>NC_086103.1:12080000-12380000 GCF_963921235.1 Mobula hypostoma
TGTGAGTGTGTGAGTGTGTGTGAGAGTGTGAGTGTGTGTTTGTGTGTGTGGGTGGGATGTGGAGTGGGAAGGAAGGAAGTTGTTGTTTTGATGTTTTCGCTGTCTGTGCCGAGCGTTGTGGGTATGCGATGTTGGGGCTGGGATGTGTGGTGACACTTGCACGTCCTTAGGTTGAGATGGTTGATAACACAAACGATGGATTTCGCTAACACGAGAAAGTCTGCAGATACTAGAAATCCAGAGCAACACCCACAAAATGCAGGAGGAACTCATCAGATCGGGCAGCGTCCATGGAGACCACTGTCCCCACCTCTTGCTCTGACTCCTCATAATCTTTCCAGTCCTGATGAGGGGTTTTGGCTCGAAACATTGACTGTTTACTCTCTTCCACAGATGCTGCCTGGCCTGCTGAGTTCCTTGATGATGGTTGCTGCTTCTTTCCTTTCCATTTGAGAGCGATATCTGATATACCGTAGCTCCTGTGTCTTGCACCTTGGTCCAGAGGAACATTGTTTCGTTTACCTGTCTACATGTGTACAGTGGAAAGACCATGAACTTGAACTTGATCTCGACCCGCTGAGGCTAGTGGTGGACGCAGGCAAAGTCCTCCCCACCTCTGAGCACATTTACAAGGAGCACTGCCGCAGGAAAACAGCATCCACTACCAAGGACTCCATCATCCTGGCCATCCCATACCGTCATATTGATCCCCAGGATCTTCGGAAGTCAAGGATGAGGCACGGAGCCTGGTGGCTACGGATGTTTTATTGAGCCTGAGAGCGTGTCGGGGCAGCAGTGCTCGGGTCTGAGGGTGGGGAACGACCTGGAGTTTGGATGATTTAGAGTGCCAGGTGTTACGTACCCCGTAACTGGGTTGCCAAACCAGCAGAAATGGATCACTCAGTTGGAGTCTGGAGTACTAGAACTAAGAAAGTTTTATTAAAGAAACAAGCAACACAGTAATTGAAAGGATAATAAATGCAACAGTTCAGCAATGATAACCACTCATGTGCACAGAATTAAGATAACAGCATCAATCAAGCTCTATCGTTGTCTAGGGGTAAATGACCAAATTTCAAAGTGACTCAAAGTTCAGTCCAGTTTAGTAGTTCAGTTCGCAGTAATCGTTGCCATGGCGATGGACAACGTGGGGGGAGAGAGAGGGAGAACAGGAACAACTGATCATTCAGACACCGCTTCACTCACAGACCGGCGAGATTGCTCACAAGCAACTTTTGGGCGGGTCCTTGGTGATGTCACCTGAGGTCACCGACTGTGACCCCTCCTCCAGATGCGGTCGATCCTCTGCAGTGAACCCGGCACCCAGGCAAGGGTGGACACACACCGGGTTCCCGCTGATCGTACCTTTCCACCCTGTGCGTTGTCCGGTACTTCTCACCACTCGTGAGAGGCGCACCGCTTCCAGGGTCTCGTTACCTCGGGTGGCGTGTGTGTGTTGCCTTAGCAAACTGGTCCCTTTTTATCCCCCTGCTGGGGTATCGCCTGTCCATCACTTCAAACAGTTCAGGGTTCAAAGGGGGAGCCGCTCCAGACAGCTCTTCCTCCCACATCCCTTCATTACACATCTCCAGACGCTGCTCCATTGTTCCTTATCTCTCCTTCCCCTGCGGGCAGGTGGCAGACCACTTGCTGATGTCACTGATGCTAACCCAGGCCAGCAAACATCTTAATTTTATGTGTATTCTCGTCACACAGGCCACATTGGAAAGGTCAGGGTGGTGGGGTTGGACAGGCCAGTGCCCAGCCCACAGCTCCAGGAGGTTTACTGGTCTCTGTGATGAACTGAGGCTGTGCAATGAAGTTAACGGGCTCCTGGATCGGCTGCAGTGACGACCAGCATCTTGGCTCTGGACTCACTTTGGGAACTTCCGTTCGGAATGTTATTTGCTTTCTTTTATCGTTCGTACAAGTTGTTTTGTTTTCTGCACTTTGGGTGTTTGATGGCCTCCTTGCTTTAATGGGTTCTATTGGGTCTCTTCACTTTGTGGCTGCCTGTAAGGAGGCGAATCTCAAGCCTGTATGTGGTATGCATACTTTGAACTGTGAACTTCGTGTTACGAGAGCAAACAATGGACAGAGAAGAATAGAAAGTGAAGGCAGTCATGGTCGCCTCATGCTCAGACTGAAGAGAACCACATTCTGGTATTAACAATTCACCTATGAAACAGGCAGATTTAAATGACACGACACCTTCCACAGCAAAACAGAGAAACTTCTAGAAAGTATGGAATCAGCTGCCTGACAATTACTTGAAAATTCACTGAAAAATTACGTGTATTACGTCTGTGTGTCTAGGTACCATATCCGATGCGGACGTTGGTGATCATGGTTTTCCATATCCTTCGTTTTTTGGATGACTTCCATTTCCTCGATGTGTAGCCACCTGGCTATGCTTTTGATGTACATAAGCCGAGGTCTTCCTCTAGGTTTGCTCCCCTTGATCTTTCCAGAGAGTGTGAGTTTTTCTAGTTCATCTTTCCGCATGATGTGTCCTAGGAATCTGAGTTGTCTTTCTCTTATTGTTGGTATGAGTGATCGAACTGCTTGGGCCCTTCTGAGAACTTCTTCATTTGATGCGTGTGTGGTCCATGATATTTTTAACATTCTCCTGTAGAGCCATAATACAGCTGCTTCTAGTCTCTTTTCCATTGCTGGAGAAATGGTCCAGCATTCACTTCCATAAGTCAGGATAGAATAAATGTAGCACTGCAGTATTCTGTTCTTAGTGCACATGCTCACCTTTCTGTCTGTTAATATGCTCTTCATTTTTTGGAAAGCTTCTTTCGCCATTGCCATTCTGTATTTGATATCTGTGTCACACCTGCCATCACTTGTTATTAGGCTGCTAAGGTATCTGAATTTGATGTTTGTACTTCCGATCTTGATCGTACATTGTGGATGTTTGTCTTTCTGGAGATGACCATGCTTTCTGTCTTCTTGGTGTTGATGGAGAGGCCTCTGCGATTACTTTCTGCTGCCACTATAGTGAGTAGTTCCTGAAGTTTTGTTTCTGAGTCAGCTATTAGTACGATGTCATCAGCATATCCGGTGTTATTTATATTATGGCCTCCAATTGTGAATCCTTTGATGTCTTTGATACTTTTCGAGATATATATATAATACAAAAATTAAAAGCAAGCATAGGAAAGGTAAACTACAAGGAAAAGTACACCTAATCCAACACCCTCTTCTCACTACTACCATCAGGTGCAGGAGGCGCAGGTCCCACACCACCAGGTTCAGAAACAGTGATTTATTTATTGAAGTACAGTACGGAGTAGATTCCGCACCATCCAGCAACCCCACAATTTAATTCCAGCCTAATCACCGGATAACTTACAATGACCAGATGGTGCATCTTTGGAATATCGGAGGAAACCCGAACACCCGGAACAAACCCACAGGCAGTGCAGGGAAGCGAACCTGGGTCGCCCGTACCGTAAATCATTGTGCTAACCACTAGGCTACCGTGTCACCATCAACCATCAGGCTCCTGAACCAGAGTGGATAACCAATCAGTGCCACTCTGAACCGGTTCTACTATGCCCACAGACTCGCTCTTTACAATTCCCATTCTCAGTATCATTTAGTTTGTATTTGTACGGTTTGCTTGGTTGTTTGTCAGTCTTTGTTTATGTATAGTTTTCCATAAATTCTACTTTATTTCCTTACTTTCTTGTAAATGCCTGAAATAAAATGAATCTCAAGGTAGCATACGATAACATAGAAATAGAGCAGTACAGCTATTACAGGCTATTTCTCCCATGATATTGTGCTGATCTTCTAACCAACTCCAAAATCAATCTAACCCTTCCCTCCCACATAACACTTCATTTTTCTATCATCCATGTGCCTATCTAAAAGTTTCTTAAATCTCCCGAAAATATCTACCTCCACCACCACGCTGACAGCAAGTTCCACACACACACACACACACACACACACAGTTACACACACACACACACACACACACACACACACACACACACACACACACACACACACACACACACACACACACACACACACACACACACACACACACACACACACACACACACACACACACACACACACACACACACACACACACACACACACACACACACACACAGATACACACACACACACACTGTGACGAGAATACACATAAAATTAAGATGTTTGCTGGCCTGGGTTAGCATCAGTGACATCAGCAAGTGGTCTGCCACCTGCCCTCAGGGGAAGGAGAGATAAGGAACAATGGAGCAGCGTCTGGAGATGTGTAATGAAGGGACGGGGGAGAGAGAGCTGTCTGGAGTGACTCCCCCCTTTGAACCTTGAACTGTTTGAAGTGATGGACAGGCGATGCCCCAGCAGGGGGATAAAAAGGGACAGGTTCGCTAAGACAGACACACACGCCACCTGAGGTAACGAGACCCTGGAAGCGGTGCGCCTCTCACGAGTCGGTGGGAAGTATCAGACAATGGCCAGGGTGGAAAGGTACGATCAGCGGGAACCCGGTGTGTGTCCGCCCTTGCCTGGGTGCCGGGTTCACTGCAGAGGATCGACCGCATCTGGAGGAGGGGTCACAGTCGGTGACCTCAGGTGACATCACCAAGGACCTGCCCAAAAGCTGCTTGTGAGCCATCTCGCTGGTCTGTGAGTGAAGCCATGTCTGAATGATCAGTTGTTCCTGTTCCCTCTCTCTCTCCCCCCACGTTGTCCATCGCCATGGCAACGATTACTGCGAACTGAACTACTAAACTGGACTGAACTTTGAGTCACTTTGAAATTTGGTCATTTACCCCTAGACAACGATAGAGCTTGATTGATGCTCTTATCTTAATTCTGTGCACATGGGTGTTTATCATCGCTGAACTGTTGCATTTATTATCCTTTCGATTACTGTGTTGCTTGTTTCTTTAATAAAACTTTCTTAGTTCTAGTACTCCAGACTCCAACTGAGTGATACATTTCTGCTGGTTTGGCAACCCAGTTACGGGGTACGTAACATAAGTGGGGTTCTCGTCCGCGATTTTGAACGCTAAATTTGGGACGGAGTAAATTGATTGGGTTAAAATTCCCGAAAGAAAGAAAAGACAAACAGCAGAAATGGAGGCTGAGGAATTTATAAAGGCGCCGACCTTGGAGGCATTAGAGGATGCCAGGAAACAGAATTGATAGCTGTGGCCAAACGGTTGAATCTTGCTAAGGTGAAGTCGACAATGAGGAGAGAGGAGATACACAGTGCTATTGTAGAGCACTATGTATCTAAAGGTGTGTTTCCCCAAGGTGAGCTGGGGGTGGTGTCTATTGAAAAACCTGCTGGAGACGCGGTACAGGTACAGCTTGAAAAACTGAGACTCGAGCATGAGTTCTGGGTACGGCAGTCAGAACACGAAGAGAAACAGTTAGAAAGGCAGGAGAGAGAGTTAGAAAGGCGGGAGAAAGAGAAAGAGGTAGAAAGGCAAGAGAGAGAGAGACAGTTGGAGAGAGAGGAGAAAGAGAGGCAATGGGAGCGAGAAGAGAGAGGGAAACAGAGGGAAAGGGAATTCGAGCTGGAGAAGTTAAAGATAAGGGCCGAGCAGGGGCTCGTGCCGAACCAAGGTGGAGGGTTCCGGGCGACCCAGGAGGTAAGGCTGGTTCCCCCATTTGACGATACCGACATGGATCGGTACTTTCTCCACTTCGAAAAAGTGGCTATAAGTCAGGAATGGCCAAGGGATAAGTGGGCTGTGTTACTTCAGAGTGTACTGAAAGGGAAAGCCCAACAAGCTTACTCCGCTTTGACCGCGGAAGATGCCCAGAGGTATGAGGTGGTGAAAGAGGCCATCCTCAGGATTTATGAGTTGGTCCCGGAGGCATACCGGCAGAGGTTCCGGAATGCGAGGAAGCAGTGGGACCGCACGTATTTGGAGTTTGCCCGTGAGATGCAGACATATTGTGAGCGTTGGTGCGCCTCGAAGGGGGTAGAGGGGGATTATGACAGACTGCTACAACTGATCCTGATTGAGCAGTTTAAAGGTTGTGTCCCTG
Organism: Mobula hypostoma; assembly: GCF_963921235.1. Lineage (NCBI taxonomy): Eukaryota > Metazoa > Chordata > Chondrichthyes > Myliobatiformes > Myliobatidae > Mobula > Mobula hypostoma. The sequence continues at coordinate 12,086,040 of NC_086103.1, forward strand.
AGGGTATGAGACCCTACCTCGATGAGAAAGAGGCAGCCATGTTAGCCGCAACTGCTAAGTTAGCGGATGAGTATGTGTTGACGCATAAAATGAAGTTTGCCCCGAGTAAAGGCTACCAGAAGGGTAGTCAGGATGGCGGGGAGAGTCCGCCGGAAAAGTCAGAAAGTAAGCCGGGGACTAGTGAAAAGGATAAGGTAGACCGGGAGCAGTCTGGTAGGAAGTCTCCTGGGGTCGTCTGTTATAATTGTGGGAAAGCCGGACACTTTGCGTCCAGGTGCTTTGCCCCAAGGAAGGAGACGGGGAAAGGAAAAGCGGAAATGTTGAATGGCTGCATCGAGCTGTTAAGCGAACCGCTAGGGAAGGACAGGTCTGAAAAAGTCCAGGAAGGGCGCGAGAGGTTTATCTCGGCCGGACTGGTGTCAGTGAAGGAGAGGTTAAAACCAGTTCCAGTGCGGATCTGGAGAGACACGGGAGCGTGTCAGTCACTAATACTGAAGAGTGTATTAGAGTTTAGCTCAGAGACCCAGACTGGGGAGGTAGAGGTCAAAGGTGTTGGGGAAGGGACAGAGTCAGTCCCTTTGCACCAGATACACTTACAGAGCAACCTGGTCTCTGGACTAGTCACGATCGGGGTGAGGTCCGAATTACCGATGAAAGGCGTGGAAGTCTTGCTCGGTAATGACATCGCCGGAGGAATCGTGTTCCCAGTCGTGAGATTGACAGGTCAGCCTGCCAACAGTGAGGCCCCGCCCATGGACTCACAGGTTCATCACGGGCCCGCGATAGTGAATTTAGCTGAAACGTTTCTGCCAACCTTGTATGAGACGGGGTGTAGTGAGACAAGAGGTAGTGAGGGAGCTGGGACGGACGTAGCAGTAGCCAGGAAAGAATTTGTGCAGACGCAGGAGCGAGACGAGGGGCTGAGGGTTTTGGCAGAGACAGCTCTCTCTAACTTTAACAAGGGAACTAGTAGGCTATTGTGTGGAGGAGGAAGTGCTAAGGAAAAAAGGGAAATCAAGTACAGTACCCGCAGATGAGGAATGGGGGGTGGTGCAAAAGAGTTATGGGGATGAGGTTTTTAACATGGCCCACGAGGTACCCCCCGGTGGACATTTTGCGGTGCTGGAGGAAACAGTTGGTGGAATCATGAAAGAGATTTACCGGCTGCCCAGGGGGAAGAATGTTATTGATCATGACCGACGCGAACTGAGACGGTCCCCGGCTTTTGATATGCTAACAAACCTAGTCGGTGTTAGCGTGGAAATCAATGAAGCTAGGGGCCCCCTGATAAGAGAAAAAAACCATTTTGAAAAGATTAGTATGAGATCGATCAGATGGGAGAAGGCTATTGTTTTGGCCAGGTCTACTGATAAGGTCTCTCCCTTAATCCCCGAACAAAGCGAATCTTTAGAAGAAGTAATTAAACGACTCGCACCCGTGTGTTTGATTGTCCTGAGGCAATGCAAAGAACTGGGATGTTGGGTGATGTCTGTTACAATAGGTCAGCCTAGTAAACAACAGCTATATATAATGAGTAATTCAGTGACTAAAGGGCTGATGAACACAGAGGTGTGTATTGGCAATTTAATACGGCTGTCTGAAGCCAGCTTGATAGTGAACCTTGAAAAAAATGAATTCGGCCACACGAGGGTCACTTACCTGGGAATTGTGGTGACATCGGGGCAGCTGGCAGCGATGCAAGCTACAGTGCGGGCTATCGCTGACCTCCCAACCCCGACAGACAAGAGGGCCCTCAGAAGGCTCTTGGAGATGGTGGGGTACTGCAGGAAGTTTTGCAATAACTCTGCGGTCAACACCCGTCCCCCTCCTACTAAGCCCTTGCGAGAGAAAACTGAGTCGGAATGGGACGACCCTTGTTATTGTGGTCCGGGACAAAGCCAAATGAGAGGTTACATTGGTCGCAATTCATCAGTGTTTTTGGCCACTATGAAGTTTGCTGAGTTGGAGCCTGGTCTAAGGGATTATTAATAACACATATAAAAGGAACAGAAAATGTGATGACTGTCTGTCAAGGTGTTGACAGCTTCAAACTTGCTGTGTTAGCCAAATAGCTGATAAAGATGTATATTTGTGTGTGTATCAAATAATGTATTCATGTTTGTAATTTTTACCTCCCGGTAAAAATCCTTAACGGGGGAAGTGTGACGAGAATACACATAAAATTAAGATGTTTGCTTGCCTGGATTAGCATCAGTGGCATCAGCAGTTGGTCTGCCACCTGCCCTCAGGGGAAGGAGAGATAAGGAACAATGGAGCAGCGTCTGGAGATGTGTAATGAAGGAACGTGGGAGAGAGAGAGCTGTCTGGAGCGGCTCCCCCTTTGAACCCTGAACTGTTTGAAGTGATGGACAGGCGATACCCCAGCAGGGGGATAAAAAGGGACTGGTTCGCTAAGGCAGGACACACACGCCACCCGAGGTAACGAGACCCTGGAAGCGGTACGCTTCTCACGAGTCGGTGAGAGGTATCAGACAACGGCCAGGGTGGAAAGGTACGATCAGCGGGAACCCGGTGTGTGTCCACCCTTGCCTGGGTGCCGGGTTCACTGCAGAGGATCGACCGCATCTGGAGGAGGGGTCACAGTCGGTGACCTCAGGTGACATCACCAAGGACCCGCCCAAAAGCTGCTTGTGAGCCATATCGCCGGTCTGTGAGTGAAGCCGTGTCTGAATGATCAGTTGTTCCTGTTCTCTCTGTCTCTCTTCCCCCACGTTGTCCATCGCCATGGCAACGATTACTGCGAACTGAACTACTAAACTGGACTGAACTTTGAGTCACTTTGAAATTTGGTCATTTACCCAGAGACAACGATAGAGCTTAATTGATGCTATTATCTTAATTCTGTGCACATGGGTGTTTATCATCGCTGAACTGTTGCATTTATTATCCTTTCGATTACTGTGTTGCTTGTTTCTTTAATAAAACTTTCTTAGTTCCAGTAATCCAGACTCCAACTGAGTGATCCATTTCTGCTGGTTTGGCAACCCAGTTACGGGGTACGTAACAACACACACACACACACACACGCACACACACACACACACACACGCACACACACACACACGTCACCACTCTGTGTAAAAATCCTGCCTCCAACATTCCTCCTATACCTGCTTCCCTCCAATCACCTTGAAATTATGCCCCCTCGTATTAGCCATTTCCGCCCTGGGAAAAAGTCTCCAGCTATCCGCTCGATCTTTGCCTCTTACATCTTGTACACCTCTGTCAATTTACCACTCATCCTCCTTCACTCCAAACAGAAAAACCTATGCGTACTTCAATAATCAATTTACTTTGAACGTTCAACTTTGATTCCCAGAGTCATTGCCTTTTTGCAAAACATTTTCGATCATAAGTTTGATTCAGATACGTGCAAGGTGTTGTATTTTGGTAAAACAATTTCGGGTGGACTTTCACAGTGAACATTTGGGCCCGGGGAGTGTTGCAGGATGTTCACAGTGAACAGTCGGGTCCGGGGAGTGTTGCAGGATGTTCACAGTGAACAGTCGGGGCCGGGGAGTGTTGTAGGATGTTCACAGTGAACAGTCGGGTCCGGGGAGTGTTGTAGGATGTTCACAGTGCACAGTCGGGTCTGGGGAGTGTTGTAGGATGTTCACGGTGAACAGTCGGGTCCGGGGAGTGTTGTAGGATGTTCACAGTGAACAGTCGGGTCCGGGGAGTGTTGTAGGATGTTCACAGTGAACAGTCGGGTCCGGGGAGTGTTGTAGGATGTTCACGGTGAACAGTCGGGTCCGGGGAGTGTTGTAAGATGTTCACAGTCAACAGTCGGGGCCGGGGAGTGTTGTAGGATGTTCACGGTGAACAGTCGGGTCCGGGGAGTGTTGTAAGATGTTCACAGTAAACAGTCGGGGCCGGGGAGTGTTGCAGGATGTTCACGGTGAACAGTCGGGGCCGGGGAGTGTTGTAAGATGTTCACAGTAAACAGTCGGGGCCGGGGAGTGTTGCAGGATGTTCACGGTGAACAGTCGGGTCCGGGGAGTGTTGTAGGATGTTCATGGTGAACAGTCGGGTCCGGGGAGTGTTGTAGGATGTTCACAGTGAACAGTCGGGGCCGGGGAGTGTTGTAAGATGTTCACAGTAAACAGTCAGGGCCGGGGAGTGTTGCAGGATGTTCACGGTGAACAGTCGGGTCCGGGGAGTGTTGTAGGATGTTCACAGTAAACAGTCGGGGCCGGGGAGTGTTGTAGGATATTCACAGTGAACAGTCGGGTCCGGGGAGTGTTGTAGGATGTTCACAGTGAACAGTCGGGTCCGGGGAGTGTTGTAGGATGTTCACAGTGAACAGTCGGGGCCGGGGAGTGTTGTAAGATGTTCACAGTAAACAGTCGGGGCCGGGGAGTGTTGCAGGATGTTCACGGTGAACAGTCGGGTCCGGGGAGTGTTGTAGGATGTTCACAGTGAATAGTCGGGTATGGGGAGTGTTGTAGGATGTTCACGGTGAACAGTCGGGTCAGGGGAGTATTGTCGGATGTTCACAGTGAACAGTCGGGTCCGCGGAGTGTTGTAGGATGTTCACGGTGAACAGTTGGGGCCGGAGAGTGTTGTAGGATGTTCATGGTGAAAAGTCGGGGTCGGGGAGTGTTGTAGGATGTTCACAGTGAACAGTCGGGTCAGTGGAGTATTGTCGGATGTTCACGGTGAACAGTCGGGGCCGGGGAGTGTTGTAGGATGTTCACAGTGAACAGTCGTGTCAGGGGAGTGTTGTAGGATGTTCACAGTGAACAGTCGGGTCCGGGGAGTGTTGTAGGATGTTCACGGTGAACAGTCGTGGCCGCGGAGTGTTGTACGATGTTCACAGTGAACAGTCGGGTCCGGGGAGTGTTGTAGGATGTTCACAGTGAACAGTCGGGTCCGGTGAGTGTTGCAGGAAGTTCACGGTGAACAGTCGGGGCCGGAGAGTGTTGTAGGATGTTCATGGTGAACAGTCGGGGCCGGGGAGTGTTGTAGGATGTTCACAGTGAACAGTCGGGTCAGCGGAGTATTGTCGGATGTTCACGGTGAACAGTCCCGGCCGGGGAGTGTTGTAGGATGTTCACAGTGAACAGTCGGGTCAGGGGAGTGTTGTAGGATGTTAACGGTGAACAGTCGGGGCCGGGGAGTGTTGTAGGATGTTCACTGTGAACAGTCGGGTCCGGGGAGTGTTGTAGGATGTTTACAGTGAACAGTCGGGTCCGGGGAGTGTTGTAGGATGTTCACAGTAAACAGTCGGGGCCGGGGAGTGTTGTCGGATGTTCACGGTGAACAGTCGGGTCCGGGGAGTGTTGTAGGATATTCACAGTGAACAGTCAGGGCCGGGGAGTGTTGTAGGATATTCACAGTGAACAGTCGGGTCCGGGGAGTGTTGTAGGATGTTCACGGTGAACAGTCGGGTACGGGGAGTGTTGTAGGATATTCACAGTGAACAGTCGGGTCCGGGGAGTGTTGTAGGATGTTCACGGTGAACAGTCGGGGCCGGGGAGTGTTGTAGGATGTTCACAGTGAACAGTCGAGTCCGGGGAGTGTTGTAGGATGTTCACAGTGAACAGTAGGGGCCGGGGAGTGTTGTAGGATGTTCACAGTGAACAGTTGGGTCCGGGGAGCGTTGTAGGATGTTCACAGTGAACAGTCGGGTCCGGAGAGTGTTGCAGGATGTTCACGGTGAACAGTCGGGGCCGGGGAGTGTTGTAGGATGTTCACAGTGAGCAGTCGGGTCCAGGGAGTGTTGTAGGATGTTCACAGTGAACAGTCGGGGCCGGGGAGTGTTGTAGGATGTTCACGGTGAACAGTCGGGTCCGGGGAGTGTTGTCGGATGTTCACAGTGAACAGTCGGGGCCGGGGAGTGTTGTAGGATGTTCACGGTGAACAGTCGGGGCGGGGAGTGTTGTCGGATGTTCACAGTGAACAGTCGGGTCCGGGGAGTGTTGTAGGATGTTCACAGTGAACAGTCGGGGCCGGGGAGTGTTGTAGGATGTTCACAGTGCAGTCGGGGGGAGTGTTGTAGGATGTTCACAGTAAACAGACGGGGCCGGGGAGTGTTGTAGGATGTTCACAGTGAACAGTCGGGTCCGGGGAGTGTTGTAGGATGTTCACAGTAAACAGTCGGGGCCGGGGAGTGTTGTAGGATGTTCACAGTGAACAGTCGGGTCCGGGGAGTGTTGTAGGATGTTCACAGTGAACAGTCGGGTCCGGGGAGTGTTGTAGGATATTCACAGTGAACAGTCGGGGCCGGTGAGTGTTGTAGGATGTTCACAGTGAACAGTCGGGTCCGGGGAGTGTTGTAGGATGTTCACAGTGAACAGTCGGGTCCGGGGAGTGTTGTAGGATGTTCACGGTGAACAGTCGGGGCCGGGGAGTATTGTCGGATGTTCACAGTGAACAGTCGGGTCCGGGGAGTGTTGTAGGATGTTCACAGTGAACAGTCGGGTCCGGGGAGTGTTGTAGGATGTTCACAGTGAACAGTCGGGTCCGGGGAGTGTTGTAGGATGTTCACAGTGAACAGTCGGGTCCGGGGAGTGTTGTAGGATGTTCACAGTGAACAGTCGGGGCCGGGGAGTGTTGTAGGATGTTCACAGTGAACAGTCGGGTCCGGGGAGTGTTGTAGGATGTTCACAGTGAACAGTCGGGTCCGGGGAGTGTTGTAGGATGTTCACGGTGAACAGTCGGGTCTGGGGAGTGTTGTAGGATGTTCACAGTGAACAGTCGGGTCCGGGGAGTGTTGTCGGATGTTCACAGTGAACAGTCGGGGCCGGGGAGTGTTGTAGGATGTTCACGGTGAACAGTCGGGGCCGGGGAGTGTTGCAGGATGTTCACGGTGAACAGTCGGGGCCGGGGAGTGTTGTAGGATGTTCACGGTGAACAGTCGGGGCCGGGAAGTGTTGTCAGATGTTCACAGTGAACAGTCGGGTCCGGGGAGTGTTGTAGGATGTTCACAGTGAACAGTCGGGTCCGGGGAGTGTTGTAGGATGTTCACAGTGAACAGTCGGGGCCGGGGAGTGTTGTCGGATGTTCACAGTGAACAGTCGGGGCCGGGGAGTGTTGTAGGATGTTCACAGTGAACAGTCGGGTCCGGGGAGTGTTGTAGGATGTTCACAGTGAACAGTCGGGTCCGGGGAGTGTTGTAGGATGTTCACGGTGAACAGTCGTGGCCGTGGAGTGTTGTAGGATGTTCACAGTGAACAGTCGGGTCCGGGGAGTGTTGTAGGATGTTCACGGTGAACAGTCGTGGCCGTGGAGTGTTGTAGGATGTTCACATTGAACAGTCGGGTCCGGGGAGCGTTGTAGGATATTCACAGTAAACAGTTGGGGCCGGGGAGTGTTGTAGGATGTTCACAGTGAACAGTCGGGGCCAGAGAGTGTTGTAGGATGTTCACAGTGAACAGTCGGGGCCGGGGAGTGTTGTAAGATGTTCACAGTAAACAGTCGGGGCCGGGGAGTGTTGCAGGATGTTCACGGTGAACAGTCGGGTCCGGGGAGTGTTGTAGGATGTTCACAGTGAATAGTCGGGTATGGGGAGTGTTGTAGGATGTTCACGGTGAACAGTCGGGTCAGGGGAGTATTGTCGGATGTTCACGGTGAACAGTCGGGGCCGGAGAGTGTTGTAGGATGTTCATGGTGAACAGTCGGGGCCGGGGAGTGTTGTAGGATGTTCACAGTGAACAGTCGGGTCCGGGGAGTGTTGTAGGTTGTTCACAGTGAACAGTCGGGTCCGCGGAGTGTTGTAGGATGTTCACGGTGAACAGTCGGGTCCGGGGAGTGTTGTAGGATGTTCACAGTGAACAGTCGGGTCCGGTGAGTGTTGCAGGAAGTTCACGGTGAACAGTCGGGGCCGGAGAGTGTTAGCAGGATGTTCATGGTGAACAGTCGGGGCCGGGGAGTGTTGTAGGATGTTCACAGTGAACAGTCGGGTCAGCGGAGTATTGTCGGATGTTCACGGTGAACAGTCGGGGCCGGGGAGTGTTGTAGGATGTTCACAGTGAACAGTCGGGTCAGGGGAGTGTTGTAGGATGTTAACGGTGAACAGTCGGGGCCGGGGAGTGTTGTAGGATGTTCACTGTGAACAGTCGGGTCCGGGGAGTGTTGTAGGATGTTCACAGTGAACAGTCGGGGCCGGGGAGTGTTGTAGGATGTTCACGGTGAACAGTCGGGGCCGGGGAGTGTTGTAGGATGTTCACAGTGAACAGTCGGGTCAGGGGAGTGTTGTAGGATGTTCACAGTGAACAGTCGGGTCAGGGGAGTATTGTCGGATGTTCACGGTGAACAGTCGGGGCCGGGGAGTGTTGTAGGATGTTCACAGTAAACAGACGGGGCCGGGGAGTGTTGTCGGATGTTCACGGTGAACAGTCGGGTCCGGGGAGTGTTGTAGGATATTCACAGTGAACAGTCAGGGCCGGGGAGTGTTGTAGGATATTCACAGTGAACAGTCGGGTCCGGGGAGTGTTATAGGATGTTCACGGTGAACAGTCGGGTCCGGGGAGTGTTGTAGGATATTCACAGTGAACAGTCGGGTCCGGGGAGTGTTGTAGGATGTTCACGGTGAACGGTCGGTGCCGGGGAGTGTTGTAGGATGTTCACAGTGAACAGTCGAGTCCGGGGAGTGTTGTAGGATGTTCACAGTGAACAGTCGGGGCCGGGGAGTGTTGTAGGATGTTCACAGTGAACAGTCGGGGCCGGGGAGCGTTGTAGGATGTTCACAGTGAACAGTCGGGTCCGGAGAGTGTTGTAGGATGTTCACGGTGAACAGTCGGGGCCGGGGAGTGTTGTAGGATGTTCACAGTGAGCAGTCGGGTCCGGGGAGTGTTGTCGGATGTTCACAGTGAACAGTCGGGTCCGGGGAGTGTTGTAGGATGTTCACAGTAAACAGTCGGGGCCGGGGAGTGTTGTAGGATGTTCACAGTGAACAGTCGGGTCCGGAGAGTGTTGTAGGATGTTCACAGTGAACAGTCGGGTCCGGGAAGTGTTGTAGGATATTCACAGTGAACAGTCAGGGCCGGTGACTGTTGTAGGATGTTCACAGTGAACAGTCGAGTCCGGGGAGTGTTGTAGGATGTTCACAGTGAACAGTCGGGTCCGGGGAGTGTTGCAGGATGTTCACAGTGAACAGTCGGGGCCGGGGAGTATAGTCGGATGTTCACAGTGAACAGTCGGGTCCGGGGAGTGTTGTAGGATGTTCACAGTGAACAGTCGGGTCCGGGGAGTGTTGTAGGATGTTCACAGTGAACAGTCGAGTCCGGGGAGTGTTGTAGGATGTTCACAGTGAACAGTCGGGTCCGGGGAGTGTTGTAGGATGTTCACAGTGAACAGTCGGGGCCGGGGAGTGTTGTAGGATGTTCACAGTGAACAGTCGGGTCCGGGGAGTGTTGTAGGATGTTCACAGTGAACAGTCGGGTCCGGGGAGTGTTGTAGGATGTTCACGGTGAACAGTCGGGTCTGGGGAGTGTTGTAGGATGTTCACAGTGAACAGTCGGGTCCGGGGAGTATTGTCGGATGTTCACAGTGAACAGTCGGGGCCGGGGAGTGTTGTAGGATGTTCACGGTGAACAGTCGGAGCCGGGGAGTGTTGTCGGATGTTCACAGTGAACAGTCGGGTCCGGGGAGTGTTGTAGGATGTTCACAGTGAACAGTCGGGTCCGGGGAGTGTTGTAGGATATTCACAGTGAACAGTCGGGGCCGGGGAGTGTTGTCGGATGTTCACAGTGAACAGTCGGGGCCGGGGAGTGTTGTAGGATGTTCACAGTGAACAGTCGGGGCCGGGGAGTGTTGTAGGATGTTCACGGTGAACAGTCGGGGCCGGGGAGTGTTGTCGGATGTTCACAGTGAACAGTCGGGTCCGGGGAGTGTTGTAGGATGTTCACAGTGAACAGTCCGGTCCGGGGAGTGTTGTATGATATTCACAGTGAACAGTCGGGGCCGGGGAGTATTGTCGGATGTTCACAGTGAACAGTCGGGGCCGAGGAGTGTTGTAGGATGTTCACAGTGAACAGTCGGGGCCGGGGAGTGTTGTAGGATGTTCACAGTGAACAGTCGGGGCCGGGGAGTGTTGTAGGATGTTCACGGTGAACAGTCGTGGCCGTGGAGTGTTCTAGGATGTTCACAGTGAACAGTCAGGTTCGGGGAGTGTTGTAGGATGTTCACGGTGAACAGTCGTGGCCGTGGAGTGTTGTAGGATGTTCACATTGAACAGTCGGGTCCGGGGAGCGTTGTAGGATATTCACAGTAAACAGTTGGGGCCGGGGAGTGTTGTAGGATGTTCACAGTGAACAGTCGGGGCCAGAGAGTGTTGTAGGATGTTCACGGTGAACAGTCGGGTCCGGGGAGTGTTGTAGGATGTTCACAGTGAACAGTCGGGTCCGGGGAGTGTTGTAGGATGTTCACAGTGAACAGTCGGGTCCGGGGAGTGTTGTAGGATGTTCACAGTGAACAGTCGGGGCCGGGGAGTGTTGTAGGATATTCACACTGAACAGTCGGGTCCGGGGAGTGTTGTAGGATGTTCACAGTGAACAGTCGGGGCCAGAGAGTGTTGTAGGATGTTCACGGTGAACAGTCGGGTCCGGGGAGTGTTGTAGGATGTTCACAGTAAACAGTCGGGTCCGGGGAGTGTTGTAGGATGTTCACAGTGAACAGTCGGGGCCGGGGAGTGTTGTAGGATGTTCACAGTGAACAGTCGGGGCCAGAGAGTGTTTTAGAATGTTCACGGTGAACAGTCGGGTCCGGGGAGTGTTGTAGGATGTTCACAGTGAACAGTCGGGGCCGGAGAGTGTTGTAGGATGTTCACAGTGAACAGTCGGGTCCGGGGAGTGTTGTAGGATGTTCACAGTGAACAGTCGGGGCCGGGGAGTGTTGTAGGATGTTCACAGTGAACAGTCGGGTCAGCGGAGTATTGTCGGATGTTCACGGTGAACAGTCGGGGCCGGGGAGTGTTGTAGGATGTTCTCAGTGAACAGTCGGGTCAGGGGAGTGTTGTAGGATGTTAACGGTGAACAGTCGGGGCCGGGGAGTGTTGTAGGATGTTCACTGTGAACAGTCGGGTCCGGGGAGTGTTGTAGGATGTTCACAGTGAACAGTCGGGGCCGGGGAGTATTGTAGGATGTTCACGGTGAATAGTCGGGGCCGGGGAGTGTTGTAGGATGTTCACAGTGAACAGTCGGGTCAGGGGAGTGTTGTAGGATGTTCACAGTGAATAGTCGGGTCAGGGGAGTATTGTCGGATGTTCACGGTGAACAGTCGGGGCCGGGGAGTGTTGTAGGATGTTCACAGTAAACAGACGGGGCCGGGGAGTGTTGTCGGATGTTCACGGTGAACAGTCGGGTCCGGGGAGTGTTGTAGGATATTCACAGTGAACAGTCAGGGCCGGGGAGTGTTGTAGGATATTCACAGTGAACAGTCGGGTCCGGGGAGTGTTATAGGATGTTCACGGTGAACAGTCGGGTCCGGGGAGTGTTGTAGGATATTCACAGTGAACAGTCGGGTCCGGGGAGTGTTGTAGGATGTTCACGGTGAACGGTCGGTGCCGGGGAGTGTTGTAGGATGTTCACAGTGAACAGTCGAGTCCGGGTAGTGTTGTAGGATGTTCACAGTGAACAGTCGGGGCCGGGGAGTGTTGTAGGATGTTCACAGTGAACAGTCGGGGCCGGGGAGCGTTGTAGGATGTTCACAGTGAACAGTCGGGTCCGGAGAGTGTTGTAGGATGTTCACGGTGAACAGTCGGGGCCGGGGAGTGTTGTAGGATGTTCACAGTGAGCAGTCGGGTCCAGGGAGTGTTGTAGGATGTTCACGGTGAACAGTCGTGGCCGCGGAGTGTTGTACGATGTTCACAGTGAACAGTCGGGTCCGGGGAGTGTTGTAGGATGTTCACGGTGAACAGTCGTGGCCGTGGAGTGTTGTAGGATGTTCACATTGAACAGTCGGGTCCGGGGAGTGTTGTAGGATATTCACAGTAAACAGTTGGGGCCGGGGAGTGTTGTAGGATGTTCACAGTGAACAGTCGGGGCCAGAGAGTGTTGTAGGATGTTCACGGTGAACAGTCGGGTCCGGGGAGTGTTGTAGGATGTTCACAGTGAACAGTCGGGTCCGGGGAGTGTTGTAGGATGTTCACAGTGAACAGTCGGGTCCGGGGAGTGTTGTAGGATGTTCACAGTGAACAGTCGGGGCCAGAGAGTGTTGTAGGATGTTCACGGTGAACAGTCGGGTCCGGGGAGTGTTGTAGGATGTTCACAGTGAACAGTCGGGGCCAGAGAGTGTTGTAGAATGTTCACGGTGAACAGTCGGGTCCGGGGAGTGTTGTAAGATGTTCACAGTAAACAGTCGGGTCCGGGGAGTGTTGTAGGATGTTCACAGTGAACAGTCGGGGCCGGGGAGTGTTGTAGGATGTTCACAGTGAACAGTCGGGGCCAGAGAGTGTTATAGAATGTTCACGGTGAACAGTCGGGTCCGGGGAGTGTTGTAGGATGTTCACAGTGAACAGTCGGGGCCAGAGAGTGTTGTAGAATGTTCACAGTGAACAGTCGGGTCCGGGGAGTGTTGTAGGATGTTCACAGTGAACAGTCGGGTCAGGGGAGTGTTGTAGGATGTTCACAGTGAACAGTCGGGTCAGCGGAGTATTGTCGGATGTTCACGGTGAACAGTCGGGGCCGGGGAGTGTTGTAGGATGTTCACAGTGAACAGTCGGGTCCGGGGAGTGTTGTAGGATGTTCACGGTGAACAGTCGGGGCCGGGGAGTGTTGTAGGATGTTCACAGTGAACAGTCGGGTCCGGGGAGTGTTGTAGGATGTTCACGGTGAACGGTCGGTGCCGGGGAGTGTTGTAGGATGTTCACAGTGAACAGTCGAGTCCGGGTAGTGTTGTAGGATGTTCACAGTGAACAGTCGGGGCCGGGGAGTGTTGTAGGATGTTCACAGTGAACAGTCGGGGCCGGGGAGCGTTGTAGGATGTTCACAGTGAACAGTCGGGTCCGGAGAGTGTTGTAGGATGTTCACGGTGAACAGTCGGGGCCGGGGAGTGTTGTAGGATGTTCACAGTGAGCAGTCGGGTCCAGGGAGTGTTGTCGGATGTTCACAGTGAACAGTCGGGTCCGGGGAGTGTTGTAGGATGTTCACAGTAAACAGTCGGGGCCGGGGAGTGTTGTAGGATGTTCACAGTGAACAGTCGGGTCCGGGGAGTGTTGTAGGATGTTCACAGTGAACAGTCGGGTCCGGGAAGTGTTGTAGGATATTCACAGTGAACAGTCAGTGCCGGTGACTGTTGTAGGATGTTCACAGTGAACAGTCGAGTCCGGGGAGTGTTGTAGGATGTTCACAGTGAACAGTCGGGTCCGGGGAGTGTTGCAGGATGTTCACAGTGAACAGTCGGGGCCAGGGAGTATAGTCGGATGTTCACAGTGAACAGTCGGGTCCGGGGAGTGTTGTAGGATGTTCACAGTGAACAGTTGGGTCCGGGGAGTGTTGTAGGATGTTCACAGTGAACAGTCGAGTCCGGGGAGTGTTGTAGGATGTTCACAGTGAACAGTCGGGTCAAGGGAGTCTTGTAGGATGTTCACAGTGAACAGTCGGGGCCGGGGAGTGTTGTAGGATGTTCACAGTGAACAGTCGGGTCCGGGGAGTGTTGTAGGATGTTCACAGTGAACAGTCGGGTCCGGGGAGTGTTGTAGGATGTTCACGGTGAACAGTCGGGTCTGGGGAGTGTTGTAGGATGTTCACAGTGAACAGTCGGGTCCGGGGAGTATTGTCGGATGTTCACAGTGAACAGTCGGGGCCGGGGAGTGTTGTAGGATGTTCACGGTGAACAGTCGGGGCCGGGGAGTGTTGTCGGATGTTCACAGTGAACAGTCGGGTCCGGGGAGTGTTGTAGGATGTTCACAGTGAACAGTCCGGTCCGGGGAGTGTTGTATGATATTCACAGTGAACAGTCGGGGCCGGGGAGTATTGTCGGATGTTCACAGTGAACAGTCGGGGCCGAGGAGTGTTGTAGGATGTTCACAGTGAACAGTCGGGGCCGGGGAGTGTTGTAGGATGTTCACGGTGAACAGTCGGGGCCGGGGAGTGTTGTCGGATGTTCACAGTGAACAGTCGGGGCCGGGGAGTGTTGTAGGATATTCACAGTGAACAGTCCGGTCCGGGGAGTGTTGTATGATATTCACAGTGAACAGTCGGGGCCGGGGAGTATTGTCGGATGTTCACAGTGAACAGTCGGGGCCGAGGAGTGTTGTAGGATGTTCACAGTGAACAGTCGGGGCCGGGGAGTGTTGTAGGATGTTCACAGTGAACAGTCGGGTCCGGGGAGTGTTGTAGGATGTTCACGGTGAACAGTCGTGGCCGCGGAGTGTTGTACGATGTTCACAGTGAACAGTCGGGTCCGGGGAGTGTTGTAGGATGTTCACGGTGAACAGTCGTGGCCGTGGAGTGTTGTAGGATGTTCACATTGAACAGTCGGGTCCGGGGAGCGTTGTAGGATATTCACAGTAAACAGTTGGGGCCGGGGAGTGTTGTAGGATGTTCACAGTGAACAGTCGGGGCCAGAGAGTGTTGTAGAATGTTCACGGTGAAAAGTCGGGTCCGGGGAGTGTTGTAGGATGTTCACAGTGAACAGTCGGGTCCGGGGAGTGTTGTAGGATGTTCACAGTGAACAGTCGGGTCAGGGGAGTGTTGTAGGATGTTCACAGTGAACAGTCGGGGCCAGAGAGTGTTGTAGAATGTTCACGGTGAACAGTCGGGTCCGGGGAGTGTTGTAGGATGTTCACAGTGAACAGTCGGGGCCAGAGAGTGTTGTAGGATGTTCACGGTGAACAGTCGGGTCCGGGGAGTGTTGTAGGATGTTCACAGTGAACAGTCGGGGCCAGAGAGTGTTGTAGGATGTTCACAGTGAACAGTCGGGTCCGGGGAGTGTTGTAGGATGTTCACAGTGAACAGTCGGGTCAGGGGAGTGTTGTAGGATGTTCACAGTGAACAGTCGGGGCCAGAGAGTGTTGTAGAATGTTCACGGTGAACAGTCGGGTCCGGGGAGTGTTGTAGGATGTTCACAGTGAACAGTCGGGGCCAGAGAGTTTTGTAGGATGTTCACGGTGAACAGTCGGGTCCGGGGAGTGTTGTAAGATGTTCACAGTAAACAGTCGGGTCCGGGGAGTGTTGTAGGATGTTCACAGTGAACAGTCGGGGCCAGAGAGTGTTGTAGAATGTTCACGGTGAACAGTCGGGTCCGGGGAGTGTTGAAGGATGTTCACAGTGAACAGTCGGGGCCAGAGAGTGTTGTAGAATGTTCACAGTGAACAGTCGGGTCCGGGGAGTGTTGTAGGATGTTCACAGTGAACAGTCGGGTCCGGGGAGTGTTGTCGGATGTTCACGGTGAACAGTCGGGTCGGGGGAGTGTTGTAGGATATTCACAGTGAACAGTCGTGGCGGTGGAGTGTTGTAGGATGTTCACATTGAACAGTCGGGTCCGGGGAGCGTTGTAGGATATTCACAGTAAACAGTTGGGGCCGGGGAGTGTTGTAGGATGTTCACAGTGAACAGTCGGGGCCAGAGAGTGTTGTAGAATGTTCACGGTGAAAAGTCGGGTCCGGGGAGTGTTGTAGGATGTTCACAGTGAACAGTCGGGTCCGGGGAGTGTTGTAGGATGTTCACAGTGAACAGTCGGGTCAGGGGAGTGTTGTAGGATGTTCACAGTGAACAGTCGGGGCCAGAGAGTGTTGTAGAATGTTCACGGTGAACAGTCGGGTCCGGGGAGTGTTGTAGGATGTTCACAGTGAACAGTCGGGGCCAGAGAGTGTTGTAGAATGTTCACGGTGAACAGTCGGGTCCGGAGAGTGTTGTAAGATGTTCACAGTAAACAGTCGGGTCCGGGGAGTGTCGTAGGATGTTCACAGTGAACAGTCGGGGCCGGGGAGTGTTGTAGGATGTTCACAGTGAACAGTCGGGGCCAGAGAGTGTTGTAGAATGTTCACGGTGAACAGTCGGGTCCGGGGAGTGTTGTAGGATGTTCACAGTGAACAGTCGGGGCCAGAGAGTGTTGTAGAATGTTCACAGTGAACAGTCGGGTCCGGGGAGTGTTGTAGGATGTTCACAGTGAACAGTCGGGTCAGGGGAGTGTTGTAGGATTTTCACAGTGAACAGTCGGGGCCAGAGAGTGTTGTAGAATGTTCACGGTGAACAGTCGGGTCCGGGGAGTGTTGTAGGATGTTCACAGTGAACAGTCGGGGCCAGAGAGTGTTGTAGGATGTTCACGGTGAACAGTCGGGTCCGGGGGGTGTTGTAAGATGTTCACAGTAAACAGTCGGGTCCGGGGAGTGTTGTAGGATGTTCACAGTGAACAGTCGGGGCCAGAGAGTGTTGTAGAATGTTCACGGTGAACAGTCGGGTCCGGGGAGTGTTGTAGGATGTTCACAGTGAACAGTCGGGGCCAGAGAGTGTTGTAGAATGTTCACAGTGAACAGTCGGGTCCGGGGAGTGTTGTAGGATGTTCACAGTGAACAGTCGGGTCCGGGGAGTGTTGTCGGATGTTCACGGTGAACAGTCGGGTCGGGGGAGTGTTGTAGGATATTCACAGTGAACAGTCGGGTCCGGGGAGTGTTGTCGGATGTTCACGGTGAACAGTCGGGTCCGGGGAGTGTTGTAGGATATTCACAGTAAACAGTTGGGGCCGGGGAGTGTTGTAGGATGTTCACGGTGAACAGTCGGGGCCGGGGAGTGTTGTAGGATGTTCACAGTGAACAGTCGGGGCCGGGGAGTGTTGTAGGATGTTCACAGTGAACAGTCGGGGCTGGGGAGTGTTGTAGGATGTTCACAGTGAACAGTCGGGGCCGAGGAGTGTTGTAGGATGTTCACAGTGAACAGTCGGGTCCGGGGAGTGTTGTAGGATGTTCACAGTGAACAGTCGGGTCCGGGTAGTGTTGTAGGATGTTCACGGTGAACAGTCGGGTCCGGTGAGTGTTGTAGGATGTTCACTGTGAACAGTCGAGTCCGGGGAGTGTTGTAGGATGTTCACAGTGAACAGTCGGGTCCGGGGAGTGTTGTAGGATGTTCACAGTGAACAGTCGGGTCAGGGGAGTATTGTCGGATGTTCACGGTGAACAGTCGGGGCCGGGGAGTGTTGTAGGATGTTCACAGTAAACAGATGGGGCCGGGGAGTGTTGTCGGATGTTCACGGTGAACAGTCGGGTCCGGGGAGTGTTGTAGGATATTCACAGTGAACAGTCAGGGCCGGGGAGTGTTGTAGGATATTCACAGTGAACAGTCGGGTCCGGGGAGTGTTGTAGGATGTTCACGGTGAACAGTCGGGTCCGGGGAGTGTTGTAGGATATTCACAGTGAACAGTCGGGTCCGGGGAGTGTTGTAGGATGTTCACGGTGAACAGTCGAGGCCGGGGAGTGTTGTAGGATGTTCACAGTGAACAGTCGAGTCCGGGGAGTGTTGTAGGATGTTCACAGTGAACAGTCGGGGCCGGGGAGTGTTGTAGGATGTTCACAGTGAACAGTCGGGGCCGGGGAGCGTTGTAGGATGTTCACAGTGAACAGTCGGGTCCGGAGAGTGTTGTAGGATGTTCACGGTGAACAGTCGGGGCCGGGGAGTGTTGTAGGATGTTCACAGTGAGCAGTCGGGTCCAGGGAGTGTTGTCGGATGTTCACAGTGAACAGTCGGGGCCGGGGAGTGTTGTAGGATGTTCATGGTGAACAGTCGGGTCCGGGGAGTGTTGTCGGATGTTCACAGTGAACAGTCGGGTCCGGGGAGTGTTGTAGGATGTTCACGGTGAACAGTCGGGGCCGGGGAGTGTTGTCGGATGTTCACAGTGAACAGTCGGGTCCGGGGAGTGTTGTAGGATGTTCACAGTGAACAGTCGGGTCCGGGGAGTGTTGTAGGATGTTCACAGTGAACAGTCGGGGCCGGGGAGTGTTGTAGGATGTTCACAGTGAACAGTCGGGGCCGGGGAGTGTTGTAGGATGTTCACAGTGAACAGTCGGGTCCGGGGAGTGTTGTAGGATGTTCACAGTGAACAGTCGGGTCCGGGGAGTGTTGTAGGATGTTCACAGTAAACAGTCGGGGCCGGGGAGTGTTGTAGGATGTTCACAGTGAACAGTCGGGTCCGGGGAGTGTTGTAGGATGTTCACAGTGAACAGTCGGGTCCGGGAAGTGTTGTAGGATATTCACAGTGAACAGTCAGGGCCGGTGAGTGTTGTAGGATGTTCACAGTGAACAGTCGAGTCCGGGGAGTGTTGTAGGATGTTCACAGTGAACAGTCGGGTCCGGGGAGTGTTGTAGGATGTTCACAGTGAACAGTCGGGGCCGGGGAGTATAGTCGGATGTTCACAGTGAACAGTCGGGTCCGGGGAGTGTTGTAGGATGTTCACAGTGAACAGTCGGGTCCGGGGAGTGTTGTAGGATGTTCACAGTGAACAGTCGGGTCCGGGGAGTGTTGTAGGATGTTCACAGTGAACAGTCGGGTCAAGGGAGTCTTGTAGAATGTTCACAGTGAACAGTCGGGGCCGGGGAGCGTTGTAGGATGTTCACAGTGCACAGGCGGGTCCGGAGAGTGTTGTAGGATGTTCACAGTGAACAGTCGGGTCGGGGGAGTTTTGTAGGATGTTCACAGTGAACAGTCGGGTCCGGGGAGTGTTGTAGGATGTTCACAGTGAACAGTCGGGTCCGGGGAGTGTTGTAGGATGTTCACGGTGAACAGTCGGGTCTGGGGAGTGTTGTAGGATGTTCACAGTGAACAGTCGGGTCCGGGGAGTATTGTCGGATGTTCACAGTGAACAGTCGGGGCCGGGGAGTGTTGTAGGATGTTCACGGTGAACAGTCGGGGCCGGGGAGTGTTGTCAGATGTTCACAGTGAACAGTCGGGTCCGGGGAGTGTTGTAGGATGTTCACAGTGAACAGTCCGGTCCGGGGAGTGTTGTATGATATTCACAGTGAACAGTCGGGGCCGGGGAGTATTGTCGGATGTTCACAGTGAACAGTCGGGGCCGAGGAGTGTTGTAGGATGTTCACAGTGAACAGTCGGGTCCGGGGAGTGTTGTTGGATGTTCACAGTGAACAGTCGGGTCCGGGGAGTGTTGTAGGATATTCACAGTGAACAGTCGGGTCCGGGGAGTGTTGTAGGATGTTCACGGTGAACAGTCGGGTCGGGGGAGTGTTGTAGGATGTTCACAGTGAACGGTCGGGGCCGGGGAGTGTTGTAGGATGTTCACAGTGAACAGTCGGGTCCGGGGAGTGTTGTAGGATGTTCACAGTGAACAGTCGGGTCCGGGGAGTGTTGTAGGATGTTCACGGTGAACAGTCGTGGCCGTGGAGTGTTGTAGGATGTTCACAGTGAACAGTCGGGTCCGGGGAGTGTTGTAGGATGTTCACGGTGAACAGTCGTGGCCGTGGAGTGTTGTAGGATGTTCACATTGAACAGTCGGGTCCGGGGAGCGTTGTAGGATATTCACAGTAAACAGTTGGGGCCGGGGAGTGTTGTAGGATGTTCACAGTGAACAGTCGGGGCCAGAGAGTGTTGTAGAATGTTCACGGTGAACAGTCGGGTCCGGGGAGTGTTGTAGGATGTTCACAGTGAACAGTCGGGTCCGGGGAGCGTTGTAGGATGTTCACAGTGAACAGTCGGGTCAGGGGAGTGTTGTAGGATGTTCACAGTGAACAGTCGGGGCCAGAGAGTGTTGTAGAATGTTCACGGTGAACAGTCGGGTCCGGGGAGTGTTGTAGGATGTTCACAGTGAACAGTCGGGGCCAGAGAGTGTTGTAGAATGTTCACGGTGAACAGTCGGGTCCGGGGAGTGTTGTAAGATGTTCACAGTAAACAGTCGGGTCCGGGGAGTGTTGTAGGATGTTCACAGTGAACAGTCGGGGCCGGGGAGTGTTGTAGGATGTTCACAGTGAACAGTCGGGTCCGGGGAGTGTTGTAGGATGTTCACGGTGAACAGTCATGGCCGGGGAGTGTTGTAGGATGTTCACAGTGAACAGTCGGGGCCAGAGAGTGTTGTAGAATGTTCACAGTGAACAGTCGGGTCCGGGGAGTGTTGTCGGATGTTCACAGTGAACAGTCGGGTCCGGGGAGTGTTGTGGGATGTTCACGGTGAACAGTCGGGGCCGGGGAGTGTTGTCGGATGTTCACAGTGAACAGTCGGGTCGGGGGAGTGTTGTAGGATATTCACAGTAAACAGTTGGGGCCGGGGAGTGTTGTAGGATGTTCACAGTGAACAGTCGGGTCCGGGGAGTGTTGTCGGATGTTCACGGTGAACAGTCGGGTCGGGGGAGTGTTGTAGGATATTCACAGTGAACAGTCGGGTCCGGGGAGTGTTGTCGGATGTTCACGGTGAACAGTCGGGTCCGGGGAGTGTTGTAGTATATTCACAGTAAACAGTTGGGGCCGGGGAGTGTTGTAGGATGTTCACGGTGAACAGTCGGGGCCGGGGAGTGTTGTCGGATGTTCACGGTGAACAGTCGGGGCCGGGGAGTGTTGTAGGATGTTCACAGTGAACAGTCGGGGCCGGGGAGTGTTGTAGGATGTTCACAGTGAACAGTCGGGTCCGGGGAGTATTGTCGGATGTTCACAGTGAACAGTCGGGGCCGGGGAGTGTTGTAGGATGTTCACGGTGAACAGTCAGGGCCGGGGAGTGTTGTCGGATGTTCACAGTGAACAGTCGGGTCCGGGGAGTGTTGTAGGATGTTCACAGTGAACAGTCCGGTCCGGGGAGTGTTGTATGATATTCACAGTGAACAGTCGGGGCCGGGGAGTATTGTCGGATGTTCACAGTGAACAGTCGGGGCCGAGGAGTGTTGTAGGATGTTCACAGTGAACAGTCGGGGCCGGGGAGTGTTGTAGGATGTTCACAGTGAACAGTCGGGTCCGGGGAGTGTTGTAGGATGTTCACAGTGAACAGTCGGGTCCGGGGAGTGTTGTAGGATGTTCACGGTGAACAGTCGTGGCCGTGGAGTGTTGTAGGATGTTCACAGTGAACAGTCGGGTCCGGGGAGTGTTGTAGGATGTTCACGGTGAACAGTCGTGGCCGTGGAGTGTTGTAGGATGTTCACATTGAACAGTCGGGTCCGGGGAGCGTTGTAGGATATTCACAGTAAACAGTTGGGGCCGGGGAGTGTTGTAGGATGTTCACAGTGAACAGTCGGGGCCAGAGAGTGTTGTAGAATGTTCACGGTGAACAGTCGGGTCCGGGGAGTGTTGTAGAATGTTCACGGTGAACAGTCGGGTCCGGGGAGTGTTGTAGAATGTTCACGGTGAACAGTCGGGTCCGGGGAGTGTTGTAGGATGTTCACGGTGAACGGTCGGGGCCGGGGAGTGTTGTAGAATGTTCACGGTGAACAGTCGGGTCCGGGGAGTGTTGTAGGATGTTCACAGTGAACAGTCGGGTCCGGGGAGTGTTGTAGGATGTTCACAGTGAACAGTCGGGTCAGGGGAGTGTTGTAGGATGTTCACAGTGAACAGTCGGGGCCAGAGAGTGTTGTAGAATGTTCACGGTGAACACTCGGGTCCGGGGAGTGTTGTAGGATGTTCACAGTGAACAGTCGGGGCCAGAGAGTGTTGTAGAATGTTCACGGTGAACAGTCGGGTCCGGGGAGTGTTGTAAGATGTTCACAGTAAACAGTCGGGTCCGGGGAGTGTTGTAGGATGTTCACAGTGAACAGTCGGGGCCGGGGAGTGTTGTAGGATGTTCACAGTGAACAGTCGGGGCCAGAGAGTGTTGTAGAATGTTCACAGTGAACAGTCGGGTCCGGGGAGTGTTGTAGGATGTTCACGGTGAACAGTCATGGCCGGGGAGTGTTGTAGGATGTTCACAGTGAACAGTCGGGGCCAGAGAGTGTTGTAGAATGTTCACAGTGAACAGTCGGGTCCGGGGAGTGTTGTCGGATGTTCACAGTGAACAGTCGGGTCCGAGGAGTGTTGTGGGATGTTCACGGTGAACAGTCGGGGCCGGGGAGTGTTGTAGGATGTTCACAGTGAACAGTCGGGTCGGGAGAGTGTTGTAGGGTATTCACAGTAAACAGTTGGGGCCGGGGAGTGTTGTAGGATGTTCACAGTGAACAGTCGGGTCCGGGGAGTGTTGTCGGATGTTCACGGTGAACAGTCGGGTCGGGGGAGTGTTGTAGGATATTCACAGTGAACAGTCGGGTCCGGGGAGTGTTGTCGGATGTTCACGGTCAACAGTCGGGTCCGGGGAGTGTTGTAGTATATTCACAGTAAACAGTTGGGGCCGGGGAGTGTTGTAGGATGTTCACGGTGAACAGTCGGGGCCGGGGAGTGTTGTCGGATGTTCACGGTGAACAGTCGGGGCCGGGGAGTGTTGTAGGATGTTCACAGTGAACAGTCGGGGCCGGGGAGTGTTGTAGGATGTTCACAGTGAACAGTCGGGGCCGGGGAGTGTTGTAGGATGTTCACAGTGAACAGTCGGGGCCGAGGAGTGTTGTAGGATGTTCACAGTGAACAGTCGGGTCCGGGGAGTGTTGTAGGATGTTCACAGTGAACAGTCGGGTCCGGGGAGTGTTGTAGGATGTTCACGGTGAACAGTCTGGTCCGGGGAGTGTTGTAGGATGTTCACTGTGAACAGTCGAGTCCGGGGAGTGTTGTAGGATGTTCACAGTGAACAGTCGGGTCCGGGGAGTGTTGTAGGATGTTCACAGTGAACAGTCGGGTCCGGGGTGTGTTGTAGGATGTTCACAGTGAACAGTCGGGGCCAGAGAGTGTTGTAGAATGTTCACGGTGAACAGTCGGGTCCGGGGAGTGTTGTCGGATGTTCACAGTGAACAGTCGGGTCCGGGGAGTGTTGTAGGATGTTCACAGTGAACAGTCGGGGCCGGGGAGTGTTGTAGCATGTTCACGGTGAACAGTCAGGGCCAGAGAGTGTTGTAGAATGTTCACGGTGAACAGTCGGGTCCGGGGAGTGTTGTAGGATGTTCACAGTGAACAGTCAGGGCCGGGGAGTGTTGTAGGATGTTCACAGTGCACAGGCGGGTCCGGAGAGTGTTGTAGGATGTTCACGGTGAACAGTTGGGTCCAGGGAGTGTTGTCGGATGTTCACAGTGAACAGTCGGGTCCGGGGAGTGTTGTTGGATGTTCACAGTGAACAGTCGGGTCCGGGGAGTGTTGTAGGATATTCACAGTGAACAGTCGGGTCCGGGGAGTGTTGTAGGATGTTCACGGTGAACAGTCGGGTCGGGGGAGTGTTGTAGGATGTTCACAGTGAACGGTCGGGGCCGGGGAGTGTTGTAGGATGTTCACAGTGAACAGTCGGGTCCGGGGAGTGTTGTAGGATGTTCACAGTGAACAGTCGGGGCCGGGGAGTGTTGTAGGATGTTCACAGTGAACAGTCGGGGCCGGGGAGTGTTGTAGGATGTTCACAGTGAACAGTCGGGGCCGGGGAGTGCTTTCGGACAGTGGGACGTTGGAGCACAATGAGATGGTTCACTGAAAGTTGACTCAACAGGAGACATGGTGCTGAAAAAGTCTTCGTCAGTCACAGTTTCAAGTACAGAAACTGCTGTGCAGGTTGACTCTGTGGTGAAGAAGTCAGACGGTGTATTGGCCTTCATCAATCATGCAGTTGAATCTAGGAGCCGAGAGGTAATGTTGCAGCTATATAGGACCCTGGTCAGACCCCACTTGGAGTACTGTGCTCAGTTCTGGTCGTCTCACTACAGGAAGGACGTGGAAGCCATAGAAAGGGTGCAGAGGAGATTTACAAGGATTTGTCTGGATTGGGGAGCATGCCTTCTGAGAATATGCTGAATGAACTCGGCCTTTTTTACTCCTTGGAGCGACGGAGGGTGAGAGGTGACCTGATAGAGGTGTATCAGATGATGAGAGGCATTGATCGTGTGGATAGTGAGAAGTTTTTTTCCCAGGGCTGAAGTGGCTGGCACGGGAGGGCACAGTTTTAAGGTGCTTGGAAGTAGGTACAGAAGAGATGTCAGGGGTAAGTTTTTTACGCAGAGAGTGGTGAGTATGTGGAATGGGCTGCCGGCAACACTGGTGGAGGCGGATATAATAGGATCTTTTAAGAGACTCCCGGATAGGTACATGGAGCTCAGAAATATAGAGGGCTATGGGTAACCCTAGGTCATTTCTAAAGTAAGGACATGTTCGGCATAGCATTGTGGGCCAAAGGACCTGTATTGTGCTGTCGGTTTTCTATGTTTCTATGTTTGTAATAAATCAGTCATGATGGAATGGAAGAGCCGACTCAATGGGCCGAATGGCCTCATTCTACTCCTGTGTTCAATGGTTTTATAAAAAATTTACCTGCAGCAGCATCTCGGGCATAGAGCATCAGATAAACAGCGGTCACAAGGTAAATATGAATTAAAAAACAGTTCTAAGAGAAAAAGAACATTATTAGAACAGAAACCAAATTCATTTTGAGGGGTTAAGAAGGCAGACATCCCACCTCTCCCGGAAGTTCCGGGAGTCTCCCGCATATGAATAGTGGCTTCCTGATGCCCGCAAATTATATACAATATCACGGAAATCAATTTTTTTGTGGGCGAGCGAGCGAGAGAAAGCAAGAGCGACCACGAGAGAGAGCACGCGCATGAGAGAGAGAGAGCGCGAGAGAAAGCATGCGAGAGCGCGTAAGCGAGAGAGAGAGAGAGAGCACGAGAGAGCAAGAGAGAAAGCAAGCGAGAGCGCGAGAGAGCAACCAAGCAAGAGCGTGCGAGCGACCACGAGATAGAGAAAGAGAGAGAGAGAGAGAGAGAGAGGGAGAGAGAGAGAGAGTGAGAGAGCACCATGGCAGAGTGTTCCAAAAAAAAGAAAATATGAAATGTACGTCACCCCAGACTACACTAAAGTGTACGCCTGCCTAATAGGGGTCAAAAATAATGATAGTGTTGTTCGCTGCACTGTTTGCAACAGTGACTTTTCTATTGCCCATGGTGGGTTAAGACTGTAAAAGACGTGTTGAGGTGAGTTTAACGGGTGTCATTCATTCATTAGCATAGCTAACGTTATTTAAACTAGCTGGCCGGCTGCTAAGGAGCTACTCTATTGCAGACATCCCACCTCTCCCGGAAGTTCCGGGAGTCTCCCGCAAATTGATGGTGCTACCTCCCTGAAATGAGTTTTTGCAGGGTGGGATGTCTGAGAAGGGGTCATAGTGTTACTGGACTGTGGTGACTGGGATGGTGCTGGTTGGCTCAAGAACCGAATGGTTGAAGGAAAGTTGCTGTTCTTACTCATTTACTTGGAGGTGCAGTGTGACACAGGCCCTTCTGAGCTCCACTCAGCAACTCAAAAGGCCCTTCTGAATGACAACTTAACCTCCTAACCAGTCCATCTTTGGACTGTGGGAGGAAAAAGGAGCATCCACAGTCACGGGAGGACATACAAACTTTTACAGCGGACACCAGCATTGAACTCTGAACTCTGATGCCCCCGAGCTGTAATAGTGTCACATTAACCGCTCCGCTACCGTGTGCCCCTTGAACCTGGAGGTGTGGGACTTCAGGCCTCTGTACCTCCTGCCCGTAAGAGGGAAGTACACAGTAAAATACAGGAGCCTGGAAAGATTGACATGCAGGGGGATCTTGGTATGCAAATCCGCGGCTTCCTGAGGGTGGCAACATAAGCAGATAAGAGGCTTGCATTCATCGGTTGGTGCGCTGTCTATAAACATTGGAAGGTCATGTTCCAGCTAAAGGTTCAATGGTTCAAACATTCATTTTATTATTAAACTACATATGCAGAATACAACTCTGAGATTTGTCTTCTCCAGATAGCCACAGAAATCAGAAAACCATTGAAGCGGCTGAAAGAAAGACATCAACCTCCCCCCCCCACACAAAAAGAAAAAGAAACAAAAACTTGCAAACCACAAACAGCCCCCCCAACCCCTCCCTCCCTCCCTCACACAAAAGCTAACAGTTCACCCACATGGAGAAGCAACAAGAACATTGGACAGCAAACCCTCAGCCGCCAATCGGCAACAAGAAAGAATGGGTGAGAACGTGAAATAAAAACATAGAACCGAAAGAGGCCATTATGAGCTACAGTCCAATCCATAAATTTCAGAATTTCGATAATATCTCCAAGAGCATTGGGACCCAGCAGTCCCTCCAAGGGCAACGATTCAAAGCAACGGCCTCTCCGAGGGTAGTGACTCTAACCAGCAGCCCCTCTGAGGGCAGTGACTCGAAGCAATGGCCTCTCCGAGGGAAGTAACTTGAACCAGCGTCCCCTCCAAGGGCAGTGACATGAACCAGTGGCCCCTCCGAGGGAAGCAACTGGAACCAGCAGCTCCTTTTGGGGCAGTGACTCGAACCAGCAGCCCCTCCGAGGGAAGCAACTGGAACCAGCAGCTCCCTTTGGGGCAGTGACTCGAACCAGCAGCCCCTCCGAGGGAAGCAACTGGAGCCAGCGCCTCTCCGAGAATCGCTCTCTCCCCTCTGCATTTGCCTCAGCGTTTCCGCCTTCCTCAAAGCTTCAATGGGTGAGACTGTAGCTGTATAAAACTCTAGTTAATCCACATTGGGAACATTGTGTGTAGTTCTGGTCACCGCATTACGGGAAGGATGTGGAGGTGTTGGAGAGTGTGCAGAAGAGATTCGCCAGCATGATGCCTGCATTTGAAAGTAATAGCTATAAGAAGAGGTTCAAACAGTTAGAAACACAAGAACATCTGATCTGGGATCGGGAGTCGGCCATTTGAGTAACTGTCACCTTCCCGTCAGCTTTGGCTCACCTGGCTATTCTCCTCTGACCTCTCTCATTAACAAGGCACCCTTCGAGCAGTGCCACAGCAGCCCCAGATTTAACCCTTGCCTAAATCACAGGATAGTTTACAATGACCAATCAATTTAACCGGTACACCTTTGGACTGTGGGAGTAAACCACGGCACCCAGTGAAGACCCTGGCATCCATGGGGAGAACGTACAGAAGACATCAGGATTGAACTCTAAACTTCAACGCCCTGGGCTGAAGCTAGAAGAAAAAGGGGGGTGGAGGGAAAAGAGGATAAGCAAGAAGATGATAGGTGAAGTCGGGTGGGTGGGAAAGGTAAAGGGCTGGAGTGGAAGGAATCTGATAGGAGTGAAGAGTGGACCATGGGAGAAAGGGAAGGAGGGGGGCAGGAGAGGAGAAGAGGTAAGAGGCCAGATTGGGGAATAAAAGAGAATGGAAGGGTGAGGGGGAGAAGAAGAGAGAAGTTACCAGAAAGAGGAATTGATGTTCTTGTCATCAGGTTGGAGGCTACCTAGACGGAATATGAGGTGTTGCTCCTCCACCCTGAGAGTGGCCTCATCGTGGCCTCAGAGACCGTGTTAGGGATCTGGAGCTGCAGCTTGATAACCTACTGCTTATCAGGGAAAGTGAAGAGGTGATAGACAGGAGCTACAAGGAGGTAGTCATCCCTAGGCTACAGGGGTCAGAAAACTGGATCACTGTCAAGAGAGGGAAGGGAAATGCCCGGATAGTGGAAAGCACCCCTGTGGCTGTCCCCCTCAGCAACAAATATCTTGTTCTGGATGCTGTTGAGGGGGATGACCTGACGGGAGACGCCCACGGTGACCGGGTCTCTGGCACTGAGTCTGGCGCTGTTGTGCAGGAGAGAAGGAGGGAGAGGAGAAATGCGGTAGTCGTAGAGGATTCCATAGTCAGGGGAACGGACAGGAGATTCTGTGAGCCTGACAGAGATACCCGCATGGTGTGTTGCCTCCCAGGTGCCAGGGTACGGGATGTCTCGGATCGGGTCCTGAATATTCTAAAGGGGGAGAGTGAGCAGCCAGTTGTCTTGGTACATGTTGGTACCAATGACAGAGATAGGACAAAGGAGGAGGTCCTGAAGAGAGATTTCCAGGAGTTAGGAAGGAAGCTGAGAAGCAGGACCTCCAGGGTAGTAATCTCGGAATTGCTACCTGTGCCACGTGCTAGTGAGGGCAAGAGTAGTCGGATCAGGCAGATGAATGTGTGGCTGAGAGACTGGTGTAGGGGGCAGGGCTTCAGATTCTTGGATAATTGGGATCTTTTCTTGGGGAAGTATGACCTGTTCAAAAAGGACAGGTTACACCTGAACCCGAAGGGGACCAATATCCTGGCGGGAAAGTTTAATAGAGCTGTTAGGGAGGGTTTAAACTAATTTGGCAGGGGGATGGGAACCGAATGATAGAGCGGAGGAAGGGGAAAACAGAAATAAATCTAAGATAGTGAGCAGTAAAGATGTCAGGAAAGACAGGCAGGTGATGGGGCAAATTTGTAGCCATTGGGATGAGTCAGAGTGCAATAAAGTTGCAGTGAAATCAAAGCAAAAAGTATCAAATACTGGTCTTAAGGTGTTGTACTTAAATGCACACAGCATAAGGAATAAGGTGGATGATCTTGTTGTACAGCTACAGATTGGCAGGTATGATATTGTGGCCATCACTGAGACGTGGCTAAAGGATACATGTCTCTGGGAGCTGAATGTCCAAGGATACACGGTGTATCGGAAGGATAGGAAGGTAGGCGGGGGGAGGCGTGGCTTTATTGGTAAGAAATGATATTAAATCATTAGAAAGAGGTGATATAGGATCTGAAGGTGCAGAATCTTTATGGGTTGAGCTAAGAAATCTCAGGGGTAAAAGGACCCTGATGGCAGTTATTTATAGGCCTCCAAACAGCTGCAGGGATGTGGACAACAAATTACAACTGGAAATAGAAGAGGCTTGTCAGAAGGGCAGTGTTATGATAATTGTGGGGGATTTTAACATGCGAGTGGATTGGGACAATCAGGTCGGCACTGGATCTCAAGAGAGAGAATTTGCAGAATGTCTGCGAGATGGCTTTTTAGAACAGCTTGTTGTTGAGCCCACTAGGGGATCGGCTGTACTGGATTGGGTGTTGTGTAATGAACCGGAGGTGATTGGAGAGATTGAGGTGAAGGAACCCTTAGGAGACAGTGATCATAACATGATTGAGTTCACTGTGAAATTTGAAAAACAGAAGCCGAAATCTGATGTGTCGGTATTTCAGTGGAGTAAAGGAAATTACAGTGGCATGAGAGAGGAACTGGCCAAAGTTGACTGGAAAGGGACACTGGCGGGAAAGATGGCAGAGCAGCAGTGGCTGGAGTTTATGTGAGAAATGAGGAATGTGCAAGACAGGTACATTCCAAAAAAGAAGAAATTTTCGAGTGGAAAAAGGATGCAACCGTGGCTGACAAGAGAAGTCAAAGCCAAAGTTAAAGCAAAAGAGAGGGCATACAAGGAAGCAAAAATTAGTGGGAAGAGAGAGGATTGGGAAGTTTTTAAAACCTTACAAAAGGAAACCAAGAAGGTCATTAAGAGAGAAAAGATTAACTATGAAAGGAAGCTAGCAAATAATATCGAAGAGGATACTAAAAGCTTCTTCAAGTATATAAAGAGTAAAAGACGGGTGAGAGTAGATATAGGACCGATAGAAAATGATGCTGGAGAAATTGCAATGGGAGGTGAAGAGATGGCAGAGGAACTGAACGAGTATTTTGCATCAGTCTTCACTGAGGAAGACAGCAGTATACCGGACACTCAAGGGTGGCAGGGAAGAGAAGTGTGGGCAGTCACAATTATGACAGAGAAAGTACTCAGGAAGCTGAATAGGCTAAAGGTAGATAAATCTCCTGGACCAGATGGAATGTACCCTCGTGCTCTGAAGGAAGTAGCTGTGGAGATTGCGGAGGCATTAGCGATCATCTTTCAAAAGTCGATAGATTCTGGCATGGTTCTGGAACACTGGAAGATTGCAAATGTCACTCCGCTATTTAAGAAGGGGGCAAGGAAGCAAAAAGGAAATCATAGACCTGTTAGCTTGACGTCGGTGGTTGGGAAGTTGTTGGAGTTAATTGTCAAGGATGAGGTTACAGAGTACCTGGAGGCATATGACAAGATAGGCAGAACTCAGCATGGATTCCTTAAAGGAAAATCCTGCCTGACAAACCTATTACAATTTTTTGAGGAAATTACCAGTAGGCTAGACAAGGGAGATGCAGTGGATGTTGTATATTTGGATTTTCAGAAGGCCTTTGACAATGTGCCACACATGAGGCTACTTAACAAGATAAGAGCCCATGGAATTACGGGAAAGTTACATACGTGGATAGAGCGTTGGCTGATTGGCAGGAAACAGAGAGTGGGAATAAAGGGATCCTATTCTGGTTGGCTGCCGGTTACCAGTGGTGTTCCACAGGGGTCCATGTTGGGGCCCCTTCTTTTTACATAGTACATCAACAATTTAGATTATGGAATAGATGGCTTTGTGGCTAAGTTTGCTGACGATACGAAGATAGGTGGAGGGGCCGGTAGTGCTGAGGAAATGGAGAGTCTGCAGAGAGACTTGGATTGATTGGAAGAATGGGCAGAGAAGTGGCAAATGAAATACAATGTTGGAAAGTGTATGGTTATGCACTTTGGCAGAAAAAATAAACGGGCAGATTATTATTTAAATGGGGAAAGAATTCAAAGTTCTGAGATGCAACGGGACTTGGGAGTCCTCGTACAGGATACCCTTAAAGTTAACCTCCAGGCTGAGTCAGTAGTGAAGAAGGCGAATGCAATGTTGGCATTCATTTCTAGAGAAATAGAGTATAGCAGCAGGGATGTGATGTTGAGGGTCTATAAGGCGCTGGTGAGACCTCACTTGGAGTACTGTGGGCAGTTTTGGTCTCCTTATTTAAGAAAGGATGTGTTGACGTTGGAGAGGGTACAGAGAAGATTCACAAGAATGATTCCGGGAATGAGAGGGTTAACATATGAGGAACGTTTGTCCGCTCTTGGACTGTATTCCTTGGAGTTTAGAAGAATGAGGGGAGACCTCATAGAAACATTTCGAATGTTAAAAGGCATGGACAGAGTGGATGTGGCAAAGTTGTTTCCCATGATGCGGGAGTCTAGTACGAGAGGGCATGACTTAAGGATTGAAGGGCGCCCTTTCAGAACAGAAATGCGAAGAAATTTTTTTAGTCAGAGGGTGGTGAATCTATGGAATTTGTTGCCACGGGCAGCAGTGGAGGCCAAGTCATTGGGTGTATTTAAGGCAGAGATTGATAGGTATCTGAGTAGCCAGGGCATCAAAGGTTATGGTGAGAAGGCGGGGGAGTGGGACTAAATAGGATAAAATGGATCAGCTCATGATAAAATGGCGGAGCAGATTCGATGGGCCGAATGGCCTACTTCTGCTCCTTTGTCTTGTGGTCTTATGGTCTAAGATGAGGCCACTGACCGACATGACAGAACAGGAATGGGATAGGAATTAAAATGATTGGCCACCGGGAAATTCTGTACTTGGCAGATGGAACGGAGGAACCTGATCGAGCTTGACCCCGCCCCCCCCCCCACCCACCGGTTTATGCTGGGTCTCACCAATATAGACAAGGCTGCCAAGTCTGATAAGGCAGACTGATAAACGGTCAGAGAACAGAGGGTATGGACCATGTGCGGACAGATGGAATTGGTTTAAATTGGCACCACGGTTCAGAATCAGATCTGGTTTAATATCACCGGTATATGTCGCGAAATTTGTTGTTTTGCAGCAGCAGTACATAATAATAATAACTACAAATTACTATAAGGAATATATATATATATATATATATATATGCAAAAAGAAAAAAAGTAGTGAGGTCCTGTTCATGTGTTCATGGTCCATTCAGAAATCAGATGGCAGAGAGGAAGAACCTGTTCCTAAAAGGCTCCCAGACCGTAGCGATGAGAAGAGGCCATGTCCTGGGTGGTGGGGGTCTGTAATGATGGATGCCCCCTTTTTGAGGCATTCCCTTTTCATGATGTCCTTGAAGCTGGAGAGATCAGTGGACCTGGCTGAATCAGCAACTTTCTGCAGCTTCTTCTGATCCTGTGCAGTGGCCCCTCCGTACCAGACGGTGATGAAATTAGTTAGAATACTCTCCAAATTATATCTATAGAAATCTGCGAGAGTCTTTGCTGACATACCAGTTCTCCATGAACTCCAAATGAAATATAGCCTCTGCTGTACTTCCTTTGTAATTGTGTCAATAAGAGGGGTGATTGATAAGTTCGTGGCCTAAGGTAGAAAGAGTCAATTTTAGAAAATCTAGCACATTTATTTTTCAACATAATCCCCTCCTACATTTACACACTTAGTCCAGCGGTCATGGAGCATACGGGATCTTGGACCTCCAGAAAGTGTCCACCGCAGGGGTTGATTGATAATTTTGTGGCCTAAGGTAGAAGGAGATGAGTTATACAGCTCTCGTTACATGCACGTGCAGTTCAACTCTTTGAGTGATTATGCAGAAAGTTTTGAAGTTAATAACTCATCTCCT
This sequence comes from Mobula hypostoma, assembly GCF_963921235.1. Lineage (NCBI taxonomy): Eukaryota > Metazoa > Chordata > Chondrichthyes > Myliobatiformes > Myliobatidae > Mobula > Mobula hypostoma. The sequence goes on from NC_086103.1 coordinate 12,118,298, forward strand.
TCTACCTTAGGCCATGAACTTATCAATCACCCCTGCTGCGGACCACTTCTACACAGAAGGGATCCGTATGCTCCACGACCGCTGGACTAAGTGTGTAAATGTAGGAGGGGACAATGTTGACAAATAAATGTGCTAGGTTTTCTAAAATTGACTCTTTCTACCTTAGGCCACGAACTTATCAGTCACCCCTCATGTGAATTATACATGATTGTCATTTATTGTAATAGGTTATAATAATGGTGTTGTATTATGAATGAGTGCAGAGTGGAGTGGGTGTACGTTTTAATGATGGGTAGCAATGAAAAGGAAGAGCGATTTTATGAATGGTTGGGGAGAGGAATGGGGTGTGTTTTGATGAATGGGGTAGAAATAAGAAAGCTGTTTTTAATGACTGAGCGGGGAGTTGGGAGGGGGCGTTTATATGAATGAGTAGATGACATGAAAGTTGGTGGTGTTGTGGATAGTGCAGAAGGTTGTGGTAGGTCACAGTGGGTGATAGGTAGGATGCGAAGCTGGGCTGGGAAGAGGCTGATGGAGTTCAATTCAGAAAAGTGTGAAGTGATTCACCTTGGAAGATCGAACTAGAGGGCAGAGCACAGGGATAATGGCAGGATTCTTAGCAGTGATGAGGAACAGAAGGAATTAGGGGCTCACGTCCACAGATCCCTCATAGATACCGCACAGGTTGATAGGGTGGTTAGAAAGGTGTATATTCTGTTAGTCGTCATTAGTCATGGAAGTGATTTCAGGAGCCACAAGGTAATGCTGCAGCTCTATAAAGTCCTGGTTAGACCACACAGGGTATTGTGTTCAGATCTAGTTGCCTCATTATAGGAAGGATGTGGAAGCTTTAAAGAGGCTGCGGAGGAGATTTACCAGGGTGCTGCCTGGACTAGAGAGCATGTCTCATGAGGAGGGGTTGAGCAAGCTCGGACTTTTCTCTCTGGAGCAAGGAGACTGAGAGGTGACTTGATGGAAGTGCACAAGATGATAAGAGGCACAGATCAAGTGGGCAGCCAGAGTGTTTTTCCTTTGGTTTATATAAGAGGGCGCAATTTTAATGTGATTGGAGGAAAGTATTGGGTTTTTTTTTTACACAGAGGGTGGTGGGTGTGTGGAATGACCTGCCTGGGGCGATGGTAGTGGCAGATACATTGAGGACTTCCAAGAGACTCTTAGATAGGGGCAGGGATCACAGAAAAATGGATGGCTACGTGGGAGGGAAGGATGATACATCTTGGAGTAGCACAACGTTGTGGGCCAAAGGGCCTGTACTGTGCTTTAGTGTACTATGTTCTATAGCCATCCAGGGAAAAGAGGTGCTGGCTGGATCTATGCTTCTCCTAGCTTACACTGTTCTATCATCTGCATACATCATCAAGGACCACCACCACCATCCCATACTCCCTTCTCACTACTTCCATCGGCCAGGAGGTACAGGAGCCTCACGTCCCACACCACCAAGTTCAGGAACAGTTATCACCCTACAACCATCAGGCTCCTGAGCAAGCGTAGGTAACTTCACTCACCCCAACCCTGAACTGATTCCACAACCTGCACACTCACTTTCAAGGCCTCTACAACCCACGTTCTCAGTGTTATTATTTTTTATTTGCTCCATTTGACTTCTTTTTGTAAATTGGTTGTACATCAGCTTTTGTTTATTTACAGTTTATCATAAATTCCAATGTATTTCTTTATTTTCCTATAAATGCCTGTAAGAAAATTGATCCCGTTGGTACAGTATGTGGAAACATAGATGTGTCCTTTGACAATAAATTGACTTTGACTTTGCAGAAGATTATGAGGTACAGCACATGGATAGAATGGACATTTTTGCTGTACGTTTTTATAATTTGATGATTTTAAACCAGGTATATGCCCTCATCCAAGGTGATGGACTTGGAATCGATTAATTAGCCCTGGGAGATCGAGTTGACCTTGGATTGTTTCACTGGCTTGTGTCTTGGCAGGCTTTGCCTGCCCCTCATAGATTTATTGCTTACTCAGAAAAAGGATTTCCAGGAATGGAGTAACTTGAAGACGGATTCACGGGCCGCTGGGCCAGAGAATGTTTGGAACATTATCCAGGCAGAATCCAGGTCACAGGTCACAGGACTGCACCAGCAAAGTTCGAGTTCATATTCATTGTCGGGCAAACAAACAATGCCATGAAAATTAGCTTTTTGCTGCAGCAACAGAGAACATTACAAATGTAAATTAACATTAACTTAAATTATACCTAAACACTTGAGATTCTGCAGATGCTGGAAATCCAGGCTAACACACACAAAATGCTGGAGGAATGCAGCAGATCAGGTAGTATCTATGGAAATGAATGAACAGTTGAACTTTCAGGTCGAAACCTTTCATCAGAACTGGAAAGGACGAGGGAAGACGACAGAATAAAAAGGTGGGGGGAAGGGGTAGGAGAACTAGCTGGAAGGTGAGAGGTGAGAGGGAAGGTGGGTGGATGGGGGGGGATGAAGTGAGGATGGGTAGAAGGTGATATGTAAGGCCAGGTGAGTGGGAAAGGTAAAGAGCTGGAGAAGACGGAATCTGATGAGAGAGGAGAGTGGACCATGGGAGTAAGGGAAGGAGGAAGGGACCCAGGGCGAGGATGCTAATTTACAGGATGAAATGATTCAATTCCTCAAGACCCTGTATCAAAATTGGTTCAATCAACATTCACCATTTCAGGTGAAGGGCCTCAACCCAGGCGTGGACTGACAATTTCCCTTCACAGATGCTGCCTGACCTGCTGAGTTCCTTCAGCACTTTAGAGTATTGCTTGAGATTCCGGCATCTGCGGTGTTGTATCTCTTAAAATTTCACTGAACCAGTTGCTGGTTTCATTTGTGTTAACTTTACTTTTCTGAACCGATTATTTATTTAAACATATCTTCAAAAATACTTGGTAGTTCTTGTTCCCCTTAACAGCCCGGTACAGATTTCTACAGACGTCCCGTGGAGAGCATTCCAACCGGTTGCATGGGGTGGGGGCGGTGAGGGGGGTGAGGTGGGGGTGCCCGGTTGGCACTGCACAGGATCGGTAAAAGCTGCAGAAAGTTGTAAACTCAGCCGGCTCCATCGTGGACGCTGAGGACATCTTCAAAGGGCGATGCCTCAAAGAAGTGGTATCCATCATTAAGGACCCCATCACACAGGACATGCCCTCCTCTCGTTGCTACCATCAAGAGTAGCCTGAAGACACACACTCAATATTTCAGGAACAGCCTCTTCCCCTCCGCCATCAGATTTCTGCACAGTCCATTAACACTACCTTGTTCTCTTTTGCACAACTTATTTATTTTAATATATATTTATAATAATTTATAGTTTTTGATGTATTACACTGTATTGCCACAAATTTCACATTTGTCAATGCTAATAACCCTTATCCTGGTCTCTCTCTCTCTGTTCTGGCAAAGAGCCTCAGACAAAAAAACATATCTATCCATCTATCCCTCTTCCTCCCCCTTTGCCCCCTCTTCCTCCCCCTCCGTCTCTCCCCCTCAGACGCTGCACGACCTTCATCTTCAGCGTCCGCACCTCCACCGGGTGCAGATTCTGTTGCTTTTAAAGATGTTTCTGAAGGCAGGGTAGAGCCGTGTCCCGCAGGAGTAAGAGTGGGGGAGAAGTGGGTACGGAGATCCCGTCTCACACTCCGGGGCTGTGAAAGGGTTAAGGACTCCGTGCGTCGGTCGGATCAGCGAGCGAGGGGGCTTTCCCGAGAGAGCGAATCGCGCCGCTCCGTTCTCGATGAGATCAACCTGCGCCGAGGGGGTTAATGGTTTCCGAGGCTGGCGTGCGGTTTGCAATCTCGATCTCCGGGTAACGCGGCTCTCCAGGTTCCAGTGCGCTGGGATTCCTGGCTGTGGATGCGGAGCGAGGAAGCCATCAGTGGGAACGGCGTAGTTTGCAAGGACAGGCGGTGCGAGCGGCTAACCGGGACCCCCTCCCTGTTTATGGAAGAGGCGGCGAGTCCCCCTCTCGCCGGGAGCCATGCTGGGGAAGGACTACATGCTCGCCATCATCATTGTCAACTGCGAGGGTGCGTCGAGATCCCTGGTGACTTGCAACACCAGGGACGCGGCACGGTTTGTGTCGGGTACCTTGCAATGAAGTCCCCCTCGCCCTCCGGTCTCCTCCAAACCCAGCGCCGTTTGCAATCAATCCAGCCCCAGAAGGGGAGGTGTGTCCAGGTAGGAGCCGAACCCCGGAGCGACGGCAGCGGGTTAACCCTGCACACCCCGGCCTGCTTCACCAGCCCGCTGCCCCGCGCCCGGCGCCGAAACGGTTAAGGTTAAGCGGAGTTTTTGGGGTCTGTCTGGGGTCTTGGGGGAGGGGTTGAACGATGCGGGGGTGGACGAGTGGCGGTGGGTGGGGGAGAGAAGCTGTTTACCCCTGGTCTGACTCAAAGGCTGGCACGTAAAGTGAGGGGCGTCGGGGTGGAGTCGCCTACTGGGGCCGGAGTCTGAACATTGAACAGTATAGCAGCGGACAGGCTATTCGGCCCACGGATGCTGTGCTGATTTTAGCCAGTTCATACTGAATGTCCTCCAGTCTATCGTCCATCCCACCCTCCTCCCTCCCTTCATAAAAACGTGTCTGTCTAAACGCCTCAAATTGCCTTTTTCCAGCACCAGCTCTGGTAGACCATTCTGGGTACCTACCCCTCATGTGTAAAATAACCTACTTCTCACATCCTCTCGAAACTTCCTGTAATGCACACCAGAAAATGAATTTAAGGATTGTATCTGGTGACATATAGTGATAGTGTAGCAACGCAAAATGCTGGAGAGATACAGTGGGTCAGGCAGCATCTATGGAAGAGAGTGAATAGTCGATGTTTCTGGTCCTGAAGAAGGGTCTTGGCCCGAAAGGTCGACTGTTTATTCATTTCCACAGATGCTGCCTGACCTGCTGAGTTCCTCCAGCATTCTGTGAGTTTTGCTCTGGATTTCCAGCATCTGCAGATTTTGTAGTGTTTGACATACGTATACTGTATGTACTTTAATAATAAATTTACTTTGAACTTTGAACCCCCTCTAACAGAAGTATGTCCTCTGAGATTTGACAATTTTGACCCTGGGGGAAATGATTCTGACTGTCCACCCTCTAGGTCTGGGTGGTGGTGTAGAGATCCGTCTCTCCCAAAGGAGGTGTAAGGTGCTCCTTCCCTCCGCTAGCCTGTAGGTCACCCTTGGGCAGGGTGTAGCACCTGCTTAGCCCCCCGATCAGGGTCAAGTCAAGTCATGGGAGCAGGTGGTGGGTGGTCGTATGAGCCGCTGGTGCATATCACAAGTCCTGATTATGTGACCACTGACACCAGGCAGACAATCTCTGAAGAGTATTGATAATGGCTGGGGTCACCCATCTTGTAGAGACACTGGCCAGAAGAAGGCAGTGGCAAAACGCTTCTGCAGAAAAATTTGCCAAGAACAATCGTGGTCATGAGACCATGATCACCCATGTAGTATGACATGGCCCTTAATGATGATGTCATACAACATGGCACATAATGATGATGTCATGCAACACAGCACATAACGATGATGATGATAATGACCCTATATGTGCCTCTCAGGTGTCACCTCAATCTCGGACACCTTAGTGAGAACAAGGTAAGCTTTTTGAACCACTCCTTTTAGCTCATGGCTTCTAATCCAGGCAGCATCCTGGTGAACTTCTCCACAGTCCATAAGACCAGAGTTAGGCCATTTGGTCTATCGAGTCTGCTTCGCCTTTCCATCGTTGCTGATTTATTATCCCTCTCAAGCCCATTCTTCGACCTTCTCCACATCCTTCCTATAACATAGATGACCAGAATGGCGCACAATAGTCCAAGTGTGGTCTAACTGAAGTTTTATGGACCTGCAACGTGACTTCCTCACTCTCATACAGTACTTAACATGCTTACTAATGCAGACGAGCATGACATACAATGCATTTACCACTTTCAACAAACTATGGCCCTAGATCCCAAGGTCCCTCTGTACCTCAGTGCTATTGAGGGGTCAACCATTAAATGCAACCTTTCTCCTTTCATTTGAACTCCCAAAGTGCACACCTCACACCTGCCTGGATGAAGGTGAGAGGAGAAAGATTTGCAAAGTGGCTTGAGGAGAATCTTCTTCACATAGAAGGTAGTGGCTGGATGGAACGAGCTGCCAGAGGAGTTGGTTAAGGCAGGTACAATAATGACATTTGAAATATACTGGGAGAGGTAGGAAGGGTTTGGAGGGAAGTGGGCAAAATGCAAGCAAGTAGGACTGGCTTCATTGAGCCTCGGTCGGCATGGAGTAGTTGGGCTGAAAGCTGTGTTTCCGTAATTTCTTTACTGACATACAATGAGGAATGGGCCCTTCTGGCCCGTCCAGCCCTTTGAGCCATGCTGCCCAGCAATCCCTCTGATTTAATCCTAGCCCAGTCCTGGGACAATTTACACTGTCCAATTAACCCACCAACTGGTATGTCTTTGGACTGTGGGAGGAAACTGGAGCACCCGGAGGAAACCTACTGGTCATGGGAATAACATACAAACTCCTTACAGGCAGCTGTGGGAATTGAACCCAAGTCGCTGGAGCTGTAATGCGTTGTGCTGACCACTACACTACTGTGCTGCCCAATGTAGAATGTAGAACTCTAAGACCACTTGAGGTCTTAGAGTGATGTGATTGTTTGTGGGACAGTGTGACTGGGATAGAAGGGAGGATGTTGTGATCAGCACGGACCAGTTGGGCATGAGGACCTGCTTCACTGTTGTACGACACTGGGACTCTAAGAGAGTTCCAGAAACTTCTGAGAGGGACATTGTGAACTGAGTGACCCCTTATTTTCAAACAGTGACTCCAAGCTCAAGATTCTCTCACAAGGGAGGAAATCTCCTGTCCACACCTGCCCCTCAGGACTTTTCATTTCAATCTTTGAAAGATTGGAGCGACTGGGGTTGCATACACTGGAATTTAGAAGGATGAGAGGGGATCTGATTGAAACATATAAGATTATTAAGGGATTGGACACACTAGAGGCAGGAAACATGTTCCCAATGTTGGGGTAGTTCAGAACCAGAGGCCACGTTTAAGAATAAGGGGTAGGCTATTTAGAACGGAGTTGAGGAAAAACTTTTTCACACAGAGGGTTGTGGTTCTGTGGAATGCTCTGCCTCAGAAGGCAGTGGAGGCCAATTCTCTGAATTCTTTCAAAAAAGAGTTGGATAGAGCTCTTAAAGATAGCGGAGTGAAGGGATATGGGGAGGAGGCAGGAAAAGGGTACTGATTGTGGATGATCAGCCATGATCACAGTGAATGGTGGTGCTATCTCGAAGGGCTGAATGGCCTACTCCTGCACCTATTGTCTATAATCGAATCCCCTCTGCCTCTTCTAAACTAAGTTGCTGCAAACCCAGGTTATCCAGTCCCTTCTTAAGACAACTTGTGCATTTGGGTATAAGTATTCTTTGTTTGTGGACATCTGGAGAAGGCAAATCTCAGAGTTGTATACTGCTTACATACTTTGATGATCAATGAACCTTCATACTTTTGAAGTAAAGGTTGCCCTCTTTGAACTGGTTTCAATACCTTAGCAACCATCCTGAAATAACTCTAGCAATACTGTCCACAGCAGTCTAAGTGTGACCTCATCAGTGTTCTGTGACTTTCTGAAGATGACTTCTCCTGTTTATGTTCAATTCATCTCCCACTTAGCAATAACAATCTGTTTGCTTGTCTAATTACCAACATTCTTGTGCAAATTGTGCCCGAGGACACCCAGATTCTTTTTATAAACTCTAACCCAATCAAGCTTTGATGGCCTTCACCGCTGTCCGCTACGCCCCCAAACTTGGTGTCAAGTTGTTATAAATTGCTATTATCTGCAACTTGATATTAACCCTTTCACAGCCGGGAGTGAGAGGGGAGGTTTGGGTTTCTGTAACCTCTCCCGTTGCAGAAGGACATGACTCCTCTGCTCGTGAGAAGAACTAAAAACAGAATCTGAACCTGGTGGAGATGGGAATGTTGGAGATGCACAGTAAGTCATGCAGCGTCTGAGGAGAGAGAGTCTGTGTGAGAGAGAGAGAGAGAGAGAGAGAGTTACACTTCATGTCTGAGGTTCTTTGTCAGACTGAGAAAAAGAGAAAATAGTATCAGAATTGGAATCGGAATCAGGTTTATTATCACTGACATACAGTATTTTGCAAAAGCCTTAAGCACATACAATATATATAGCTGAGACTTTTGCACGGTACTATATTTGTGAGGTGGAGAGAGAGTCTGTAAATCTGGAGGGAGCAGGATGTTGGGGGTGGTGAGGGTGGAGCGCTGCGGGAGGGGTGTGGGACAGGTGGCAGAAAAGGAGTGCCAGGGGCAGAGATTTGTGTGGGTGCAGACACACCCAGCTCAGAGACACCAGGCAAGATCATTGATTCCAAACAATTGGTTTATTGATCATTACAGAATGTCCCTCTGGTGCTTCCTGCTCCCTCCCCTCTCCCTTCCCCTTTTCCCGACCATGAGTCCCCTGTCTCTGACCCCCTTCCTACTCTCAGTCCACAATAGAGACCCGTATCAGAATCAGGTTTATCATCACTCACATATCACAGATTTTTTCTGCGCAGCAGTACAGAGCAATACATAAAATTACCACAGTACTGTGCAAAAGTCTTAGGCACCCTGGCTATATACATGTGCCTCAGGCTTCTGCTCAGTACTGTAAGACACAAGGTCAACTCGATCTCCCAGGGCTAATTAATCGACTCCAAGTCCATCACCTTGGATGAGGGCGTATACGTGGTTTAAAATCATCAAATTATAAAAACGTACAGCAAAAATGTCCATTCTATCCATGTGCTGTACCTCATAATCTTCTGCAAATTCAAAGTCAATTTATTGTCAAAGGACATAGCTACACGTTTGTATGTTACCATATACTGTACCAACGTGTTCAATTTTCTTGCAGGCATTTATAGGAAAATAAAACATAAAAATTGTCTGAAGTTACAAATATAAAGTAGTGCTCATGGGCTTGTGAACCATTCAGAAATCTGATGGCAGATGGGAAGAAATTGTTCCTGAATCACTGAGTGTGGGTCTTCAGGCTCCTGTACCTCCTCCCTGACGGTAGTGATAATTAGAGGGAAGTCCTGGTTTGTGAGGAAGCTTAGTGATGGATATCACCTTGTTGCAGCACTGCCTTTGAAGATGTCCTCAATTGTGGGAGGGTTGTGCTCATGAGTCTACAATCTTTGAAGCATCTTGTGATCCTGATTTGGAGCCTCCAGACCAGGCGTGATTCAACCAGTCAGAACGATCTCCATCGTACACTACAGAGATTAGAACCAGTTCGGTATCACCTAATTATGCAGAATCTGCCGAGCAGTTGGGGATTGTCTCACCACATTGTGCTCCCTTTGCCAGGGTACAGATACGCATCCTCTGAAGGAGGCAGCATAAGGTCATGGAGTGCTACAACACAGAATCAGGCCCTTCAGCCCATCTAGTCCATACCGAGCTGTTCGGTTACCTATAGGGTAGACAGTCAGAATCTTTTCCCCAGGATCAAAAATGTCAAACCTCAGAGAATACGCTTCTAAGGTTAGAGGGAGTTCAAAGTAAATTTATTATTAAAGTACGTACTCACACCTGGACCATAACTCTTCATACTCCTGCCATCCATGAACTTCTTCCCTTAAGTGATGAATCTGAACCACTTCCCCGGCAGCTCGTTTAACACTCTCACCACCCTCCGAGTGCAGATCACGCTCAGGTTCCCCTTAAACATTTCACCTTTCACCCTTAGCCCATGACCTCTGGTTGTTTGCATTTACCCTATCAATACCCCTCATAATTTTGTATACCTCTGTCAAATCTCCCCTCATTCTCTGACACTCCAGGGGATAAAATCCGAACATTCACCCTTTCTCTATAATGTGGACATTGTGTAGGCAGAAGAGAGATTTTTTTAAGAGATTAGCTATCACATATATATTGAAAAATACAGTACTTTGCTGAAGTCTTAGCTATGGTGCAATAGACGTTTGCGCAGTATTCTACATGTCAACATGGAGCGGAGAGTGAGTTTGTAAATCTGGTGGGAACAAAAAGAGGTTGGGAATGGTGAAGGTGGAGCGCCACAGGAGGGGTGTGGGACAGGTGGCAGAGGAGTGCCAGGGGCAGGGGATGGTGTCAGTGCAGACACACCCAGCCCTGAGACACCAGGCAGTGTCATTTGATTCCAAGCAATTGCTCTATTGATCATTACAGAATGCTTCCCGTTCCGTCCCCTCGCCCTTCCCCTTTTCCCAGCCATGATTCTCCTCTACCTGCCCCCTTCCACTCACATAAAATTACTACAATACTGTGCTAATGTCTTAGGCACCGTAGTTACAGTACAGTATATGTATTTGTAGCTCAGACTTTTGCACAGTGAAATGTATCGTTTGAGTCAGCGATCATCACAGCTCAAGGGCAGCTGGCAAGTATCACCATTGCTTCCGGTGCTAATATAGTGTGCTCACAATTTACTAATCCTCATTTAGTTAGGCTTTTAATTATCAGTTTAATTTGTTCAGCACCACATTTTTCTTTTATTGATCTGCCTGTATAAGAGTCTGTAAATATCTCTAATGTGTCTGTCTCTACCACCCCTGGCAACGTGTTCCACGTACACACCACTTCGTGTGTAAGATAAAAACCTCTGACATCACCCAGGTGTTTCCCTCCAATCACCTTAAAATTATACCCCCTCGTATTAGCCATTTCCGTCCTGGGAGAAAGTCTCTGGCTGTGCTCTCGATCTATGCCTCTTATCGGATTGTACACCTCATTCAAGTCATCTCTCACCCTCCTTCGTTCCAAAGAGAAAATCCCTAGCTCACTCATCCTGTCCTTGTAAGACACACTCTCCAATTCAGGCAGCATCCTGGTAAATCTCCTCTGCACCCTCTCTAAAGCTTCCACATCCTTCCTATAATGAGGCGACCAGAACTGAACGCAATTCTCTAAGTGTGGTCTAATCAGGGTTTTATAGAGCTGTAACATTACCTCATGGATCGTAAACTCAATCCCCCGACTAAAGCTGAGGTCTTATAAGGCATTGGTCAGACCTCACTGAGCAGTTTTGGGCCCCTTATCTGAGAAAGGATGTGCTGGCATTGGTGAGGGTCCAGAGGAGCCTCACAAGAATGATCCTGTGAATGAAAGGGTTAATGTATGAGGAGCATTTGATGGCTCTGGGCCTGTACTCACTGGAGTTCAGAAAAATGAGGGGGGATCTCCTTCAAACCTATTGAATTTTGAAAGGCCTAGATAGAGTGTATGTGGAGAGGATGTTTCCTGTGGAGGGGAGGGGGTCTGGGGCCAGAGAGCACAGTCTCAGAATAAAAGGACATCTTTTTAGAACAGAGATGAGGAGGAATTTCTTCAGCCAGAAGGTGGTGAATCTGTGCAATTTATTGCCACAGACAGCTGTGGCCAAGTTATTGAATATAGAAACATAGAAACATAGAAAATAGGTGCAGGAGTAGGCCATTCGGCCCTTCGAGCCTGCACCGCCATTTATTATGATCATGGCTGATCATCCAACTCAGAACCCCGCCCCAGCCTTCCCTCCATACCCCCTGACCCCCGTAGCCACAAGGGCCATATCTAACTCCCTCTTAAATATAGCCAATGAACTGGCCTCAACTGTTTCCTGTGGCAGAGAATTCCACAGATTCACCACTCTCTGTGTGAAGAAGTTTTTCCTAATCTCGGTCCTAAAAGGCTTCCCCTCTATCCTCAAACTGTGACCCCGCGTTCTGGACTTCCCCAACATCGGGAACAATCTTCCTGCATCTAGCCTGTCCAATCCCTTTAGGATCTTATACGTTTCAATCAGATCCCCCCTCAATCTTCTAAATTCCAACGAGTACAAGCCCAGTTCATCCAGTCTTTCTTCATATGAAAGTTCTGCCATCCCAGGAATCAATCTGGTGAACCTTCTTTGTACTCCCTCTATGGCAAGGATGTCTTTCTTCAGATTAGGGGACCAAAACTGCACACAATACTCCAGGTGTGGTCTCACCAAGGCCTTGTACAACTGCAGTAGTACGTCCCTGCTCCTGTACTCGAATCCTCTCGCTATAAATGCCAGCATACCATTCGCCTTTTTCACCGCCTGCTGTACCTGCATGCCCACTTTCAATGACTGGTGTATAATGACACCCAGGTCTCGTTGCACCTCCCCTTTTCCTAATCGACCACCATTCAGATAATAATCTGTTTTCCTATTTTTGCCACCAAAGTGGATAACTTCACATTTATCCACATTAAATTGCATCTGCCATGAATTTGCCCACTCACCCAACCTATCCAAGTCACCCTGCATCCTCTTAGCATCCTCCTCACTGCTAACACTGCCACCCAGCTTCGTGTCATCCGCAAACTTGGAGATGCTGCATTTAATTCCCTCATCCGAGTCATTAATATATATTGTAAACAACTGGGGTCCCAGCACTGAGCCTTGCGGTACCCCACTAGTCACCGCCTGCCATTCTGAAAAGGTCCCGTTTATTCCCACTCTTTGCTTCCTGTCTGCTAACCAATTCTCCACCCACACCAATACCTTACCCCCAATACCATGTGCTTTAAGTTTGCACACTAATCTCCTGTGTGGGACCTTGTCAAAAGCCTTTTGAAAATCCAAATATACCACATCCACTGGTTCTCCCTTATCCACTCTGCTAGTTACATCCTCAAAAAATTCTATGAGATTCGTCAGACATGATTTTCCTTTCACAAATCCGTGCTGACTTTGTCCGATCATTTCACCGCTTTCCAAATGTGCTGTTATCACATCCTTGATAACTGACTCCAGCAGTTTCCCCACCACCGATGTTAGGCTAACCGGTCTATAATTCCCCGGTTTCTCTCTCCCTCCTTTTTTAAAAAGTGGGGTTACATTAGCCACCCTCCAATCCTCAGGAACTAGTCCAGAATCTAACGAGTTTTGAAAAATTATCACTAATGCATCCACTATTTCTTGGGCTACTTCCTTAAGCACTCTAAGATGCAGACCATCTGGCCCTGGGGATTTATCTGCCTTCAATCCCTTCAATTTACCTAACACCACTTCCCTACTAACATGTATTTCGCTCAGTTCCTCCATCTCACTGGACCCTCTGTCCCCTACTATTTCTGGAAGATTATTTATGTCCTCCTTAGTGAAGACAGAACCAAAGTAATATATTTAAAGCAGAGGTTGATAGGTTCTGGATTAGTAAGGGTGTCAAATGTTACGGGGAGAATAGGGTTGAAAGGGATAGCAGATCAGCCATGATGAAATTGTGGAGCAGACTTGATGGGCCAAATGGCCTAATTCTGCTCCTATGTCATATGGACCTACGGTCTTAATGCAGGCCAACATATCAAATACAAGAGTTTCTGCAGATGATTGGAACCCAGAACAACACACATAAAATGCTGGAGGAACTCGGCATGCCAGGAGGTAACTATGGAAATAAATAAACAGTCGATGTTTCGGGCCGAGACTGTATTCATTTCCATAGATGCTGCAAGACCTGCTGAGTTCCTCCAACATTTTGTGTGTGTTACCCAGCAGATCAGATTTTCTGTTTCAATCTCATCCAATTTCTTTGAACAGATCTCCGCGCAAGGCCGCTGAGACGGAGAGTTCAGAGTGAAAGCTGTGGCAGTTAATTTCCCTTCCCGTGGTCCCTCTTGCCGCCCACAGGGATTTAATTGTTTGAGTGGTTGTCTGGCTCTGGCTCAGTGCAGCTGGAGTTAATTATAGACATGACATTGTGTGAGGGAGAGAGACGGAGAGGGAGGGAGAGGGGAGAGGGAGGGAGGGAGGGAGAGGGGAGAAGGAGAGAGGGAGGGAGAGGAGAGAAGGAGAGAGGGAGGGAGAGAGGGAGGGAGAGGAGAGAAGGAGAGAGGGAGGGAGAGGGGAGAAGGAGAGAGGGAGGGAGGGAGAGGGGAGAAGGAGAGAGAGAGGGAGGGAGGGAGAGGGGAGAAGGAGAGAGGGAGGGAGAGGAGAGAAGGAGAGAGGGAGGGAGAGGGAGAGAGAGGAGAGAGGGAAGGAGAAGCTAGATTATTGTTGTGCTTGTAGTTGGAATGAAGAGTAGTTTTTTCACTGGGGCATATACAGAGCCTGAATAAGCTAGAGGGACAGATTGGCCTCTTGAAGATTTAAGGATTAGGAAAGAGTTATAGACAGGCAAGAGACACAGCAACAGACTCCAGGGTTTAAAGCACTGTGGTGTTTGGAAATGTTAATTTAGCAAAAACAGTATAACAGTGACTGCAGCATACAAAATACACTGGAGAGTTTTGTAAAGATAAAAATAATACTGAGAACATGAGCTGTAGAGTCATTCAAAGTGAGTCTGTGGGTTGTGGGATCAGTTCAGAGTTGAGGTGAGTGAGGTTATCCTCGCTGGTTCAGGAGCCCGATGGTTCAGGATTCACTCGTTCATTCTGTCCCGTGTTGTATGACGTGGTGGGTGATCATGGTCTTTCCACCACCATGATTGTCCTTGGCAATTTTTTCTGCAGAAGTGGCTTGTCTTTGCTTTCTCCTGGGTGGTGTCTCTACAAGACAGGTGACCCCAGCCATAATTCCTACTGTTCAGAGATTGTCTGCCTGGGATCAGTGGTTGCACAACCAGGATTTGTGACTTCCACCAGCTGCTCCAATGGCTTCACATGGTCCTGATCAGGGAGGGGAGGGGGGACTAAGCAGGTGCTACACCTTTCCCAAGGGTGACCCGCAGGCTAGCGGAGTGAAGGAGCACCTTACACCTCCCCTGGTAGAGATGTATCTCCACCCCACAACCCTTGAAAGGTAGTAACTGTCCCTGAACCTGGTGGTGTGGAATCGAAGGTCCCTGTACCTCCTTCCAGATATTACTAGTGAGAAGAGGGCGTGAGTTTCTCCATTCATTTTGTGTGTGTTACTCTGGATTTCCAGTATCTGCAGAATCACTTGTGTCTGAGGAGAGATTGGATAGACTCTCCTCTATTAGATTGGAGATAGATTGGCTCGATTGCAGGGGTCTTTTTGTGCTTTGCCTGTAATGGATTGGGCTTTCCGCAGGGGAATTGAACCTGGGATGACACAGTTGAGATGTCATTTGGAAAAACCTCCTAATGATGGACAAAGATTAGCCTTATTCATTAGATGTACATCAAAACGTATGGTGAAACATTTTTGTTTATGTAAATGGCCAACACGGCGAGGATGTGCTGGGGGGAGCCCACAAGTGTTGCCCTGCTTCCATAGCATGCCCGCAACTCACTAACCCCAACCCGTACGGCTCTGGACGGTTGGAGCACCCGGAGGTCACACGGAGAGCACACAAACTCCTTACAGACAGTGGCAGGAATCGAACCCGGGTCGCTGATGCATTACACTTGCCATTACGGCACTGAACTGCCCCTGGGTTGAGGAACCTGTCCTCCAGGTCCCCTTTAAATCTTGTCCTTCTCACCGTGACTTCTGCTTTCCAGTTTAGACTCTTGCACCCTGAGGGAAAGACTCTGGTCACCCTCCTTATCTCTGTTCCTTATTTATATATAAATCTGAATGAGGTCACTCCCCACCCCCAAACATTTTCCATTCCAGGTTAAACGGTCCCAGTCTATCCAATCTCTCCTCAGACACAAGTGATTCTGCAGATACTGGAAATCCAGAGTAACACACACAAAATGAATGGAGAAACTCAGCAGGTCAGGTAGCATCTGTGGAGAGGAATAAACAGCCCAAAACATCTACCATCCATTCCTCTCCAGCCGAGTCCCTCTGTTCGCTGCTCCAGATTTCCAGCACCCGCGGAATCTCCTGTGTCTACTCCAACGCCATGGTCCAATCCCGGATCCTCACCTACAGCAGGGGCAAGACTGCAGGTTGCCCTGCAAGACTCAGGCCCCAGTGACCCCGGCACTTGTCACTGCCCCTTCCTTCATCGTTGCTGGGTTTAAGTGGGGGAACTCTCACCCCAGCGCCACTCTCCCGAAAGGCTGCAGAAGACCAAGGTGAAGAAAGCTTATGGGGTGTTAGCTTTCATAAGTCGAGGGATAGAGTTTAAGAGACACGAGGTAATGATGCAGCTCTATAAAACTCTGGTTAGGCCACACTTGGAGTACTGTGTCCAGTTCTGGTCACCTCACTATAGGAAGGATGTGGAAGCATTGGAAAGGGTACAGAGGAGATTTACCAGGATGCTGCCTGGTTTAGAAAGTATGCATTATGATCAGAGATTAAGGGAGCTAGGGCTTTACTCTTTGGAGAGAAGGAGGATGAGAGGAGACATGATAGAGGTATACAAGATAATAAGAGGAATAGATACAGTGGATAGCCAGCGCCTCTTCCCCAGGGCACCACTGCTCAGTACAAGAGGACATGGCTTTAAGGTAAGGGGTGGGAAGTTCAAGAGGGGATATTAGAGGAAGGTTTTTTACTCAGAGAGTGGTTTGTGCGTGGAATGCACTGCCTGAGTCAGTGGTGGAGGCAAATACACTAGTGAAGTTTAAGAGGCTACTAGACAGGTATATGGAGGAATTTAAAGTGGGGGGTTAAATGGGAGGCAGGGGTTGAGGGTCGGCACAACAATGTGGGCCGAAGGGCCTGTACTGTGCTGTACTATTCTATGTTCTATAAATGCTGTGCATCCCCTTCAGGGGTACTTGTGACTGGCCAGTAAATGCCAGCCATATCAGTGTCCCCTCTCCCAGACAGAAGCCTGAAACCATGTCCCACCAGGCTCACGGACAGCTTCCATCCACAGCTATATGACAGAGCATAGCACTGGCGCCATGGTAACGTCGTGTTAGCGCAACACTGTTACAGCTCAGGGCGGCGGAGTTCAGCGTTCAGTTCTGGGATCATCTGTAAGGAGTTTGTATGTTCTCCCCATGACCATGTGGGTCTGCTCTGAGTGCTCTGGTTTCCTTCGAAAGTCCAAAGATATAATGGTTAGTAGGTTAATTGGTCATTGTAAATTGTCCTGTGACTAGGCCCGGGTTAAATCAGTGGGTTGCTGGGCAACGTGGCTTGTTGGGCCGGAAGGGCCTGTTCCGCCCTGTATCTCTAAAAAAAAATAAAATCAATGTCCAAGACCATTTCCTTGACCTTCATTACAGCCCTTGTACTTCACTGTCTTCCTGCGCTCTCTCTGTAACTGTGACACTCTATTCTGCATTCTGTTATTGCTTTACCTTGTTCTACCTCGATGCACGGTGTAATGATCTGATCTGTATGAACAGTGTACAAGACAAGTTTCTCACTCTATCTCGCTACGTGTGACAATAACAGACCAATTTACCAATTCTGCAGTTCACAAAACCTTTGTTCTACCAACCAGCAGGCTGAGAAACTGGGGCTTGCACCCAACACCAGGTCAGTAACAATAGTTCAAGAGAAAAGCCAGGGTCCTAACTGATGCCTGGGATTCCCCCCCCCACCACCAACCCGAGAAACCCATTTACCACCCACAGTGCTACCTGCGACTTGGGTAATGTGATCAATTAGTTAATTTATTTAGAGATACAGCACAGAACGTCCTTCTGGGCTCGCCAAGCTGCACCACTCAACAATACATCTATGGAAATGAATATTTTGGCCCAAAACGTTGCAAACCAATTAAATTAGTGATCAAATGGCCAACTAAACTAATCCCTTCTGCCTACGCAATGTCCATGTCCTTCCACTTTCCTCACATTCGTGTGCTGATCTAAGAGTCCCTAAAGATTCTGCCTGTACCACCACCCCAGGCAGCACTTTCCAGACAGCCACCACTGACTGTGTGTTAAAAAAAACTTGCCCCTCACACCTGCTTTGAAATTACCCCTCTCGCATTAAATGCATGCCCTCTGGTATTAGACATTTTAACCCTGGGAGAAAGATACTGTCTGTCTACTCTATGCCAATCATAATCTTATAAACCTCTATCAGATCTCCCCTCCAGAGAAAACTGCCCGATATTGTCCACCCTCTCGTTATAGCACATGGCCTCTAATCCAGGCAGCGTCCTGGTAAACTGCCTCTGAGCCCTCTCATGTGATCATATTGAAACGTACAGCAGGCTTGGAGGGCTGAATGGCCTACTCATACACTCTTCTAACATTGACCAGTGGCCAGAAGGTATTGCAGAGGGCAGGTGTAACCAGTGTCACCAGGATACAGCGAGACTGAGACAATCTGTCAGTAAGAGGCAGCAAGAAGCCGCAGGGTGTGAGGTGATTCATTTGGCAGGGATAGTAAAGAAGTTGCCTAGCTCTTGGAAGTGTCCATTATTTTTACCTGTCGTTGAAAGTACTGCCGTTTATTCCATTCCAAACCCAAAGACTCAGCTGTCGCAGGGGAACAAGGTAAACTGAAGCAGGTACACAAATCACTCCACTGTAACAGAAGGTGAGAAACCCAGCTAATGAAATGTCTTGGCTTGTGAGAAAGATCCCTGTCCAAAACCACATTCAGCAGTTCCCTGTACTGCAGAGATTTCACTCACAATGTGCAGCGAAGAATCGCAGAATTCAGATTTCCACAACTTGTTTGATGGGGTCTGGGAACATTTGATCTTTCCATAAGCCCATGTCATCCGCAGGCTCAGGTTACTTTGATTTTCCAAATTAAAAACCAGAATGCGCAGGGTCAACCCTGCTGGACCAGACAATATTCCTGGCAGAGTGCAGACCAGCTGGCTGAGATTCTCACTGACATCATCAACATCTCCCTGAGCAGTGCTGTCGTTCCTACGTGCTTCAAGGCCACCACCATCGTCCCCGTGCTGAAGAGGTCTTCAGTGTCCTGCTTCAATGATAACTGTCCCGTTGCACTCACATCCATCATCATGAAGTGTTTCGAGAGGCTCGTCATGAGGCACATCAAGACCCTGCTGCCCCCCTCACTGGACCCCTGCAGTTCACGTACCGTCCCAACCGTTCAACATTTGACGCCATTACCATCACCCTCCACCTGGCCTTAACCCACCTGGACAAAAACAACACGTGTGTTCGAATGCTGTTCATAGACTTCAGTTCAGCATTCAACACAATCATTCCTCAGAAACTGATTGGAAAGCTGAGCCTACTGGGCCTGAACACCTCCCTCTGCAACTGGATCCTAGACTTCCTGACTGGGAGACCTCAGTCAGTCCGGATTGGAAGCAGCATCTCCAACACCATCACACTGAGCACGGGGGCCCCCCAGGGCTGTGTGCTCAGTCCACTGCTGTTCACTCTGCTGACCCACGACTGTGCAGCAATACACAGCTCGAACCACATCATCAAGTTCGCCGATGACACGACCGTGGTGGGTCTCATCAGCAAGATCGATGAGTCAGCATACAGAGAGGAGATGCAGCGGCTAATGGACTGGTGCAGAGCCAACAACCTGTCTCTGAATGTGAACAAAACGAAAGAGTTGGTTGTTGACTTCAGGAGGACACGGAGCGACCACTCTCCGCTGAACATCGACAACTCCTCCGTAGAGATCGTTAGGAGCACCAAATTTCTTGGTGTTCCCCTGGCGGAGAATCTCACCTGGTCCCTCAACACCAGCTCCATAGCAAAGAAAGCCCAGCAGCATCTCTACTTTCTGCGAAGGCTGAGAAAAGTCCATCTCCCACCCCCCATCCTCACCACGTTCTACAGAGGTTGTATTGAGAGCATCCTGAGCAGCTGCATCACTGCCTGGTTCGGAAATTGCACCATCTCAGATCTCAAGACCTTACAGTGAGGTCAGATGAGAAGATCATCAGGGTCTCTCTTCCCGCCATTACAGACGTTTACACCACACACTGCATCCGCAAAGCAAACAGCATTGTGAAGGATCCCACGCACCCCTCATACAAACTCTTCTCCCTCCTGCCATCTGGCAAAAGGCACCGAGACATTTGGGCTCTCACGACCAGACTATGTAACAGTTTCTTCCCCCAAGTCATCAGACTCTTCAATACCCAGAGCCTGGACTGACATCAACCTACTGCCCTCTACTGTGCCTATTGTCTTGTTTATTATTTATTGTAATGCCTGCATTGTTTTGTGCACTTTATGCAGTCCTGGGTAGGTCTGTAGTCCAGTGTAGTTTTGTGTTTTTTTA
This sequence comes from Mobula hypostoma, assembly GCF_963921235.1. NCBI lineage: Eukaryota > Metazoa > Chordata > Chondrichthyes > Myliobatiformes > Myliobatidae > Mobula > Mobula hypostoma. The sequence continues at coordinate 12,138,401 of NC_086103.1, forward strand.
CATAGTTCAGGGTAGTTTTTGTATTGTTTCATGTAGCACCATGGTCCTGAAAAACGTTGTCTCATTTTTACTGTGTACTGTACCAGCAGTTATGGTTGAAATGAGAATAAAAAGTGACCTGACTTGACTTGACTGTGAAATAGGTTGTTTTGCAGCAGCAGACTATAAATGTGTATATATAAAATTAAATTAAGCAGTACAAAAAAAAAGGTAGTGTTCGTGGGTTCATTGTCCATTCAGAAATCCGATGGCGGAGGGGAAGAAGCTGTTCCTAAAACATTGAGTGTGTGTCTTCAGGCTGCGGTTCCTCCTTCCTGATGGCAGCAATGGGAAGAGGACATAAGCTGAGTGATGGGGGTCCTCAGTGATGAATGCTGCCTTTTTGGGGCATCACCTTTTGAAGATGTCCAGGATGCTGGGGAGGCTGGTGCCCATGATGGAGCCAGATGAGTTTGCAACCTTCTGGAGCTTTTTCTGATCCTGTGTGGTGGCCCCTCCATACCAGACAGTGATGCAACCAGTCAGAGGACCCTCCACGGTAAATTAAATCACTTACTAAATCATTTCCCTGGCCCCCACCGCTTTATTTTCACCATGGATGTCCGGTCCCTATATACTTCCTTCCCCTACCAGGAAGCTCTCAAAGCTCTCCACTTCTTTTTGGATTCCAGACCTAACCAGTTCCCCTCTACCACCACTCTGCTCCGTCTAGCAGAATTAGTCCTTACTTTTAATAATTTCTCCTTTGGCTCCTCCCACTTCCTCCAAACTAAAGGTGGGCATCCATATGGGTCTGAGCTATGCCTGCCTTTTTGTTGGCTTTGTAGAACAGTCCATGTTCCAAGCTTATCCTGGTATCTGTCCTCCACCTTTCCTTCGCTGCATCGATGACTGCATTGGCGCTGCTTCCTGCATGCATGCTGAGCTTGTTGACTTCATCAACTTTGCCTCCAACTTTCACCCTGGCCTCAAGTTTACCTGGTCCATTTCCGACACCTCCCTCCCCTTTCTGGATCTTTCTGTCTCTGTCTCTGAAGACAGCTTATCCACTGATGTCTACTATAAGCCTAAGACTCTCACAGCTACCTGGACTATTCCTCTTCTCACGCTGTCTCTTGCAAAAATGCCATCCCCTTCTCGCAATTCTTCCGTCTCTGCTGCATCTGCTCTCAGGATGAGGCTTTTCATTCCAGGACGAGGGAGATGTCCTCCTTTTTTAAAGAAAGGGGCTTCCCTTCCTCCACCATCAACTCTGCTCTCAAACGCATCTCCCCCATTTCACACACATCTGCTCTCACTCCATCCTCCTGCCACCCCACTAGGAATAGGGTTCCCCTTGTCCTCACCTACCACCCCACCAGCCTCCGGGTCCAACATTTTATTCTCCGTAACTTCCGCCACCTCCAACGGGATCCCACCACTAAGCACATCTTTCCCTCCCCCCTCCCCCCACCCCCGCTTTCTGCAGGGATCGCTCCCTACGCGACTCCCTTGTCCATTCGTCCCCCCCATCCCTCCCCACCGATCTCCCTCCTGGCACTTATCCTTGTAAGCAGAACAAGTGCTACACATGCCCTTACACTTCCTCCCTCACCACCATTCAGGACCCCAGACAGTCCTTCCAGGTGAGGAGACACTTCACCTGTGAGTCGACTGGGGTGATATACTGCGCCCGGTGCTCCCGATATGGCCTTTTATATATTGGTGAGACCCGACGCATGCTGGGAGATCGTTTTGCTGAACACCTACGCTCTGTCCGCCAGAGAAAGCAGGATCTCCCAGTGGCCACACATTTTAATTCCACGTCTCATTCCCATTCTGATATGTCTATCCACGGCCTCCTCTACTGTAAAGATGAAGCCACACTCAGATTGGAGGAACAACACCTTATATTCTGTCTGGGTAGCCTCCAACCTGATGGCATGAACATCGACTTCTCTAACTTCTGCTAATGCCCCACCTCCCCCTCGTACCCCATCCGTTATTTATTTATTTATTTGTTAATATATATTTTTTTCTCTCTCCTTTTTCTCCCTCTGTCCCTCTCACTATACCCCTTGCTCATCCTCTGGGTTTTTCCCCCCTCCCCCTTTTCCTTCTCCCTGGGCCTCCTGTCCCATGATCCTCTCATATCCCCTTTGCTAATCACCTGTCCAGCTCTTGGCTCCATCCCTCCCCCTCCTGTCTTCTCCTATCATTTTGGATCTCCCCCTCCCCCTCCCACTTTCAAACCTCTTACTAGCTCTTCCTTCAGTTAGTCCTGACGAAGGGTCTCGGCCTGAAACGTCAACTGCACCTCTTCCTACAGATGCTGCCTGGCCTGCTGTGTTCACCAGCAACTTTGATGTGTGTTGATTTACTAGGTCGGAATTGGTTTCTTATTGTCACATGTACTTAGTTACAGTGAAAAGCTTGTCTTGCACACCGTTTACACAGATCAGATCATTATTCAGTGCATTGAGGCAGAACAAGGTAAAGCAACAACAGAATGCAGAATAAAGTGTCACAGTTACAGAGAAATAAGGTGGAAGGCAGACAATAAGGTGGAAGTTCAAAACGAGGTAGATTGTGAGGTCAAGAGTCCATTTTAGCATACCCGGGAACCATTCAAAAGTCTTATAACTGTGGGATAGAAGCTGTTCTTGACCCCGTAGTATGTTCTTTCAGGCTTTTGTATCTTCTGCCCAATGGTTGGCATTTACTGACCATTCCCAAGTAGCCTTCAAGATGGTGGTGAGCAGTTACCTCAATCTTCTACAGTCTTTCTGGTGCGAGGTACTCCCACAGTGCTAGGGCGAGACCCAGCAGCAATGAAGGAAGGGATGGTGATGTGTGCCACTCTCTACATATTAAGCACTGCCGCCCTGGGAAGAAGTCTCCGCTTGTCTTCTCCAGCAATGCCTCTTATCATTGTGTATACCTCTATCAAGTCACCTGTCATTTTCCTTCTCTCCGAAGAGCAAAACCCTAGCTTACCAAACCTTCCCTCGTAAGACACGCTCTCTAATCCAGGCAGCATGCTGGCGAATCTCCTCTGCACCCTCTCTGAAGCTTCCACATCCTTCCTATAATGAGGTGACCAAACGAACACAATACTCTGAATGTGGTCAACCCGGGGTTTTATGGAGCTGCAACATTATCTCATGGCTCTTGATCTCAATTGCTGACTAACGAAAGCCAACAAACTGTAGATCTTCTTAACCATCCTATCGATTTGTGCAGTTACTTGGAGTGGCCTGACTTACCTATCCTGGGAAAAGACACTGGCTGCCTCCCCTATCTTGTCTCATGATGGTGAGGAGGTAAAGCCCTCCCCACCATTGAGCACATCTACTTGGAGCGCTGTCACACAGAAGCAGCGTCCACCTTCAGGGACCCCCACCACCCAGGACATGCTCTCTTCCCTCAGCTACCATTAGGAGGGAGGTACAGAAACCTCAGCACTCACATCACCAAGTTCAGGGACAATTATTACCCCTCACCCATCAGGCTCCTGAACGAGAGAGGATAACTTCACCCACCCCAGTACTGCACTGATTCCACAACCTATGGAATCACTTTTAACAACTTGTACAGTTCCTTTTTATTTTTTTCTCTCTATTTGCACAGTTTGTTGTCTTTCGCACTTTAGTTGTCTGTCTATCCTACCGAGTGCGGTCTTTCATTGATTCTATTCCGTTTCTTGTATTTACTGTGAATGCCTGCAAGAAAATGACTCCCAGGATTGTGTATGGTAACATATATCTACTTTGATAATAAATTTACTTTGAACTTTATGAACTTCCACCAGGTCTTATAGACGTCCAATAACTCGTACTCTGATGTTGTGTTTCTAGACAACTTGTGGAATGACCAGTCCCTGGAGATGGACCATGACCTGCCTCCGGGCTGGAGAACCATCCGAGACTCCAGTGGGACCTACTATTGGCACGTGCCAACGGGCACCACCCAGTGGCAGCACCCAGCCTGTGGCTCGGATGTTGGCCTGGCCTCTGGCAAGCTTCCGCCCGTGGTGCTGCCTGCCCTGGGGAACGAGGTGAGAGGATAGTGAGAGAGAGAGCGGGGACAGCCGTGCATGTTTGGAGTGAAGTGTGTGAGGGCTTTGTTCATGAGTAGGTGATTGGTAGAAATCTAAGGCCACCTTCAGGGTGTGGGAGCAACACCTTATGTTCCATCTCGGTACCCTCCAATCTGATGGCATGAACATCAACTTCTACATTTTTTGGTTCTCCCTCCCCCTTCCCTCTTCTTCATTCCCCCACTCTGTCCCCCTCCCCATACCTCTTCTCCCCATCTGCCCATCACCTCCCCCTGGTGCCCCTCCTTCCCTTCTTTATAACTGCATCAATATGTTGGGACCAGGTTAGATCCTCAGAGATCTTGACACCCAGGAACTTGAAGCTGCTCACTCTCTCCACTTCTGATCCCTCTATGAGGATCGGTATGTGTTCCTTCATCTTACCCTTCCTGATGTCCACAATCAGCTCTATCGTCTTACTGACGTTAAGTGCCAGATTGTTGCTGTGACACCACTCCTGTACGCCCTCTCGTCACCACCTGAGATTCAACCATCAGAAAATTTATAGATGGTATTTGAGCTATGCCTAACCACACAGTCATGGGTATAGAGAGAGTAGAACATTTGGGTAAGCACTCACCCCTGAGGTGCGCCAGTGTTGATCGTCAGCGAGGAGGATATGTTATCACTAATCCGCACAGACTGTGGTCTTCCAGTTAGGAAGTCGAGGATCCAATTGCAGAGGGAGGTACAGAGGCCCAGGTTCTGTATCTCCTCAATCTGGATTGTGGGAATGATGGTGTTAAATGCTGAGCTATAGTCAATGAACAGCATCCTGATGTAGGTGTTTGTGTTGTTCAGGTGGTCTAAAGCCATGTGAAGAACAGTTGCAAAACAGTTGCCAGACCAATCTGTGATGCATCCAGATTGGACAGTCGATGGTGTATCATTTAAAATTGTTGAGTGTCAATGGGAACATATGTATTGGTTTACAGAACATAACTGGAATGCTTTCAGAAATCTTTTCCCATTTTGACCTAGTTTAACAGCGAAACTGGCTGTTTCCCTGACGTACCTCTTCCTAGAAATGCTGCCTGGCCTGCTGCGTTCGCCAGCAACTTTTATGTGTGTTGCTTGAAATTCCAGCATCTGCAGATTTCCTCGTGTTTCCACTTTGTTCAGTATGTTCATCATCTTCCGTTTTTTGTTTTGGATTTCCAGTAACAAAGTTTGTTTTGTTGATTTTGCATTTACCACTTAATTCCCAATCTCTGCTGTAATTTACAGTCTGTAATTACAAAATAAATGGCAGGATACTTGGTGGTGTAGAGGAGCAGAGGGATCTCAGGGTACATGTCCACAGATCCCTGAAAGTTGCCTCACAGGTGGATAGGGTAGTTAAGAAAGCTTATGGGGTGTTAGCTTATTTATAAGTCGAGGGATAGAGTTTAAGAGTCGCGATGTAATGATGCAGCTCTAAAACTCTGGTTAGGCCACTCTTGGAGTACTGTGTCCAGTTCTGGTCACCTCACTATAGGAAGGATGTGGAAGCATTGGAAAGGGTACAGAGGAGATTTACCAGGATGCTGCCTGGTTTAGAGAGTATGCATTATGATCAGAGGTTAAGGGAGCTAGGGCTTTACTCTTTGGAGAGAAGGAGGATGAGAGGAGACATGATAGAGGTATACAAGATATTAAGAGGAATAGATAGAGTGGATAGCCAGCGCCTCTTCCCCAGGGCACCACTGCTCAATACAAGGGGACATGGCTTTAAAGTAAGGAGTGGGAAGTTCAAGGGGGATATTAGAGGAAGGTTTTTTACTCAGAGAGTGGTTGGTGCGTGGAATGCACTGCCTGAGTCAGTGGTGGAGGCAGATACACTAGTGAAGTTTAAGAGACTACTAGACAGGTATATGGAGGAATTTAAGGTGGGGGGGTATATGGGAGGCAGGGTTTGAGGGTCAGCACAACATTGCTGGCTGAAGGGCCTGTACTGTGCTGTACTGTTCTATGTTCTATGTAATCTGTCACCGCCCTGAGAGTAGTCCTCCACTGTAATGCCCAGGCTGCTTACTGATGCTGGAGGGCTTGACTTGCAGGGAGAGACTGGACGGTGGTTGGCTGAGGAATGACCTTATCGAAGTTTATAAGATTGTGAGGAGCATGGATAAGGTGAATGGCCACAGTCTTTTTCCCACTGCAGGGGAGTCTCGAGATTGGCTTTATTTGTCACATGTACCTCCAAACATGTAGGGAAATGCATCACTTGCGTCTGACCAACAGGGTGTCGCCATACTTCCGGTGCCAACGTAGCATGTCCTCAGTTTACTAACCCTCACCGGTACGTCTTCGGACTGTGGGAAGAAACCGGAGCACCCGGAAGAAACCCATGAGGTCACGGGGAGAGCGTACAAACTCCTTACAGGCAGTGGCAGGAACTGAACCCGGCCGCCAGTACTGTAAAGCATTATGCGTTCCATTACGGTACCGAACTGTCTGTGGATTGAGAAACCTGTCTTTTAAATCCTGTCCTTCTCACCGTAACTTCTGCTTTCTAGTCTAGTTTCTGGTCACCCTCCTTATCTCTGTCCCTTATTAATATATAAACCTCAATAAAGTCATCCCTCATCCTCCTTCATTCCAGGTTAAACAGTCCTCCCCACCCCCGGTAGATTATTAACTGAATATAAACCGCACAGAAGTCATATTCAAACTTGAGTTCTGCACCTTTTAGCCGACAATTTAACAACTGCACCCCAAACCCCTCCCTTCCACACCCATGCATGAAATTTGGATGACTGGGTGAAAAATGCTTATTTGGAACACTTCGCATTGAAGTGTGAGAGGGAGACAAGGCAGCACAATCATTTCAGGAGTGACATTCGGAAAGTCTTCGTGCATTTAGTGATCAGCATTTGAAATGGACTGTAAGCAGAGTGAACATGAGTTTTGAACTAATGGGATACAAAAAAATAGATGTTTTGGTGAAATCTGGGTGGACCTAATGGCCATCTTTCTCAAGGAGCTTTCATTGACAGAGTTATTAGATGGATTCGCGACTAACTGCCTGTTAAATCCCTCTTAATCTAAGTCTAATTATGAAATCACTTGCAGACCATATCGCTTGCACCCTTTAAAGCAGTATTCTTTGTAAATATGCGTTCATCACTGAAGAAAATGCATAGGATCTAAGATACACAACTATAGATAGTGAATCCTTAATCAAATGTAAAAAAAAGTTTTTTGTATGACTTGAGTCAACGTGACAGACAAAGCTCGATGACGTAATGTTTTGCTGTGAGACTTGTACATGATAATATCCGTTTTTCAATGTTTATTTGGGAATACGTATATGATGTTGCTAGGATAAGTTAACGGTCGTGGCAATACAGAAGCATTTGGCTGTAGGGTTACCTTGCCGTGAAATTTATAATTTCTTTCTTGGAAGTGTAATCTGAAATGAGAGGTAGGCAGAGCCACTTGTTAGAATGATTGCTGAGCCATAGACCAGTTATCACCAAAGTGTTGTTTGTACCCCAAGCCCAGGTTCATGTTTGTTTTAGTGCACTAATCTCCTCTCCTGGGAAATTGTTAGGTACATTATGCTAACTGCTACGCTAACGTCCTGCGAATTTATTTATTTAAATAGAGAAATAAATAATTCAAAAGATGAATAATGAGGAATCATGGACTTTAAGAAATCTGATGTCAGAGGGGAAGAAGCTGTTCATCCTTCAGGCTCCTGTACGAACACCCAAGTACTAGAAACAGCGGGGACAGGTGAGAGGGGAAAGATTTAAAGTGACCCTTTTCACACAGGGGGTAGTGGGTAGGTGGAATAATTTGCCAGAGGAAATGATAGAGGTGAGTACAGTTACAGTATTAGAGACATTTGGATAGCTTCTTGATTAGTCAGAGTGTTAAAGGTCACCAGGAGTAGTTGGGTTGGGAGGGATAATGAATCAGCCATGATGGAATGGTGGAACAGACTCAGTAGGGCTGAAAGATCTCGTTCTGCTCCTGTGTCTTGGAGTCTTATAGGTACAGTACTGTGCCAACGTCCAGGCACATATGCATAGCTAGGCATATAGCATGTATTTGTCAACGTGGAGTTAAGAGTGAGTTTGCAAATCTAGCGGAGGTAAAGAATGTTGGGAATGGCGGGGGTGGAGCACCTCAGGAGGGGTGTGGGACGGGTGGCAGAGAAGGAGTGCCAGGGGTGGGTTGGGGTGCGGGTGCAGACACACCCAGCCCTGAGACAGCAGGCAAGGCCGTTTGATTATTGATCATTACAGAATGTCTCTGTAGAGCTTCCCACCCACTCCCCTCTCCCCTTCCCCTTTTCCCAACCATAATTCCCCTCTCCCTGTTCTCTTCCCACTCTCAGTCCACAGTAGAGACCCATATCGGAATCAGGTTTGTTATCACTCACATATGCCATGAAATTTGCAGCAATACATAAAATTACTGCAGTACTGAGCAAAAACTTAGGCGGTCTAGCTGTATATATGTGCCTAACACTTTTGCACAGTTCTATACAGGAACAGGAAAAAATTAGAGGGATATAGGACGGGCTGAGATCGGCACATTGGCTAGCGTGGTTGAGTTGGGCCAAAGGGCCTGTCTTCCTGCTCTTTGGCTCTGATCTCCACCTTGTTCACTGTCACAGGCTGCTGATCTGGGTCCTGTCGCTGCTCATCGCACGACCAGAGGTGGGAAGTTCGAGAGCAACATGCCAGAATCTTCTTCACTCGATCTCAGGTGAGGCCTCCCTCCTGCTCAGCCGGTATCTGGGCTCCCGACTGCACCAGCTGCACGTTGGCTCAAAGAGACCTCGGGGAAAGCTGGACATATGGTTGGATTCAGATAGAGTGGATGTGGAGAGGATGTTTCCTATAGTGGGGGAATCCAGGACCAGAGGGCACAATCTCAGAAAAGAAAGAGGTTCATATGCAGGATCCCGGAATTAAGGAGCGTTTAATGTCTCTGGAGTTTAGAAGATGAGCGGGATTCTCATTGAATCCTACTGAATATTGAAAGGCTTGGATAGAGTGGACGTGGAGAGGGTGTTTCCTATAGTGGGGGAGCCTAGGACCATAGGGCAGAGCCTCGAAATAGAGGGAGGTTCATATGCATGATCCCAGGATTGAGGGGTGTTTGATGTCTCTGGGTCTGTACTGTCTGGAGTTTAGAAGAATGGGGGGGAACCTCATTGAAATCTACTGAATATTGAAAGGCCTGGATAGAGTGGACATGGTGAGGACGTTTCCTAAAGTGGGTTAGTCTAGGACCAGAGGATACCGTCTCAAAGTACAAGGACATCCCTTTAGAACCGAGGAGCCAAAAGGAATTAATTTCCACAGGTGGCTGCGGAAGTATGACTATGACTATGAGGCCAAGTCATTGGATATATTTCAAGCAGAGGTTGATAGGTTCTTGATTAGTCAGGCCATCAGACGTTATGGGGGGAAGGCAGAGGTGTGGGGTTCAGAGGGATAGTAAATCAGCCATGATGGAATGACGGAGAAGACCTGATGGACCGAATGGCCTTATTCTGCTCCTATGTTTTATGGTCTGTCATCTGTCTTTCTGTAACTCTAAATGAATTTTAAAAAAATTAACGATACGTTCTCATCTGATGTCCACTTTTACAGGGATGAGGTAGCTTGGCAAGACGGCAGCTTTGATCTCCAGAGGAACTCAGAGTCAAAGGTACAGACAACTTCTGCCTTGATTGTGTCTTGGAAACAGTGACGGGGTATCAGTTTGATCGAAGCAGCATCACACCAGTATCACTCTCCCCCTCCTGCTCTCCCCAGAAAGACACACAAGCACCGTTCTCACCAATTCTTACAGAGGCAGCACTGGGAGTGTCGTGACAGTGCATCACTGTCTGGCACAGACATTGTCAGGCATCTGATCGCACGTCCCTGCAAAGGATTGTGAGGACTGCTATGAGGATCATCGGAGTCTCTCTTCCACCCGTTGGAGATATTTATCTGGAGAGCAGCAATCGCAGAGCCCTTAGCATGATCCTTCTCAACCATCCAACAATCTCCCTGACCCCCTACCATCAGGCAGGAGGTACCACAGCGTCAGGACAAGAACTGTTCCTCCCCCAGGCCGTGAGAGCACTGAACTCCCTGCCACCACCCAGGTCTCATCATCTATGTAGCATTATACTGTTCACCTCTTAACTTGTATTGTATAAGACCATGAGATATAGGAGCAGAATTAGGCCATTTGGCCCATCGAGTCTACTGTGCCATTTCATTGTAGCTGATCCAATTTTCCTCTCAGCTCAATCTCCTGCCTTCTCCCCCGACCAATCAAGAATCTATCAACCTCTGCCTTAAATATACATAAAGACTTGGCCTCCATAGCAGCCTGGGGCAAAGAATTCCACAGATTCACCACTCTCTGGCTAAAGAAATTCCTCCTCATCTCCATTCTAAAAGGTTGTCCACTCTATTCTGAGGCTGTGTTCTCTGGTCTTAGACTCTCCCACCAGAGGAAACATCCTCTCCACATCCACTCTATCAAGGCCTTTCACCCCTCAATAGGTTTCAATGAGGTCACCCTTCATCCTTCTGAATTCTAATAAATTCGGACCCAGAGCCATCAAACACTCTTCATATGACAAGCCATTCAATCCTGGAATCATTTTTGTGAACCTCCTTTGAACCCTCTCCAGTTTCAGCACATCCTTTCTAAGATAAGAGCCCAAAACTGCTCATAATACTCCAAGTGAGGCCTCACCAGTGCTTTATAAGGTCTTCATATGTGCCTTACTATTAAATTATTTGTGGTAATATTGCTCTGTGTGTTGTGTGTGAGTGTGAGTTATATGTACTCTGTTGTGCGCCCTGCTCCAGAAGAACGTTGTTTCGTTTGGCAGTGTACATGTGTACGGTTGAATGACAATAAACTTGAACTGAAAAGTGTGAAGTGATTCACTTTGGAAGGTCGAACTTGAAGGTGGAGTACAGGGTTAATGGCAGGGTTCTCAGCAGTGTGGAGGAACAGAGGGACCTTGAGGTCAGCATCCGTAGATCCCTCATTGATGCAGTGCAATTTGATGCGTTGGTTAAGAAGATGTATGGTGTGCTGGCCTTCATTATCGGGGGATTGAGTTTAAGAGCTGTGAGGTAATGTTGCAGCTCCGTAAAACCCTGGTTAGACCACACTTGGAGTATTGTGCTCAGTTCTGGTCACCTCATTGTAGGAAGGATGTGGAAGCTTTAGAGAGGTGCGAAGCAGATTTACCAGAATGCCGCCTGGATTAGAGAGCATGTCTTATGAAGATAGAGGATCTTATGAGCGAGTTCGGGCTTTTCTTTTTTGGAGTGAAGGAGAATGAGAGGTGACTTGATAGAGGTGTACAAGACGATGAGGCATAGATTAAGTGGACAGTCAGAGACTTTTTCCCTTGGGTGGAAATGGTTAATACCAAGAAGGCATAATTTTAAGGTGATTGGAGGAAAGTATCGGGATGGTGGGTGTGTGAAACGCCCTGTCGGAGTGGTGCCAGAGGCAGATACATTGGGGATATTTAAGGGACTGTCAGATAAGCACATGGATGATAGAAGAATGGAGAGATATGTGGGAGGGAAGGGTTAGATTGATCTTGGACTAGTTTTAAACATTGGCACAACATCGTGGGCCGAAGGACCTGTCTTGTTCTACGTTCTATGTTTAACTCAGCAGATCAGGCAGCATCTAAGGAGAGGAATATTCAGTCTATGTTTTGGGTTGAGATGCTTCATCAGGACTGGAAGGAAGGGAGCAGAAGCCAGAAAAGAGGGTGGGGCTGGGGGGAGATAAAGAAATACAAACTGGCAGGTAATCGGTGAGACCAGGTGAGGGGGAAGGTGGGTGGGTGGGTGGGGGAGGGGGATGAAGTGAGACACTGGGAGGTGATAGGTGAGACCAGGTGAGGGGGAAGGTGGGTGGGGGTGGGGATGAAGTGAGACACTGGGAAGTGATAGGTGAGACCAGGTGAGGGGGAAGGTGGGTGGGTGGGGGAGGGGGATGAAGTGAGACACTGGGAGGTGATAGGTGAGACCAGGTGAGGGGGAAGGTGGGTGGGTGGGGGAGGGGGGATGAAGTGAGACACTGGGAGGTGATAGGTGAGACCAGGTGAGGGGGAAGGTGGGTGGGGAGGGGGAGGGGAGATGAAGTGAGACACTGGGAGGTGATAGGTGAGACCAGGTGAGGGGGAAGGTGGGTGGGTGAGGGAGGGGGATGAAGTGAGACACTGGGAGGTGATAGGTGAGACCAGGTGAGGGGGAAGATGGGTGGGTGGGGGAGGGGGATGAAGTGAGACACTGGGAGGTGATAGGTGAGACCAGGTGAGGGGGAAGGTGGGTGGGGAGGGGGATGAAGTGAGACACTGGGAGGTGATAGGTGAGACCAGGTGAGGGGGAAGGTGGGTGGGGGAGGAGGGGATGAAGTGAGACACTGGGAGGTGATAGGTGAGACCAGGTGAGGGGGAAGGTCGGTGGGTCGGGGAGGGGGATGAAGTGAGACACTGGGAGGTGATAGGTGAGACCAGGTGAGGGGGAAGGTGGGTGAGTGAGAGAGGGGATGAAGTGAGACACTGGGAGGTGATAGGTGATGGGGAGGGTGGGTGGGGAGGGTGCTGAAGTGAGACACTGGGAGGTGATAGGTGAGACCAGGTGAGGGGGAAGGTGGGTGGGTGAGGGAGGGGGATGAAGTGAGACACTGGGAGGTGATAGGTGAGACCAGGTGAGGGGGAAGGTGGGTGGGGAGGGGGATGAAGTGAGAGCACTGGCAGGTGATACGTGAGACCAGGTAAGGGGGAAGGTGGGTGGGTGGGGGAGGAGGGGGATGAAGTGAGACACTGGGAGGTGATAGGTGAGACCAGGTGAGACCAGGTGAGGGGGAAGGTCGGTGGGTAGGGGAGGGGGGATGAAGTGAGACACTGGGAGGTGATAGGTGAGACCAGGTGAGGGGGAAGGTGGGTGAGTGAGAGAGGGGATGAAGTGAGACACTGGGAGGTGATAGGTGAGACCAGGTGAGGGGGAAGATGGGTGGGTGGGGGAGGGGGATGAAGTGAGACACTGGGAGGTGATAGGTGATGGGGAGGGTGGGTGGGGAGGGGGATGAAGTGAGACACTGGGAGGTGATAGGTGAGACCAGGTGAGGAGGAAGATGGGTGGGTGGGGGAGGGGGATGAAGTGAGACACTGGGAGGTGATAGGTGAGACCAGGTGAGGGGGAAGGTCGGTGGGTCGGGGAGGGGGATGAAGTGAGACACTGGGAGGTGATAGGTGAGACCAGGTGAGGGGGAAGGTGGGTGAGTGAGAGAGGGGATGAAGTGAGACACTGGGAGGTGATAGGTGATGGGGAGGGTGGGTGGGGAGGGTGCTGAAGTGAGACACTGGGAGGTGATAGGTGAGACCAGGTGAGGGGGAAGGTGGGTGGGTGAGGGAGGGGGATGAAGTGAGACACTGGGAGGTGATAGGTGAGACCAGGTGAGGGGGAAGGTGGGTGGGGAGGGGGATGAAGTGAGACACTGGCAGGTGATACGTGAGACCAGGTAAGGGGGAAGGTGGGTGGGTGGGGGAGGAGGGGGATGAAGTGAGACACTGGGAGGTGATAGGTGAGACCAGGTGAGACCAGGTGAGGGGGAAGGTCGGTGGGTAGGGGAGGGGGGATGAAGTGAGACACTGGGAGGTGATAGGTGAGACCAGGTGAGGGGGAAGGTGGGTGAGTGAGAGAGGGGATGAAGTGAGACACTGGGAGGTGATAGGTGAGACCAGGTGAGGGGGAAGATGGGTGGGTGGGGGAGGGGGATGAAGTGAGACACTGGGAGGTGATAGGTGATGGGGAGGGTGGGTGGGGAGGGGGATGAAGTGAGACACTGGGAGGTGATAGGTGAGACCAGGTGAGGAGGAAGATGGGTGGGTGGGGGAGGGGGATGAAGTGAGACACTGGGAGGTGATAGGTGAGACCAGGTGAGGGGGAAGGTGGGTGGGTGGGGGAGGAGGGGGATGAAGTGAGACACTGGGAGGTGATAGGTGAGACCAGTGGAGGGGGAAGGTGGGTGGGTGGGGGAGGGGGGATGAAGTGAGATACTGGGAGGTGATAGGTGAGACCAGTGGAGGGGGAAGGTGGGTGGGTGGGGGAGGGGGGATGAAGTGAGACACTGGGTGATAGGTGAGACCAGGTGAGGGGGAAGGTAGGTGGGTGGGGGAGGGGGGATGAAGTGAGACACTGGGAGGTGATAGGTGAGACCAGGTGAGGGGGAAGGTGGGTGGGTGGGGAGGGGATGAAGTGAGACACTGGGAGGTGATAGGTGAGACCAGATGAGGGGGAAGGTGGGTGGGTGGGGGAGGGGAGATGAAGTGAGACACTGGGAGGTGATAGGTGAGACCAGGTGAGGGGGAAGGTGGGTGGATGGGGGAGGGGGGATGAAGTGAGACACTGGGAGGTGATAGGTGAGACCAGGTTTGGGGGAAGGTGGGTGGGTGGGGGAGGGGGGATGAAGTGAGATACTGGGAGGTGATAGGTGAGACCAGGTGAGGGGAAGGTGGGTGGGTGGGGGAGGGGGATGAAGTGAGACACTGGGAGGTGATAGGTGAGACCAGGTGAGGGGGAAGGTGGGCGGGTGGGGGAGAGGGATGAAGTGAGACACTGGGAGGTGATAGGTGAGACCAGGTGTGGGGGAAGGTGGGTGGGTGTGGGAGGGGGATGAAGAGAGACACTGGGAGGTGATAGGTGAGACCAGGTGAGGGGGAAGGTGGGTGAGTGGGGGAGGGGGATGAAGTGAGACACTGGGAGGTGATAGGTGAGATCAGGTGAGGGGGAAGGTGGGTGGGTGGGGGAGGGGGATGAAGTGAGACACTGGGAGGTGACGGGTGGAAGAGGTAAAGGTTTGAGTGAGGTTGTATCTGATTGGAGAGGCGATTGGATCATGGAAGAAAGGGAAAGATGAAGGACAGCAGAGGGAGGCGATGCATGGATGAGGTGAAGAGAAGGGCTGAGATAGTGACTAGAATGGGGAATGGGGAAGGGGAGTGGGGAGTCAATACTGGAAGTTAAACAAATCGATGTTCATGCCATCAGGTTGGAGGCTACCCATTTGGTATGAAGTGTTGATCTTTCAACCTGAAATGGGCCTCATTGTGGCAGTAGAGGAGCCATGGACTGACATGCCGGAATGGGAGTGGGAAGTCAAATTGATATGGGTGGCCACCAGGGCCACCTGCCTTTTGCGGCAGATAAAGCAAAGGTGCTTGACAAAGCAGCTCCTCCAACACGGACAGTTTTGTGCACTGTATACTACTCACACGGGGTTTGTAGAGATTTGAGAGAATTTTATGGACCATGAGGAGGTTGGGACTTTTTCATTAGAGTACTGAGGAATGGGAGGTGTACGAAATCCTGAGAGTTTAGATTTATCTCACTCAGAACAGGTCCTCCCAGCCCTTCGAGCCACGCCGCCAGCAGCCAACTGATTTAACCCTAGCCTAATCACAGGACAATTTATAATTTACAATTAATCTACTGTGGGAGGAAACCGGAGCACCCGGAGAAAACCCACATGGTCACAGAGAGAATGTACAGACTCCTTACAGAAGGCGTAGGAATTGAACTCTGAACTCTGATGCTCCAAGCTGTGATAGCATCGCGCTAACCGTTACACTACCATGGCTGCCCAATAGAAAGGGTGAATGTACACAGTCTTATTCCCATGGTGGGGGGAATTCAAGAATTAGAGGGCACAAGTTTGGGGTGAGGGGGGAGAGATTTAATAGGGAGCTGAGGGACAACCCTGTCACCCAGAGCTACACACACAAAATGCTGGAGGAACTCAGCAGATCAGGCAGCATCTATGGAAGGGAATAAACAGTCACCATTTTGAGCTGAAACCTTTCGTCAGGATTGGAAAGGAAGGGGGGAAGATGCCAGAATGAGAAATTGGAGGGAGGGGAAGGAGGATAAGTTGACAGGTGACAGTTGAAGCCAGGTAGGGGTGGGGAGGGGTAAAGTGAGAAGCTGGGAGGGGACAGGTTGAAAAGGTAAAGGGCTGGAGAGGAGAGTGGACCATGGGAGAAAGGGAAGGAGAAAGGGTTGGAGAGGAGAGTGGACCATGGGAGAAAGGGAAGGAGAAAGGGCTGGAGAGGAGAGTGGACCATGGGAGAAAGGGAAGGAGGGGTGAGGGATACAGAAGGAGATGATAGGCAAGTGAGGAGAAGAGGAGAGGTGAGTATCTCAGAAACTGCTGATCTCTTGGGATTTTCACATACAACAGTCTGCAGAGTTTATAGAGAATGGTGCAAAAATCCAAAAAAAAAAATCCAGTGAGCGGCAGTTTTGTGGGTGAAAATGTCGTGTAACGAGAGAGGTCAGAGGAGAATGGCCAGACTGGTTCAAGCTGACAGGAAGGTGACAGTAACTCAAATAACCTCACATTACAGCAGTGTTGTGCAGAATCTCTGAATGCATGACACATTGAATCTTGAAGTAGATGCCCTACCGCGGCAGAAGACGGTGAGCACACTCTCAGTGGCCACTCCATTTTGTTCAGGAGGTTGGTAATGAAGTAGCCACCGAGTGTGTAACCCTCGGCTCTAGTCTAATGTGACGGCTCTTTCCTCTGCTTCCTTCCAGTGCTTCGCCGTGCGGTCTCTGGGCTGGGTGGAGATTCCAGAGGAGGACCTGACTCCGGGAAAGAGCAGCATCGCGGTGAACAACTGCATCCAACAGCTGTCCTACAGCAAGTCTGAGGAAAGGCAAACAGGATCGTCCTGGGGAGAGGTGGGTGACTCTGTGACGCTCCCTTAGCGACTGGAGTGAGCAGAAACCCTTAGAGAAGTACATCAGTCACTGGAGGAACAGACCCTTCAGCCCACAGTTTCTGTGCTGACCATCTGCCTGTATCTGGCCTTTATCCCTCCATTCCCTGCCAGTTCACGTGTCTGTCTACATCTTGCTTCCAGGCGCCTACCACTCTGTTTCTACCTAAAAATATCTTGTCTTTGTAAAGGTGATATGCCTCAAACATTGATTTCTCCAACTTCTGATGAATTTTTCCCCTCGCCCTTCCGTCTTCAATTCCCCACGTTGGCCCCTCTCGCTCCAAAATAGAGGACTATCCTTTTAGAATGCAGATGACGAGGAATTTCTTCAGCCAGAGAGTGGTGAATCTGTGGAATTCATTGCCACATGCAGCTTTGGAGGCCAAGTCTTTATGTATTTTAAGGCAGAGGTTGCTAGACAGATTGGTCAGGGCATGAAGGGGTACAGGGGGAAGTTAGAAGATCGGGGCTGAGTGGAAAAGTGGATCAGCCATGAATAAAATGGCGGAGCAGACTCAATGGCCTAATTCTGCTCCTGTATCTATGGTCATGTGGTCTATTACCTTCCCCTGGGTTCCCTCACTCCTATGGTCCAGAGTCCTTTTTCTCCAGCCCTTTATCTTTTCCACCTGCCACCTCCTAGCTTCTCACTTCATCCCCTTCCCCACCCACCTTGCTTCACCTGTCAGCTTGTAGTCCTTCCCCTCCCACCCCACCTTCTCATCCTGGCCTCTTCCCCCTTCCTTTCCAGTCCTGGTGAAAGGTCTTGGCCTGAAATGTCAACTGTTTATTCTTCTCTGTGGATGCTGCCTGACTTGCTGAGTTCCTCTAGCAATTTGTGTGTGTTGTCTAGTGAATCACCTTAAAGCTTTCCCTCCCATGTTAATTTACATTCTCTGGTATTTGACATTGACTTGGGGGGAGGAGGGAGAAATCCTTTCATAATGTTATAAACTTCAATCATGTCTCCCCTCAGCCTCTGATACTACAGCCAAGACAATCCAACTTTATCTAGAGATAGTAGTCGTAGTCATAGTCATAGTCATACTTTATTGATCCTGGGGGAAATTGGTTTTCGTTACAGTTCCACCATAAATAATAAATAGTAATAAAACCATAAATAGTTAAATAGTAATATGTAAATTATGCCAGAAAATTATGAAATAAGTCCAGGACCAGCCTATTGGCTCAGGGTGTCTGACCCTCCAAGGGAGGAGTTGTAAAGTTTGATGGCCACAGGCAGGAATGGCTTCCTATGACACTCTGTGCTGCATCTCAGTGGAATGAGTCTCTGGCTGAATGTACTCCTGTGCCCACCCAGTACATTATGTAGTGGATGGGAGACATTGTCCAAGATGGCATGCAACTTAGACAGCATCCTCTTTTCAGACACCACCGTCAGAGAGTCCAGTTCCATCCCCACAATATCACTGGCCTTACGAATGAGTTTGTTGATTCTGTTGGTGTCTGCCACACTCAGCCTGCTGCCCCAGCACACAACAGCAAACGTGATAGCACTGGCCACCACAGACTCGTAGATACAGCACAGTGACGGGTCCTTCCAGCCCAACGAGCCCGCACCACCCAGTTACACCCGTGTGACAAGACAACCTCCTTACCCATGTGTCTTTGGAATGTGCGAGGAAACCAGAGCATCTGGAGGAAACCGATGTAGTCAAGGGGAGAATGTACAAACTCCTGACGGCAGGACCAAAACCCTGCAAAGTGTGACAATATTGGTGTGCACCGTGTCACCCTTACCTGCCTGAGCGTAGTTGTGACCGAGTGGGAGTCTGTGTGTGTGTGTCTTGGTGGTTCTGATCTCCGTGTTCCACAGAGAACAGCAAATGGTTGAAACTGTCATTTCACACTCGATGCTCATGATTCCGTGCTCTTGAGCTGAGTACAGGATTTGTGTGGGGTGCTCTGGGTTTGGGGTATTTCTGAGTACGGGATTTGTGTGGGGTGCTCTGGGTTTGGAGTATTTCTGAGTATGGGATTTGTGTGGGGTGCTCTGGGTTTGGGGTATTTCTGAGTACGGGATTTGTGTGGGGTGCTCTGGGTTTTGGGGTATTTCTGAGTACAGGATTTGTGTGGGGTGCTCTGGGTTTGGGACATTTTTGAGTACTGTACAAGGATTTGCGTGAGGTACTCTGCTCTGGGTTTGGCGGGACGTTTCTGGAATGTTGAACTCGCTGCCTTTCTGCCCTCAGGGTCAGGACATGGTGCTGGTCCTGAGGAAGGACACGCTCAGCTTGGTGGATCCCATCGACCACAGTCTGATCCATTCCCAACCCATCATCAACATCCGTGTGTGGGGTGTTGGTTGTAACCACGGCAGGTCAGTTTACAGTGCGGAATCTCTCTGCTGTCGGGACCAAAGCAGTTGAAAAACATGAGATTCCGCAGAGCAACACACACAAAATGCTGGAGGAACTCAGCAGGTCAGGCAGCATCTGTGGAAATGAATAAACAGTTGAAAATTTGGCCGAGACCTGATCATCGGGACTGACTTCACCTCGTAACATGTAAATTGAGACTGTACAAACAGGTAAAGCACCCGAATTCAGGACAGAGCACTACAGTTATAGAGTAGGTCAGTGTAGACGGAGAAATTGCAGGGGCACCATGGTAGCATAGTGGTTAGCGTTACGCTATTACCGCCTGGGGGTGTCAGAGTCCAGAATTCAATTCTAACCCAGTCTGTGAGAAGTTTGTATGTCCTTCCCTTCCTGTGACCATGTGGGATTCCTCCGGGTGATCCGTTTCCTCCCATAGTCCAGTAGGTTAGCAGGTTAACTCCGGGGTCCCCAACCTTTCTTACACTGTGGACCGGTTTAATATTGACAATATTCTTGCAGACCGGCCGACCGGGTGGCGGGGGGGGGGGGGTGTTCAAGTAGGGTTAAACTCACCTCAACATGTCTTTTACAGTTAGGGTTGCCAGCTTTCTCACTCCCAAATAAGGGACAAAAGTAGCAGTCCAATCTCGGGATACTTGTGTTTACCCCAGGAAAGACCAGCATGAAGCCTTGCGCGGGCACCTGTGTGCGCATGCGTGACGTGCTGATTTTTTTCCCCCACAAGTCGGTTTTGGTTTAATCTTCCTGACTATACTGTACATACATCATTTCTACTTTATATAGGCTGTGTATTTATCATATCATTGCTGCTTTTACTATATATTAGTGTTATTTTAGTTTTATGTGTTATTTGGTGTGATTTGGTAGGTTATTTTTTGGGTCTGGGAACGCTCAAAAATGTTTCCCATATAAATTAATGGTAATTGCTTCTTCACTTCACGCCATTTCAGCACAAAAGGTTTCATAGGAATGCTCTACCTTAGCGGGGAAATGCAGGACAAGGGCGGTCCCGTATGGGACAAACCAATTTAGCCCAATATACGGGATGTCCCGTATTGTCAATAATATTGTCAATATTAAATACGGGACAGTTGGCAACCCTACGTTCGAGTGCAACAGTGTGTGACGGAATGAGGAAAGGTGCAGCTGACTCATATCGTTTCCTCACGGCCCGGTAGCACATGCTTTGCGGCCCGGTAGTTGGGGACCGCTGGGTTAACTGGTTGTTGTAACTTGTCCTGTGATTAAGCAGAAGTGTTGAAGGGTGACGTGCCCATCGGGCCAGAAGGGCCTATTCCACGATGTATCTCTCAACAGTAAATACCTTGGGATCAAGATAGAATAAAATAGAACTGAATCCATCTTATTGTACAAGAGCTCTGTTCAACACACTGCTAACAGTGGGGTAGAAGCTGTCCTTGATCCTGGTGGGACGAGCTTTCAGGCTTTTGTATCTTCTGCCTGATTATGCTGGTTGGTTTACTGAGACAGTGAGAAGTGTAGACAGAGTCCATGGAGGGGAGGCTGGTTTCTGTGGTGTGCTGAGCTGTGTCCACAACTCTCTGCAGTTTCCTGTGGTCACGGGCAGAGCAGTTGCTGTACCGAGCCGGGATGCATCCCGACAGTAAACACAGGAGATTCTGCTGGTGCTGAAAACCCAGAGTAAAGTGCTGGAGGAACTCAGCAGGTCAGGCAGCGTCTATGGATAGGAACTGTGGTCCATCTGTAAAGATACGAGAGGGTTATCAGATGGGTGTAAGAGGAACGGGGAAGATCAGGACAGGGAAAGGCTTCGGGCATCTCAAGATTCAAGATTGTTTAATGTCATTCCAGTACACAAGTGGAAGGAGAATGAAATAATCGTTACTCCCAATCCGATGCAGCACAAAAAAACGCAAAAGATAAAGAACACAACAAAAGAAAGAAAACACAATAAATATAAATACATAAGATAGCTTATATACATTGATTGTATGTCCATAAAGTGACACTAGGCACAGGAGTGTCTGTACAGAAGGTGACTAACAGAAGGTGACTGACAGGAAATGATAAAGTCGTGGTGGTTGGGGGTGTGGAGGGGTGGGTTAGTGGGTGGAGGTGTTGATCAGCCTTACTGCTTGGGGAAAGTAACTGTTTTTGAGTCTGGTGGTCCTGGTGTGGATGCTACGTAGCCTCCTCCCTGATGGGAGTGGGACAAACAGTCCATGAGCAGGGTGGGTGAGATCCTTCATGACGTTACTGGCCCTTTTCCGGCACCTCTCTGTATAGATGCACCTGCTTGTGTTTTCTGCTGTCTGGGTTCACAAGCAGAATTTGGGGTTGGCAGACATCCCACCCTGAAAAAACTCGTTTCAGGGAAGTAGCACCCCTGCCCCCTGCAACCTCATATTCCACCCCCTCCCCCCGTCGACCTCCAAGGGTGTATGTAATACTTTGTTTAGTGATTTTGTCTAATCTATAAACCAAGTTGGGTATATGCAGCAAATGTGACATTAAAATCTGTACTTATATTATATTATCATGTTTATTCTATTACAACTTTAAGCAAGTCTACAGGGAGTTTGGCCTCATCACGTAGGACATCAATAGCGTAGCTCCTTGGCAGCTGGCCAGCTAGTTTAAATCAGGGGTCCCTAACCTTTTTAGCACCGCGGACCGGTTTAATATTGACAATATTCTTGCGGACCGGCTGACTGGGGCGGGGGGGTGGGGGGAGGATGGTGTTAAACGCAAAATGCGACCGGAATATAGGTGATAAGTCACTTGTAAGTGGCTAATACACTCAATTTCGTTTCTAAAGGGGTTTATCTAATATCACACAGCGCATATTTTCCTCACATGAATGTAGTGATGTCAATTATAACAGTGGTCCCAAACCTCCAGGCTGCGAAGAATGCAGCGGTACAGCGGTAGCCAGAACGCACCCAGCACATCTTTAAGAAAAAAGCCGAAATAAACAAGCTAATTGATTAGGTGCCGCCCGGCACGTAAATGTCAGCCCAGATCAGTGGCAATTGCCAATTGCGTCGCCTCTGATCTGGGCCGACATGTACGTGCCGGGCGGCACCTAATCAATTAGCTTATTTATTTCAGCTTTTTTCTTAAAGATGTGCTGGGTGCGTTCTGGCTACCGCTGTACTGTTGTATTCTTTGCGGCTTGGAGGTTGGGGACCACTGAATTATAAATCACTTATAAGTCAATAGCATCATAACATTTTAAGTAACGTTAGGACATTAGACACACAGCGCATATTTTCCTCGTATGAACATATAAAATCATTGCAACATACCAATATCACTGAATCAGCGGGAGCCCTGGGCTTGTTTTCCTGCAACAAGACGGTGCCATCGAGGGGTGATGGGAGACAGCGATACTCGAAGGGGGTTCCTGATGTCCAGTCTATTCCGCAATTTAGTTTTCGTTGCATTCATTGCAGAAAACTCCGCTTCGCAGATATATGTTGGAAATGGAAGCAACATTTTCAGTGCTTTCGTGGCTATCTCAGGATATTCAGCCTTGACTTTGATCCAGGATGCCGGCAGAGATGTTATGTCAAACATACTTTTCAGCCCACCGTCATTTGCAAGCTCGAGGAGTTGATCTCCTTCCCACGCTGACACGGATGATTCACCAGACACATTCACAAATGGGTCACGGACCCATTCCTTTGCACATCTTGGGTCACTGATGACCTCGCGTGTGTTAAAATTCAACAGTGCGTGACAGGGAATGAGGAAAGGTGCAGCTGACTCATATCGTTTCATATCGCCAAATCATATTGTTTCCTCATGGCCCGGTGGTTGGGGACCACTCTTAGCACGAAGAGAGACCAATCAGGATGCTCGCTCTTCCTCTCCCTCTCAAAAAAAATCTATTTCCGGGATATTGTATATAATTTCTGGGCGTCAGGGAGCCACTATCGATATGCGGGAGACTCCTGGAACTTCCGGGAGGGGTGTGATGTCTGGGTTGGGAGAATTGGCTGAGGTTCTGAGACAACAGCAGGCCTGAGGAATTTGGGGCCTCTGGAATCTTTCACCAACATCTGGTCTATAAACTGAATTTTTAGTTGTGAGTGTTTACTTGCAGTGAACTGAATATCTTGTTTCCCTTCAGCCCTGCCTTGAATTGGAATGCTTACTGGATGTTCTTTATTTAATTATTTCATTTTCTTTGTGCTGCCGTGGAGACAGGGACAGGTAGAATTTTTGACTTTCTATTTCCTTTCTCTGGCTTTGAATTGAAATGCTGTGGGTCACACCATCGCCTGCTTTTTCGTGATCTATTGACTGTTAATCTCTGCATTGGAATGGGATTTCTGGGTTTCCAGTTAATGATGAAACCAACCGTTTAAACCTTTACAAGGGATTTAAGGAAAGACACTGGGACCCAAGGGTCTGAGGTACAGGAAACAGGTTAGGATTTTATTCCCTGGAGGGTGGAGAATGAGGGGAGATTTGATAGAGATATACAAAATTATGAGGAGTATAGATAGGGTAAATGCAAGCAGGCTTTTTCCAGTGGGGTTGGGTGAGAGTAGAACTGAAGGTCACAGGTTAAGGGTGAAAGGTGAAATATTTAGGGGGAACCTGAGAGGGAACTTCTTCACTCAGAGGGTGTTGAGAGTGTGGAGTGGGTTGCAAGCACAAGGTACCTGGATGGGAGGGTTATGTAGGGCTTTGGTCCAGGTGTGGGGCAATGGGATTAGGCAGAATAACGGCTTGACACGGACAGACTGGGCCAAAGGAGCAACTTCTATGCTGTAGCACTCTGATGAGATATCAGGGATAGAATTTGGGCAAATTAAGAATTGGAATAGTTGGGTTAAGAGAGCAATAAAATAAATGCAAAGCTATTTTTAAATTGTCTAACTGTTTGCAATCTGTGGTGGTTTAACTAGCTTCATGATTTGGCTGGTTTCATCTGCAGTTCTTTAATTATCCTGTTGTTTAAAGCGTCACAGCTTTGACACAGCTCTGTCAGCTGTGAGCTCGGGCCCTCTGAAGGGAATTTCATGGGCCAGTGTAGTTTTTACTGATGGATGTGAACAATCTCTCACTCAACGTCAGCAAAACCAAAGAGATGATTATTGACTACAGGAGGAAGAAGCTGGCCATCCATGAGACAGTCTTCATTAGGGGATCGGAGGTGGAGAGGGTTAGTAACTTGAAATGCCTTGGAGTTATCATATCAGAGGATCTAACCTGCAGCCAGCACAGAGAAGGCATGAGAACCCCTCTCGTTGTTTAGAAGTTTGTGAAGATTCAACACGTTATCTAAAACTTTGACAAACTACTATAGATGCACAGTGGAGAGTATCCTGACTGGTTGCATTATGGCCTGGTATGGAAACACCAATGTCCAGGAATGGAAAAACTCACAAAAAGTGGTGGATACGGCCCAGTCCATCACAGGCAAAGTCCTCCCTAGCTTTGCAATTGCAGTTGGTCTGTTATTGTCACATGTACCGAGATACAGTGGAGAAACTTGTCTTGCACACTGTTCATACAGATCAGATCATTACACCATGCATCGAGGTAGAACAAGGGAAAACAATAACAGAAGCCAGAATAAAGTTACAGAGAAAGCGTGGCACAGGTAGATATTAAGGTGTAAGGCCAAGAGGTCAAGAGTCCAGAGCACATCAAATGGTGTGCTGTCAGGAAAGTCGCATCCATTATCCAGGGCCACAACCGTCCAGGCCATGTTCTCTTATTGCTGCTGCCATCAGGCAGGAGGTAAGGGAGCTTTAGGACCCACACCACCAGCTTCAGGAACAATTATTACCCCTCAACCATCAGGCTCCTGACATCATGGATAACCTCACTCACCTCAACACTGAACTGATTCCACAACCTACAGACTCTACAACTCATGTTCTCAGTTTTATGTATCCATTTGAATTTACACAGTTTGACTACTTGTACACATTGGTTGTTTGTCAGTCTTTGTGCATAGCTTTTCATCGATTCTGTTGTCTTTCTTTGTTCTACTGTGAACACCTGCAAGAAAATGCATCTCGGTCGCATATGGTGACATACGAGGGGTGATTGATAAGTTTGTGGCCTAAGGTAGAAGGAGATGAGTTATTAACTTCAAACTTTCTGCGTTATCACTCAAAGAGTTCAACTGCATGTGCATGTAATGAGAGCTGTATAACTCATCTCACATTTGAACATTGACTTCTCTAACTTCCGCTAATGCCCCACCTCCCCCTTGTACCCCATCCGTTATTTATTTATATACACACATTCTTTCTCTCTCTCTCTCTCCTTTTTCTCCCTCTGTCCCTCTGACTATAAACCTTGCCCATCCTCTGGGTTTTCCCCCCTCCCCCTTTTCCTTCTCCCTGGGCCTCCTGTCCCATGATCCTCTCATATCCCTTTTGCCAATCAACTGTCCAGCTCTTGGCTCCATCCCTCCCCCTCCTGTCTTCTCCTATCATTTCGGATCTCCCCCTCCCCCTCCCACTTTCAAATCTCTTACTAGCTCTTTCTTCAGTTAGTCCTGACGAAGGGTCTCGGCCCGAAACGTCAACTGTACATCTTCCTAGAGATGCTGCCTGGCCTGCTGCATTCACCAGCAACTTTGATGTGTGTAACTCATCTCCTTCTCCCTTAGGCCACGAACTTATCAATCACCCCTGCTGTGGACCACTTCTACAAAGAAGGGATCTGTATGTTCCACGACCACTGGACTAAGTGTGTACATGTGGGGGGGGGGGCTATGTTTGAAAAATAAATGTGCTAAGTTTTCTAAAATTGACTCCTACCTTAGGCCACGAACTTATCAATCACCTCTCGTATGTACTTAGATAATAAATATACTTTGAACTTAGAACTCAGCCATTACTTTAGATTTGGTATTACTGGTGTTGAGAAGCATTTGTTCCTGTGCAGGGACGAAGTTCTTTTAAATTGCAGAATGCTTCATAGAAATACTGGAGGTTGATAACTGGTTGCACCCTTTACAGGAGGGATGTGGGGGCTTGGAAGGGGTGCGGAAGAGATTCATCAGGATGCTGCCTGGATTATTTCTTTTCTAAATGGAGAAAAAATTCAAAAATCTGAGGTGCAAAGAGACTTGGGGTTCTCATGCAGGATTCCCTAAAGGTTAATTTGCAGGTTGCATTCATTTTGAGAGGACTAAAATATAAAAGCAAAGATGTGATGTTGAGTCTTTATAAAGCACTGGTGAGGCCTCGCTTGGAGTATTGTGAGCAGTTTTGTGCTGACATTGGAGAAAGTCCAGAGGAGGTTCATGAGGAGGATTGAAAGGCTTGTCATATGAGAAATGCTTGATAGCTCAGAGTCTGTACTCACTGGAATTCAAAAGAATGGCGGAAGGGTGGGGGTAGGCTCTCATTGAAAAACTGATAGGCCTCAATAGGGTGGATGTGGAGAGGGTGTTTCCTATGGTGGAGGCACCTTAAGACCAGAGGACACAGCCTCAGAATAGAGGGGCGTCCATTTAGAATGGACATAAGGGGGAATTTCTTTAGCCAGCTTGTTGCCACAGGTGGCTGTGGAGGCCAAGTCACAGGGTAGATTTAAGGCAGAAGTTGATAGGTTCTTGATTAGTCAGGGCAAGAAGGGATATGGGGAAAAGGCAGAAGGTTGAGGTTAAGAAGGAAACGGGTCAGCCATGATGAAATGGTGGAGCAGACTCGATTCTACTCCTAATCTGCTCCTATACCTTATGGCCTTATGGATTTGAGGGCATTTGCTGTAAGGAGAAGCTGGGCAAACATGTTGTTTTCTCTGGAGTGGCACAGGCTGAGGGTAGACCTGATAGAGGTTTATAAGCTGGAGACACGTAGGTAGAGTCGACAGACAGTAAGCTTTTCCCAGGGATTAAATGTCTCAGACCAGAGGGTGTGCATTTCAATTACTGGAATTAATTTTGTTGATTTTGTCTGAAATATTATATTCAGTTCAGGTCACCCCATTAGAGGACGGATGGGTAGGCTTAGGACAGCGTGCTGTAGAGGATCTCCAGGATTAGAAGGTATGAACTTTCAGGAGTGGTCGGATAAACTTGGTTGTTTTCTCTGGAGAGGCAGAGAAGAGGGGAGATCTGATAAGATTATGAGAGGAACAGACAGGGAAGATGATCAGAATCTTTTCAAGATCGTTTATTGCCAACTGACTGTACATTTACACAACCAAACCAAACAACGTTCCTCTGCACCCACAACACATTTATCTCACACAGCACAAAATATTACCATGAATAAGTTAATAAATATACCTTAAAATGCATGTAGTGCACAGCACAGGTAACAGCAAATACTCACCAGTACAGAATACATTTTACCCCAGGGTGGAAATGTCATATATGATTGGCACGGTTAGGATGGTCAGAGTCAACCGATAGTAGATATAGATAGCAGGTTCAAGCTGTTTATGGACGGAGGAGATGAACTGCTGACAGACTGGTAAATTGGATTATTATTGTCACACATACTGAGATAACGTGGAGAATTTTCTTGCATGCCATTCATACAGATCAAATCATTACACAAGGCATTGAGGTAGAACAAGATAAAACAATAACAGAATGCAGAATGAAGTGTCACAGTTACAGAGAAAATGTAGTGCAGGTAAAGTGTAAAATCATAAATGAGGTAGATTGTGAGGCCAAGAGTCCATCTTTTCATACTGAGGACTGTTCAAGAGTCTGATAACAGTTGGGTAGAAGCTGTCCTTGAGCCTGGTGGGACGAGCTTTCAGGCTTTTGTATCTTCTGCCCGATGGGAGAGGGGGGAAGAGAGAATGTCTGGGTGGGTGGGATCTTTGATTCTGCTGGCTGCTTTACTGAGACAGTGAGAAGTGTAGACAGAGTCCATGGAGGGGAGGCTGGTTTCTGTGATGTGCTGAGCTGTGTCCACAACTCTCTGCAGTTTCCTGCGGTCACGGGAAGAGTAGTTGCTGTACTGAGCTGTGATATATCAGGGTAAGATGCTCTCTATGGTGCATCGATAATAATGATTTGTATGGACCTGTGATGTGCTGAGCTGTGCCTACAACTCTCTGTAGACACAAAGATCATTTGTGGAACCTTTTTGTTGAGTGTGTTCACCACTGAATGTGTTTTTCTCTCTCCCCCTCGTAGAGACTTCGCCTACGTGGCCAGCGACAAGGACACCTGCATGCAGAAGTGCCACGTCTTCCACTGCGACACGCCAGCCAAGGCCATTGCCTCGGCCCTACACCAGCTGTGCTCCCAGGCAAGTCCTCTCCGCTGTTAACCGGGGCCACGCTGCCCTCTGCTTAACGTGGCAATGACTGAGATTCTGGTTCAATGCTGGGAATATCGGTGGTGTGCCTGAACCTCAGTTCCTTGGTCGTGCCGTTGATTCAACAGCACATTAAAATGGACGGAGAAATACTGTATATATCTCCAAAAGCATAATTTCCAACTTGTTCAAGGGTGTTTTCTTTATCTATAGCAAAATCATTTAATCAAAGAAACATTCAGTATGGAAACAGGCCCTTCAGTCCATCTCATCCATACTGACTGAGATTCCCATCTAAGCCAGTCCCACTTACCTGCTTCTGGCCCATCTCTCTCTCAATCAGTGCCTCCCAAACGTGGTAGACCCCTACCACTAACTGAAGGGTCTGTGGTCCCTAGGTTGGAACGCCTGCTCTAAACCACTGCACTCCATCGACCTTCTTAAGCCATATCAGTGATGGGGTCCACCATCATTGACCTAACTTAGAGCACTACAGCCAAGAAATAGGCCTTTTAGCCCATCTAGCCAAACTCTTATTCAGCCTAGTCCCATCGACTAGCACCTGATCCACAGGCCTTCATAGCACTCCCATCCATGTACTTATCCAAACATTCAGTACTCCGCAAAAGCCTAAGGCACAGGGTATATATAGTTTAGGGTGCCTAAGACTTTTGCCCAGTCCTGTATTTGTCAAGGTGGAGCAGAGAGCCAGTTTGTAAATCTGGCAGGAGCAAACGATGTTGGGAATGGTGAGGGTGGAGTGTGGTGTTAGGAGGGGTGTGGGACAGGGGGCAGAGAAGGAGTGCCTGGGGCTTGGGTGGGGGGGGGGGAATCATGGATGCTGACGCACCCAGCCCTGGGATACCAGGCAAGGTCATTTGATTCCACACAATTGGTTTATTGATCATCACAGAATGTCTCTCTGGTGCTTCCCACTCCCTCCCCTCTCCCTTCCCTTTTCCCAACCATGATTCCCCTCTCCCTGTTCCCCCCCTCCCCCCACTCTCAGTCCACAACAGAGACCCATATCAGAATCAGGTTTATCATCACTCACATATGTCATGAAATTTGTTTTTTTTTGTGGCAGCAGTACAGCGTGATACATAAAATTACTACAGTACTGTGCAGAAGTCTGAGGCACCCTAGCTATATACTGTATAAGAGCTAAAGAGAGGGCATGTAATATAGCAAAAATTATTGGGAAGTTAGAGGATTGGGAAGTACCAAAGTGTTTTATAGATATATAAAGAGTAAAAGAAAGACGAGAGTAGATTTAGGACTGCTGGAAAATGATGCTGGAGAGGTAGTAATGGGGACAAGGAAATGGCAGAAGAACTTAATTAGTATTTTGTGTCAGTCTTCTCTGTGGAAGACACTAGCAGAGTGCTAGAAATGCGAAAGTGTCAGGGGGCAGAATTGAGTGTCATTGCCATTACTAAGGAGAAGGTTATTTGGGTAGCTGAAAAGTTTGAAGATAGACAAGTCACATGGACCAGATGGACTACACCCCAGGGTTCTGAAAGAGTAAGTTGAAGAGATTGTGGAGGCATTAGTAGTGATCTTTCAAGAATCACTAGATTCTGGAATGGTTCCAGAGGACTATAAAGTTGCAAATGTTGCTCCACTCTTTAAGAAGAGAGGGAGGCAGAAGAAAGGAAATTAGGTCAGTTAACCTGACTTCAGTGGTGGGGAAGATGTTGGAGTCTATTATTAAAGATGTGGTTTCGGAGTTCTTGGAGGTACATGATAAAATAGTCAGCAAGGTTTTCTAAAGAGCGAAATTTTGCTTGACAAAGCTGTTGGAATTCCTTGAGGAAATAACAGGCATGGTAGACAAGGGAGAGTCAGTGGATGTTGTTTACTTGGATTTTCAGAAGGCCTTTGACAAGGTGTCACACATGAGGTTGCTTAACAAGGTAAAGGCCCATGGTATTACGGGATGGATACTAGCTTGGTTAGATAGTTGGCGATTGGCAGGAGGCAAACAATGGGGACAAAGGGAGCCTTTTCTGGTTGGCTGCCGGTGACTAGTGGTGTTCCACAGGGGTTGGTGATGGAACGGTTTCTTTTCATGTTATATGTCAACAATTTGGATGAAGGAATTGATGGATTTGTGGCCAAGTTTGCGGGCCATAGGAAGATGGGTAGAGGGGCAGGTGGCATTGAAGAAGCAGGGAAGCAGCAGATGGACTTAGTCAGATTGGGGGAATGGGTAAAGAAGTGCCAGATGGAATGTAGTGCAGGGAAATGCATGGTCATGCACCTTGGCATAAGGATTAAAGGCATGAACTATTTTCTAAATAGGGAGAAAATTCAAAATCAGAGGTGCAAACGGACTTGGGAGGATTCCCTACAGATTAAGATTGACTTGGTGCCAAGGAAGACAATTGCAATGTTAGCATCCATTTCAAGGGGACTAAGATATAAGCACAAGGATGTGATGCTGAGGGTTGATAAGGAATTAGTGAGACTGCCCCTGAAGTATTGTGAGTAGTTTTGGGCTCCTTATCTAAGGAAAAAAATTTGCTGGCATTGGAGAAGATCCAAAGAAGGTTCACAAGAGTGAGTCCAGGAATGAAAGGATAACAAATGAGGAGCGTTTGATGTCTCTGTGCCTGTATTCACTGGAGCTTAGAAGAATGAGGGGGTATCTCAGTGAAAACCTATTGAATATTGAAAAGCTGAGTTAGAGAGGATGTTTCCGACAGCTGGGGTGTCTAGGACCAGAGGCCACAGCCTCAGATTAAAAGGGCGTCCCTTCAGAATAGAGACGAGGAAGAATTTTTTTCAGCCAGAGAGTGGTGAATCTGTGGAATTCATTGCCACAGATGGCTGTGCAGGTCAGTTCATGGGTATATTTAAAGCAAAGTTGATTGGTTCTCTATGAGTCAGGGCATCAAAGGTTAGGAGGAGAAGGCAGGAGGATGGAGTTGACAGTGATAACAAATCAGCCATGATGGAATGGCAGAGATGATCAATGGGCTAAATGACCTAATTCTGCCCCTGGGTCTTTATGTTCTTCTGGTCAAATGCCCCCAGATTCTACCATTTACCTACAGATTAAGCACAAAGTGCAGAGACCAACTAACCCACCGACCTGCACGTCTTTAGGATTGGGGTGAAACCTGGAGCACTCAGGAAACCCACATGGTCACCAGGAGAATGTACAAATTCCCCACGGACGGCAGCCGTGGTCAAAACCAAACCCTTGTCTTTGGCAACGGCTCTATGAGCAGGGCCTCTATGCCAGCCAAGTCTCTGGATTCCTTCTGAGTAACATATCCTTAGCAGACATCCCACCCTGCAAAAACTCATTTCAGGGAGGTAGCACCATCGATTTGCGGGAGACCTCCGGAACTTCCGGGAGAGGTGGGATGTCTGCCTTAGGGTCAAATGTGAGTTTATTGTCATCTGCACAAGTCCAATAAAAAACTGACGCAGCAGTATCACTGGCACAGAGTGTCAGATAAGCAGCGTTCAGAAGGAAAAGCATCAATTTTATAAAACTTTTACAAGGAAACACGGAAAGAATAAAGTTCACTGTCACGCAAAGTGGTCATGGTGTTGCTGTCCTGAGGTAGTGATTGTGGTTGTGCCAGTTGGTTCAAGAGCCAAATGGTAGAAGGGAAGTAGCTGTTCCTGAACCCAGTGGTGTGGGACCTCCTGCCCAACGGGAGCCGCAGGGAGACGGCATGGCCCATATGGCGTATCTGCCTCTACCACCACCTCTGATGGTATGTTCATTGCATCCACTACTCTCTTTGTTTTAAAAAAACCTACCTCTGAATCCCCCCTCCCCATACTTTCCTCCAAACACCTTGAAATTATGCCCCCTCGTATTAGCCATTTCGGCCCTGGGGAGAAAAGTCTCTGGCCGTCCACTCGATCGATGCCCCTTATCTCGTACAACTCGAACAAATCACCTCTCATCCTCCTTCGATCCAAAGAGAAAAGCTCTATTTCACTCAGTATATCTCATAAGACATGCTCTCTAATCCAGGGAATCCTGGTGAATCTTCTCTACACCCGCTCTGGAGCTTCCCCATCCTTCCTATAATGAGACAACCAGAATTGAACACAATACTCCAAGTGTGATCTAACCAGAGTTTTATAGAGAGGCAACATTACCTCACGGCTATGAAGTCAATTCCATGACTATTGAATCTTGCCTGGGTTTTAGTTTGTCCAGAGTTCAGCGGATTTGCAAACCGGAAGAGATGAGGGTGTCACTGAGCTATCACACGAAGTCTAGAGCAGGAGTTCCTGTCCCTTTGTGTACAACAGACCTCTCGTGTTAACTGAGAGGTTTGTGGACCCCAGGTTGGGAACCTCTGGTCCAGAGAAACACCCCCACCCCTCACTTCACCCCAGTCCAGGCAACCCAGAGAAATGGTGCAGGACGCCGGTCTCTTTTCTGTCTCAAAGCCTGAAACCTTCCATAACTTATTCCAGATCATGGCAAAACACACGATGAACGATGACTTCGCAAAGGTCCCGGGAGCGGAGAAGGACTTGTGTCAGGACGACCTGCCTCTAAAAGGTACCTGGTCTTTTAATTACTGGGGTCAAATAGCACCAGAGCACAGAGACAGGTGTATGATAGTTAGGTAAGTAGATGGATACTTTATTGATCACAAAGGAAATTAGTGTCACAGTAGCATTACAGGTGCACAGACACACAAATATACAAATATTAGAAGAGAAGTAGAAAGAATAAAGAATAAGTTACCACAAACAGTCTTAACGGTTATAGGTTGACTCTTTACAGAACCTAATGGCCGAGGGTAAGAATGACCATCGAGGGTGAGAGCGGTGATGTGGGCAGCCTATATTTGTTGCAGAAGCATGGTAACACTTGTGGGCTGCCCAGCACGATCCTCGTTGATTTGTTGTGACGCAAGTGATGCATTTCCACTATTATAATAATAATAACAACATTACAGGATCCTGTAGAGGTTTAACTCAATCTGATTACTTACACAGGCACAATCAACTGGCAACTATTATTCATCAAAATCTTACAAAAGACATCATAGCTTACTATAAATACAAGCCTGATCCAGTTTTAGAATCAGAGTCCTACAAATTATATTATAACTGGTCCATTATTGCAGATAGGACAATCCATGATAACAGTCTGGATATAATATTGCAGGATAAACAAGCAAGAATAACTTACTTAATAGATATAGCCATTCCAAACACACATAACATACAGAAATCAATAATTGATAAACACCAGAAATATGCTGAATTGGAATTGAAAGACGATGGAACAAGAACAGGTTGTATATTGTCCCAATAGTAGTTAGTAGTAGTAGTACTAGTAGGAGGCAGCCGTCGATCCTAGGGGATCATGGGTTTACACCTCTGGTGGACTGTGTCCCCTCCAGGGTGCAAGCCTGGGCAGGAAGATTTGAAGAACCGGCTGTTGCCCATGCAACAGGATCCCCCCCTCCACATCATTGATATTAGTCCAAGGGAAGGGCAAGTGCTGATACAGCTTGGCACCAGTGTCGTCGCAGAGGTTGCCAGAGTGAAGTTGTAAACAACATCAAACTGCCTGAGGGATCCCGGCTCCAGAATTCTTCCTCAGGGTTTACTCCTGAAACCTTTCCCATGGGTGGGTATGGCCGCAAGGCAGTGGAGGTTTGAAATCAGAGTTTTCCTTCTCCGAGCCGGGCTGCCGTCCAAGGCTGATGAGCCCCACCTGCCTGAAGCAACTGGTTTTGAGGTGCCAGTGGTCCGCCTTTGCCCCTTCTCTTGTCAGTAGAAACTGTTCCACTGGGCCCAGTAGCTAAGCCACACGTGAATGCCAAGAATTGGACTTGGTCGTCAGAGGCTGTTAGTGATGCCCACCACTGGGAGCACTTTATAGATAGTGGAGCTCATCCCCACTCTTTCCCTGTCTAAGACAACCTTAGGAATCGTTCCGATAGTATCATCCCAGAGTCACAATGTAATAGCATTAAACAAGTCTTTGCCTTGTCCTGCCCTTTACTCTCTACGGATCTCACTGTAGATCTCCTCTTCCCAGTCCACTAGAGCAGACTTGTCACTGAGTGTGAGGCCAGCCAGCTATCCTCACCTGGTTTAGCTCACCTGTTGAAGCAGTGTACCGGGGTGTGACCACAGTCACATGCTGACAGCTACTTGGAGCGACAGGGGAGAGCTGAGTGTCTGGTGAGGTTTGAAGGTGACAGTGCTGCCCCAGAATGGACATGATAAGCCCCTTCACCGTTGGGTTGGGGGAGAGTTAGTGATAGGAAGAGTGTCTGTGGGCAGTGGGAGGGGATTCAGTGGGGGAGAGGAGAGCTGGTGCTGGGGAAGAGTGTCCGTGGGCTGTGGGAGGTGTTCAGTTGGTTCTGTATTGGCAGGAACATATTGTACATTCCACAAACGCTGCCTGCTCTTATTTTCCAGTGGATCTGCTGGAGACTGTGAGGCAGTCGACACAGACATTTCGGGTGCAGTATGTTGGATTCCTGCCTGTGGCCACCTCGAGAGGTGAGTAAATCCCTCCGTGAATCCAAAGTTCAAAGTATATGTCATTATACAACCTTGAGGTTCTTCTCTTTACAGGGAGCCACAGAAAAAGCCCAAGGAACCCATTAAAAAAGGACCGTCAAACACTGAATGTGCAGAAATCTGGGCAGTGACCCAAGAGTCGCAAAGCAACAGTTGGTCACTCTCTCCTTCCCACGTGGACCAGGGACCCCTCACTGAAGCTTTTCAAGAACAGGGGCTTAATTCCAACTCACATTTCCTCTTCAATCCCTGGAGTGTTATTCCTGTCATTGTGGATATGAAAATGAAATAACTGTTCCCAGAACACACTCACTCTTATGACTTAACCACACTTTATTTTACTTGTGCACAAGGAGACCAGCATGGTCCCTGTCACCCACACGGTTCTGAATTCTGAACAGAAAACTGCTATTTTCATACGGAATTGGGTTACCGGTTACGGATATTGACCATTTGATAAATTATATATGTTTGAATTCCTTACTTGCAAGATCAATTGTCATTCACAGTAGAGGTGTTCAAACTCAACAGAAACTGTAAGCTGACAACCACTCACACTTTCAAATTAGTAAGGCTTTTGTCCCCTAGTTTTTGGGTGTATTTCACATCCTCCCCATCTCATCTGTCTCCGGAGAGAAATTATGTTCTTCAAAGATCTTTCTAGAGAAGTTTTCACTTCAGGGACCCCACTCGTATAGTTTGAATACACACTGCTGCAGTCTCCCTCTCCTATCTAGTTTGTGGAGAGCAGAGGTGGCTCAGGTGGTCTCACTTCAAAGGTCTCCATTGTCTGGGTTTGAACACACACTGCCGCAGTCTTCCTCTCCTGCACGTTGTTTTCAGTCCTTGCCTTACTGCAACTCCCACATCTTCTCCTTGTCCTTCCCATCATGGTCGCTGGGATAAGGCATGATTTCATTGTGTTGGGTCTGAGTATTCTCCACCTAACTTTCTGCCCCCAGCTCTGTGAAGTGGTGGGGATATCAAGACCATGAAGTGACCCCCTGATCTGGAAATGGTGGCATGACCGCCAGGATGCTGATGGAGAGGTACAGTGCTGTGCAAAACTCTCAGGCACGCACACATATCTGTATCCAGGGTGCTTAAGACGTTTGCATAGTACTGTATTTGTCAACGTGAAGCGGAGAACGAGTTTGTAAATCTGGCAGGAACGAAGGATGTTGGGAATGGTGAGGGTGTAGTGCCACGGGACGGATATGGAACAGGTGGCAGAGAAGGAGTGCCGGGGCAGGGGGTGATGGTGTGGGTGCAGACACACCCAGCCCTGAGACACCAGGCTAGGTCATTTCATTCCAAACAATTGGTTTATGGATCATCACAGAACGTCTCTCTGGTGCTTCCTGCTCCCTCCCCTCTCTCTTCCCCTTTTCCCAACCACGATTCCCCTCTCCCTGCCCCCTTCCCACTCTCAGTCCACAACAAAGACCCATATCAGAATCAGGTTTATCATCACTCACGTTATGAAATTTGTCTTTTCTTGCAGCGGCAGCAGTACAGTGTAACACATAAAATTACTACAATACTGGGCAAAAGCCTCACATACCAGAGCTATATATATGTGCCCTCCTCACCACATCTACACAAAATGCTGTCGCAGGAAAACAGCATCCACCATGTGGACCCGCACCACCCACACCATACTCTCTGCCATCAGGAAGATACAGCCGCCTCAGGGTCCACATCAGAAGGTTCAGGAAACAGTCATTACCCCTCAGTCATCAGACTCTTGAACTAAAGGGATAACTTCACTCAATTTTACTAACCCCATCACTGAACTGTTCCCACAGCCTATGGAC
The DNA here is from genome assembly GCF_963921235.1 of Mobula hypostoma. Taxonomy (NCBI): domain Eukaryota; kingdom Metazoa; phylum Chordata; class Chondrichthyes; order Myliobatiformes; family Myliobatidae; genus Mobula; species Mobula hypostoma. The sequence goes on from NC_086103.1 coordinate 12,175,192, forward strand.
TCACTTTCAAGGACTCTTCATCTCATGTTCTTGATATTTATTATTTATTTATTATTTGTTTTTTAATTCTCTATTTGTATTTGTTGTCTTTTGCACATTAGATGTTTGTCCATCTTGTTTTCTAGAATTTTTCATGGATCTGTTGTGTTTCTTTCTATTTACTGTGATTGCCTGCAAGAAAATTAATCTCAGGGTTATATATGTACATTGATAGTAAATTTACTTTGAACTTTGAAACTTCTGAACTTTGAGAGCATTCTGATTGGTTGTATCACCATCTAGTCTGGAGAAACCTGGATGGCAGGAGGCTGCAGTGGGTTGTGAACACAGCCAAATCCATCCCAGCATTGAGGACATCTTCAAAGGGTGGTGCATCATTAAGGACCTTCCTCATTACTACCATCGAGGAGGTACAGGAGCCCGAAGACAGACACACACACACCATTTTAGGAACAGCTTCTTCCCCTCCACCATCAGAATTCTGAACGGTCCATGAACCTGTGAACACTACCTCACTATTCCTCTTTTGCACAATTCATTTATTTTGTTTTTATATTTTAATTTAGCTGCAAAATGCAGATTTCATGACATCAGAGACCATAAACTTGATTCCGATTCAGACTCTTGATTTTCCGAGAAGGTTGTCGTTATTTTTTAGCGGGTAAATTTCCAGCGTGTGTTTAAAGTCCCCGATGTCTCTTGGTTTCCTAGGGATGTCGCTGGTTAACGAGGTGATCCAGAGTCTGTTAGATTCCTCGGATCGGGAAGCGTGGCCATCCGTACAGCTGCGGGTCACTGACACCACGCTGTCCGTCTGTAAGGGAGAGGTGAGTCCCGGTTTGAACCTCCCGATCACACTCTGCAAAGACCTGTGCCACACAGCCACCCATTTCTATGCTGTGTTGCTTTGGTTGTGAACATTTCAAAGACCTTTAGATGGGCACGGTGGGTGTGAGAGAAATTATGCTCTGTAGGAGGGAGATCATAAGATATAGGAGCAGAACTAGTCCAATTGGCTCATTGAATCTCCTCCACCATTTCATTATGGTTGATCCTATTTTCTTCTCAGCCCTGATCTCCTGTCTTCTCCCCATATTCCTTCATCCCGTGACCAATCAAGAATCTATCAACCTCTGCCTTAAATATACAAATGTTTGTACTTAAAGACAGCCTCCCTAGCTGCCTGTAGCAAAGAATTCCACAGATTCATCACTCTTCTGTCTAAAGGAACTCCTCCTCATTTCCATTCTAAAAGGACACCCCTCTATTCTGAGGCTGTGTCCTCTGGTCTTAGATTTTCCCAGCTTAAGAAACATCCTCTCCGTGTTTTCTCTAGCAAGGCCTTTCACCATTCCATTCGATAGGTTTCAATGAGGTCACCCCTCATTCTTCTGAATTCTAGTGAATACAGGGCTAGGACCATCAAATGCTCTTCATATGACAAGCCATTCAATCCTGTAATGATTTTTGAGAACCTCCTTTGAACCCCCTCCAGTTTCAGCACATCCTTCCTAAGATAAAGTCAGGAAGCAGAAACTAAAGAGGCATGAGAAAGGAGTTGGCCATAATTGATTGGAAAAGAACACTGGCAGGGATGATGGCAGAGCAGCAATGGGTGGAATTTCTGGAAGTAATTCAGAAAGCACAGGATATATACAACCTGAAGAGGAAGAAGTATTCTAAAGGAAAGATGACAACTGTGGTGAACAAGTCAAAACCAACATAAAAGCCAAAGAGACGGCATATAATAGAGCAAAAATTAGTGGGAAGTTAGAGGATTGGGAAGCTTTTAAAAACCAAAAGAAGAACAAGAAAGTCATTAAGAAGGTAAAGATGGAATATGAAAGTAAGCTAGCCAATAATATCAAAGAAGATACGAAAAGTTTCTTCAGATATATAAAGTGTAAAAGAGAGGCAAAAGCGGATATTGGATCACTGGAAAATAATGCTGGAGAGGTAGTAACGGGACAATGAAATGGTGGATGAACTGAATAAGTATTTTGCATCAGTCTTCACTGTAGAAAACACTAGCAGTATGGTGGAAGTTCCAGGTATTAGGTCACCATGAGGTGTGTGAAGTTACCATAACTAGAGAGAAAGTTCTTGGGAATCGGAAAGATCTGAAGGTTGATAGGTAAGTCACCTGGGTCGAATAGGTTTTTGAAGTGGAGGCATTAGTAATGATCTTTTCAGAATCACTATAGTCTGACCTCACTGGTTGGGATGATGTTGGAGTCGATTGCTAAAGGATGTGGTTTCAGGGTAATTGGAGGTACATGATAAAATCAGCCATAGTCAGAATGGTTTCCTCAAGGGAAAATCTTACTTGACAAATCTGTTGGTATTCTTTGAAGAAATAACAAGCAGGGTAGGCAAAGGAGAATCGGTTCATGCTGTGGTGGTAGAGGCAGGACAGATACATTTAATAAACTCCTAGACAGACACATGGAAGATGGCAAAATGGAGGACTGTGGGAGGGAAAGGTGGTGGGGTGGAGATACATACAAAATGATTAGAGGCATAGATTGCGTGGTCAGCTTGACAACTTTTTTACAGAGTGGAAATGGTTAATACGAGAGGGCATAATTTTAAGGTGATTGGTGGAAAGTACAGGGAGGATTTTGGTGTAAGTTCTTTCTGCACAGAGTGGTGGGTGTCTGGAACGTGCTGGCGGGGATGGTGATGAAGCTGATCCATTTACGGAGATCTAAAGACTTCTAGGCAGGCATGTGGATGATAGGAAAATGGAGAGCTCTGTGGGAGGAAGGGTTAGATTGATCACAGAAGAGGCTAAAAGGTTGGCACAACATCATGGACCAAAGCACCTGTACTGTGCTGTAAAGTTTTATGTTCTAATTCTCCCGTTTGGTGATCACATATCTGTCACTGGCTGAGATTAATTTAGTGATTAATAAGGAAGAACACATTAGAACAAGATTAAATGGAGTTCATTGTCATGCAAAGTGGTTGTAACGTTGCTATACTGAGCTCGTGATTAGGGTTCAAGAACCGAATGGTTGAAGGGAAGTAGCTGTTCCCGAACCCAGTGGCGAGGGACTTCCGGCTTCTGTACCTTCTGCCTGATGGGAGTAGTGAGTAGATGGAGGGGCCCAGATTCTGGGGATGTCTCTTGAGTGACATTCTGTTTGTTATTGTCCAGGAGAGGGAAGATCCGTGGTGGGAATGCCGTGTCCGGTACCTGACCTTCCTGGGAGTGGGGAAGGACCCCCACACCTTCGGCCTCGTGGTGGATACCAGTCAACAGTGCTTTGAGTGCCACGTCTTCTGGTGCGAGCCAGATGCTGGTTATGTCTCCGAGGCTGTTCAGGCTGCCTGCATGGTGAGTCTCCTAGTACACAGTGCATTCGGCCCTTTCCTCGGTGCTAGCTCCGAGCTGTTAGCGTAATGCTATTGCGGCACCAGTGGCAAGGAGGGGCTGAAGTAACGAGCTGGGAAGTTGATTGGTGAAAGAGATAAAGGGAATCTGAAAGGAGAGGGTAGAAGACCATGGAAGAAAAGAAAGGAGGAGGAGCACTAGAGGGAGGAGATGGGCAGCTAAAGAGATAAGGTGAGAGACGAACAAGAATGGGGAATTCTGCAAATGCTGGAAATCCAGAGAAACACACACAAAATGCTGGAGGAACCCAGCAGGTCCGGCAGCATCTATGGAGAAAAATAGAGTCGACGTTTTGGGCTGAGACCCTTCATCTGGATTATGAACCGAAACATCGACTCTTTATTCCTCTTATAGATGCTGCTTGACATGCTGAGTTCCTCCAGCATTGTGTGTTTGTTGTTCTTTAGAACCCAGTTGTTTCTGGAAGAGCTAGTAGGGCAGAGTTGGCTGACTGGCCTCGGTTGGTGAACTCCTGTGTGGTTATACTTTGTGGCAGGACGTCAGTACACGGGATCACCTGCGCCCCAAGGTATTCTAGCTGCCGCCTGACACTCCCTCCATGCTTCTATCCCAACAGCTGCAGTATCAGAAGTGTCTGGTGGCTGCTGCCCCGCTGGCTGGCCCAAGGGGAGCCCTTGGGGCAGACAGCACCACCGCGGGCCTGAAGAAAAACGCCGCCCCGCCACTGCCGCTCGGCATCACAGAACCAGAGGCCGGAGCCTTGGTCCCCACCCCCAAGCTGTCAGCAGCCTCAAACCTGAAGCGGGGCTTGCTGGCGCTGATCGACACGCTCCGGCAGAAGCCGTCCGTGCTGCAGATGCCGTAGAGTCTGGGGGGAGGTGAGGGAACGGTAGAGGGAGGGAGCACCAGGGGAAGGGAGCTCGAAGCTGAAGGTTTGCGGGGATAGAGAATATCAGTGGCATAGTTGGAGAGGCTCCCTCGCAGCTTCCAAGACCCTGGTTCGATCCTGACCACCGCACCGTCTGTCTGTCCGTGGAGTTTGCACGTTCTCCCTGTGACCATGTAGGTTTTCTCCCCGGATGCTCCAGTTTCCTCCGAACATAGAACAGTACAGGCCCTTCAGCCTGCAATGTTGTGCCAGCCCTTTAACCTTCTCTACGATCAATCTAACCCTTCCCCTCACATACCCCTCCACTTTTCTTTCATCCATGTGCCTCTCTAAGTCTCTTAAATGTCCCTAATGTACCTGCCTCTGCCCCCACCCCTGGCAGGGTGTCCCACACACCCTCCACTCTGTGTAAAACACCTGCCTCTGACATTCCTCTATGCTTTCCCTCAATCACCTTAAAATAATGCCCCCTTGTATTAGCCATTGCCAACCTGGGAAAAAGTCTCTGGCTGTCCACTCAATCTATGTCTTTTATCATGTACATCTCTCTTAAGTCTTCCTTTGTTCCACAGAGAAAAGCCTAGCTCACTCAACCTGTCCTCATTGGACATACTCTCTAATCCGGACAGCATCCTGGTAAATCTCCTCTGCACCCTCTCTAATCCAGACAGCATCCTGGTAAATCTCCTCTGCACCCTCTCTAATCCAGGCAGCATCCTGGTAAATCTCCTCTGCACCCTCTCTAATCCAGGCAGCATCCTGGTAAATCTCCTCTGCACCCTCTCTAATCCAGACAGCATCCTGGTAAATCTCCTCTGCACCCTCTCTAATCCAGACAGCATCCTGGTAAATCTCCTCTGCACCCTCTCTAATCCAGACAGCATCCTGGTAAATCTCCTCTGCACCCTCTCTAATCCAGGCAGAGTCCTGGTAAATCTCCTCTGCACCCTCTCTAATCCAGGCAACATCCTGGTAAATCTCCTCTGCACCCTCTCTAATCCAGGCAGCATCCTGGTAAATCCCCTCTGCACCCTTTCTACAGCTTCCACATCCTTCCTATAATGAGGTGACCAGCACTGAACACAGTACTCCAGGTGTGGCCTATCCAGGGTTTTAATGGAGCTGTAAGATTACCTTGTGGCTCTCAAACTCAACCCCCCAACTAATGAAGGCCAATGCACCAAAGCCTTCTTAACCACCTTATCAACTTGTGTGACAATTTTGAAAGATCTATGGATGTGGACCCCAAGGTCCCTCTGTTCCTCCACACTGCTGAGAACCCTGCCGTTAACCCTGTACTCCGCCTTCAAGTTCGACCTTCCAAAGTGAATCACTTCACTTTCCTGGATGGAACTCCACCTGCCATTTCTCAGCCCAGCTCTGCATCCTGTCAATGTCCCACGACAACCTTCTACACCACCAACCTCTGTGTCATGAAGGGGAATGAAAAAGTGCATAACAACAGGGCAAGCTCCAACTCATCCCTTCCCTGGGCAAATCTTCCATTCCTCCCCCTCCTACAAGCACTTGGGAGCTGCACGAAGAGCTTGTCTTTACTGCAAGTCCCCAGGTTGTTCTCCTTCCCCTCTGCAGTTCCCATTTTTAATGGTTTGTGTGCCAGCCCTTTGAAGGTGTCTGTAATGTCGTTACATTTATGCTTTCTCTCTTGGCAGCGATGTTTGATCGGCCCACTCTTTATTGAATAAATTTCTAAAATATGTGACTTGTGACTTGCTTAATGAATTCCATAAGACATAGGATCAGAATGAGGCCATTCAGCCCGTCAAGTCTGCTCCACCATTCCAGCATGGCTCATTCATTATTCCTCTCAACTCCATTCTCCTGCCTTCGCCCTGTAATCTCTAGTGCCCTGTCTAACCAAGAACCTATCAACCTCCACTTTAAATATAATCACTTGACCTCCACAGCGTTCATAGCAATTAATTCGACAGATTCGCCATCCTCTGACTAAAGAAATTCTTCCTCATCACTGTTATAACTGGACTGCTCTGAGGCTGTTCCCTCGGGTCCTTGATTCATTCACCGTGGGAAATATCCTCTCCACATCCACTCTAACTAGGTCTTTCAGTATTCGATAAAGATTTTCACTGAGATTCCCCCTCATTTTTCTAAACTCCGGTGAGTATAGCCCACAGCCATTAAACGCTCCAAAAAGCGGCCAAGGGAGTTGCCCAGACCACTGCTCCTTGAAGTCCTCTGTCTGCCTTTCCTTCTCCTGCTCCCTGTTGGAGGGGTGGGGTGGTTAGGGGAAAGACTGCATGGGACAAACTGTGTTTGGGGGCAAGACAGAAGTTGCTGGAGAAACTCAGCGGGTCAGGCAAAATCGTGGAGGGAAATGGACAGACAACCTTTCAGGTCAAGACCTTTCATCGGAGGAAACAGCTTGTATGAAAAGGTTGGGGGTAAGGGGAGGAAGAAGAGCTGGTAGCTGATTGGTGGAGGATCCGGATGAGGGAGGCAAGTGAAAGGTAGACTTCCTCCACCTTTTTCAGATCTTTAGACCAGAGATGAGGAGAGACTGATACTAGCTAATTCCCCTTTTTCTAGTCTGGATGAATCATTTTATCTATTTCTCTCTATAGATGCTGCCTGACCTGCTGAGATCCTGAGTGTGTGTTTCTTTAAGATTGTTCTAACCAGGGATAAGCCCCCAATACCTGTAAATGCTCCCAATGGCACGCGTAACTGTTTCCAGTGACAGGAGAAGAAACAAAGGCGGGTTACTGGTGCCTTAAAACCAGTCGCTTTGGGCAGATGGGGCTCATCAGCTGGGGTTAGTAGCTCATCTGGGAAAAAGAAAACTCTGATCTCAAACCTCTGCTGCCTTGTGGCTATCCACTCATGGAGAAGGCTTAAGAAGTAAACCTCAAAGAAAAATTTAGAGCTGGAGTCCCTAGGGCTGTCCCACGTTGAGTTTCACGCTGACTGGCAACTCCTGCGACACAAGGATGCAACGCCCATGGTCAATCCTGACCAATGGAAGGTCTCGTGTTGTGTATGATGCAGGTAACAGGTGAGGCTAGCTGAGGTGGGTGGGGCGGGAGGTGAACTGAGAAGCTGGGAGGTGATAGGTAAAGGGTTGGAGAAGGAGGAATTTAATGGGGGAGGTAAGTGGGCCATGGAGCAAGGGAAGGAGGAGCACCAGAGGGAGGTGATGGGCAAGTGAGAAGGGATGAGAACTTTTAACCTACTCTAAGGTCTCAGTCTAACCCTTCCCTCTCACATATGGTAACCCTTCATTTTTCTATCATCCATGTGCCCATCTTAAATGTGCACCACCGCAGGCAGGGCGTCGCACCCACCCACCACTCTCCAAGATGAAGTGAGAAGCTGGGAGGTGATAGGTTGGAAAGGTAAAGGGCAGAAGGAGGAATTTGTTAGGAACGGAGAGTAGACCATGGGAGAAAGGGAAGGAGGAGGGGGGGAACCAGGGGAAGGTGATAGACAGGTGAGGAGAGAATGGGAAAGAGGATCCAGGGGAGAAAAGGTAACCAGAAAGGGGAATGGAAAACAAGAGGAGGGAGCTAAACGAGGTAATTGTAAAGGTCAAACACTGGAGAACAGTCTCACAACACGTGCTATTTATTTACAACAGTTATACACACCGATTACAGGCAATGCCTCAAACACAGCTACGCTGGTCCCGCTACAGGGCGTGGATAATGGTTCTGTTGCGTAAACTCTGCACGTACTCTTTGGCCTGGTCCAGTCCGGTGGTCTTCTTCTCGATCGGGGGGCTGCCTTCCACCAGCTTCACAAAGTAGTGACAGTAGACCCTGTCCATAATGCCGAACATGCCCCGACCGTGGTAACGCAGACGTTTCAGGTACTGGCCCTTACTGGAGAAGGACTCGGCTGGTCAGAGAGGGGAGAAGCAGGCGATGAGAGGGAGCCCAAAGGGACTGTGCTCGAGGGTGGCTACCCTCCCCCTTCCTCAACTTTCACACAGTCCAAAGGTCATGAGTTCCAGACGAGAGACACAGAGTCGCAGAGGCACAGAGACCGGTGAAGAGACATGGGAATGGGTGAAGACAGAGTCAAAAAGACACAGGAATGGGTGAAAAGAGAGTCACAAAGACACAGGAATGGGTGAAAAGAGAGAGTCACAAAGACACGGGAATGGGCGAAGAGAGAGAGTCGCAAAGACATGGGAATGGGCGAAGAGAGAGGGTCCCAAAGACATGGGAATGGGCGAAGAGAGAGAGCCACGAAGACATGGGAATGAGCGAAGAGAGCCACAAAGACACGGGAATGGGTGAAGAGAGTGTCACAGAGACGCGGGAATGGGTGAAGAGAGACAGTCACAGACACGGGAATGGGCGAAGAGAGGGAGTCACAAAGACACGGGAATGGGCGAAGGGAGAGAGTCACAAAGACACGGGAATGGGCGAAGAGAGACAGTCACAGACACGGGAATGGGCGAAGAGAGAGAGTTGCAGAGACACGTGAATGGGTGAAGAGAGAGAGAGTCTCAAAGATTCAGGGACAGGCAGAGAGGGAGAGTTACAGAGAAATGCAGGACCGGGCAGAGGGAGTGCCACAGAGGCATGTAGAGAGAGTCACAGAGATGGGCAGATGGAGAGAGAAAAATAAAGAGGTATAGCGAGAAAAGGAGAGAGGAAAACACAGTCGTGGAGAACGGAGGGATGGAACGAATCCAGCCGTCGCTGAAATTGATGGTTTTATTCCCCAACCAACCAGAGGTGAAACAAAACTGACCCCACTGTGCCTTTGCCAGTTTCGATCCTGCTAACTCCCCATTCCCCTCGACCTCCCCGCCTTTATCAACAGCCCCCACCCTCGCCCGGTAGCACCATTATCCTATAAAACCCAGGCCAGATGAACTGGGCTCTGGCCTCATGCCTTGAGTGAAGGGGGACACAGAGACAGCAGAATTCCCAGAGCAACACCCAGGAGCTGGGGCTTACCAACGTAGAGGTTGGATCTATATTCCAGGTTGTGGTTCCTCACTGCCATTTCCTGAGCTTCTAGAAGGACCTGAGGCAGACAGGAGATGGAGGGAGAGGGTGAGAGGCAATTGCATTATATAACGTAGAACAGTACAGCCCTTGAGCCCACAGTGTTGTGCCTAACCAAATAAATTCATAATCAAATTAATCTCTTCTGCCTACAGAGTGTCCATAACCCTCCATTTTCCTCATATTCATAAGTCTATCTAAATGTCTCTTAAACGTCTCCAATGTTTCTCCCAGACAGCACGTTCCAGGCACACACCACCCTCTGTGTAAAAAGAAACCTTTCCCCTCACATCTTTGAAATAACCTCCTCTCACCTTTAATGCATGCCCTCTGGTATTGGATGTCGCAATCCTGGGAAACAGATATCCTCTGCCTACATGACTCTCATAAGCTTATAAATGCCTGTCAGGTCTCTCTGCAGTTTGTGGTAGACAGGAGACAGGCAGACAGAGAGAGAGAGCAGCAACCTGTCACTCAGGACGAACCATTCTTTCTGCTTGGCTAAAAGCTAGCATCACTTTCCAAAGCCCTTGCTCTGAGTTCTGAGAGCATAGACCACAGAAGCAGAATTCAGCCATTCGGTCCAATGAGTCTGCTCCACCATTTCATCATGGCTGATTTATTAACCCTCTCAACCCCATTCTCCTGCCTTCTCCCTGACTTGGACAAATCAAGAACCTATCAACCTACACTTTAAATACATCAATAACTTGGCCTCTCCAGCCATCGAGATTCACCACCCTCTGGCTAAAGAAATTCCTCCTCATGGGCCAATCATGGCTGGGCTTTAAATCCTGGCCACGTCAGACATGCTCACGTTCCCCAGAAAAAGAAAGCAAAGGATAAATTGGAAGAGTGGAAAGATCTTGGGAAGCTGTCAGAAGCGTTACAAAGCAGCGATGAGTTAATGGTGCTATATAAGTGCGAGCTTTTCTTATGATTTAGAAGTGGGCCAACAGGGAGAATAGAATAATACTGCACAGAAACAGTCCTTTGGCTCATCGAGTCCATACCAACCTGATCTCCCACCTGGTCCCATTTACCTGTGTCTGAATGACAGACTTCCTAACCCCTCCAAACTTCTCTCAAATGTTGAAATTGACCTCACATCTTCACTGGCAGCTTGTTCCAAACTCACATCACCCTCCGAGTGAAGAGGTTCCCCCTCATGCTCCCCTTAAACATTTCACCTTTCACCCTTAACCCATGACCTTGTGTTCTTGTCTCACCCAACCTCAGTGGAAAAATCACAAACAAGAGAAAGTCTGCAGATGCTGGAAATCCAAGCAACACACACAAAATGCTGCAGGAACTGGCCTGAAACATCGACCGTTTACTCTTTTCCACAGATGCTACCTGACCTGCTGAGTTCCTCCAGCATTTTATGTGTTGCTCCATGGAAAAAGCCTGCTAGCTCTTACCCTATATATACCACTCATGATTATAGCTCAATCAAATCTCCCCACATTCTCCTACGTGCCAGGGAATAAAGGCCTAATGTATTCCATGTTTCCTCATAATATGGACATTGTGTAGTCTTCAGATGTCTCTTACCTCCAACATAACCTTTGCTCCCTTTTTGTCATTGAACTGGAGTTGGGCAACAGCCTGGTCAAAGGTCATCCCTCTTATCTACCAATAAAAACACAGATGTTAAATCTGGTTTACAGACAGGAGGCTCTTTCGATTCCAGCTCCCGATACCCAGAACCTCTGCACCATTATGCCCAGGTCTTGCACCACCCTGGCATGGTGTTGGAATTGGGTCATTATTGTCACATGTACCGAGATACAGTGACAACCTTGTCTTGTGCACTGTTCATACAGATCAGATCATTACAGAGTGCATCGAGGTAGAACAAGGGAAAACAATAACAGAATGCAGAATAAAATGTCACAGTTACTGAGAAAGTGCAGTGCAGGCAGACGATAAGGTACAAGGTCATAATGAGGGAGACTGTGAGGTCAAGAGTCCATCTTATTGTACCATGGGAACCATTTCAATGGTCTGATAACAGTGGGGTAGAGCCTGGTGGGACCTGCTTTCAGGCTTTTGTATCTTCTGCCTGATGGGAGAGGGAGAAGAGAGAATGTATGGGGTGGGTGGAGGTCTTTGATTCTGCCGGCTGCTTTACTGAGGCAGCAGTCATGGACGGAACAGTTGTTGTGCTAAACTGTCATGTATCGAGGCAGGGCAGAACAGACAGAACAGTTGTACCAAACCTTCACATATTGAGACAAGGCAGTGGTCACAGACAGAACAGTTGCACCACACCGTCGTGTATTGAGACAGGGCAGTGGTCACAGACAGAACAGTTGTACCAAACCTTCACGTATTGAGACAGGGCAGTGGTCACAGACAGAAGTTGTACCAAACCATCGTGTATCGAGACAGGGCAGTGGTCACGGACAGGACACTTGCCGTACCAAGTGGTGATGCATCCAAACAGGTGATTCTATGGTGTATCTGTAAAAATGGGCGAGGGTCAAATTTTACAGAAATCCCATGATGAGATTGCTTGTGAAGTCAAGAGTCTACTTCACTGTACTCTGGGACTGTTTTAATTCCTATCTGAGGACCACTCAGGGTACAATAAGAGATTCTGCAGATCCAGTAAGTCCAGAGCATCACACACAAAATGCTGGAGGATCTCGGCAAGTCAGGCAGCATCTGTGGAAGGTTATAAATTGTTGGCATTTCGGGACAAGACACCGGAAGGTCGCAATTGACCTGTGTAGTTTAATTTCGATCACGTTATTGGTGGCTGGAATGGAGAGCTGTAGTTATAACGACAGATTGAATAGGGTGAGTTTTTTCACGCTATTCAATCTCTCTTCTTAGGCACACGTACATATAGCTAGAGTGTCTTAAGACTTTTGCACTGTACGGTAGTAATTTTATGTATTCCACTGTCGTGCTGTTGCAGAACAAACATATGAGAATGATGATAAACCTGATTCTAGTGTGGTTCTCCATTGGGAACTGAGAGTGGGAAGGGAGTAGGGAGAGGGGAATCATGGCTGGGGAAAGGGGAAGGGCGAGGGGAGGGAGCGGGAAGCACCAGAGAGACATCCTGTAACGATAAATAATCAATTGTTTGGAATCAAATGACCTTGTCTGGTGTCTCAGGACTGGATGTGTCTGCACCCGCACCCGCACCCCACCCCACCCCGATACTCCTTCTCTGCCACCTGTCCCACCCCCCTCACAAGGCGCTCCACCCTCACCATTCCAAACATCCTTTGCTCCCAATGCATTTACAAACAAATTGACAAATACAATACTGAGCAAAAGTCTCAGGCACTCCAGCTATATATATGTGCCCAAGACTTTTGCCAGTGATAACAATTTTGATTCTGGAAGTCCATAATCAAAGTAATTGGTGCGGAAAGTGACAGGTACAGAAGGTGATACTTCCCCTGATAAGCAAGCACAAAGCACGATTGTCAGCTTGCCACGAGACACATCACCATGGTAACCATACTTCACAGACTCACCATCTTTGCCAGGTACCACATCTTGTCCTTGCTATATTTAATCTGTCTTCTGCAGTGATAAACCTCCTGTGGATGGAGAGGAGATGGTGTAAGGTCCAAAACCTCGGCCTCGGCCTTCAGTCTCACCAACCCGCTCCCCGTACATCACACCGTTCAGAATTCACGGTGGTTCGGTATTTGCCTCCCTCGGTAGTCTGGAATGCAAGCCGGAGGAGCCCAGAGTGTGTGGACAGAACCAGGCTTGCTGCCTGGATTGCCAGAGGTCAGGAACCTCGGAAGGTTCTGACCATGGTCCGGAAACGGAACAGAAAGGGAAATGGACTGCAAATAGATTTTACAGATATGAAATCCCCACTCCATTTGAACTCACCAGGGCCACGGGAAAATCGATTATAGTGCTATCATGTTTGCTGTTGTGTGCTGGGGCAGCAGGCTGAGGGTAGCAGACACCAACAGAATCAACAAACTCATTCGTAAGGCCAGTGATGTTGTGAGGATGGAACTGGACTCTCTGACGGTGGTGTCTGAAAAGAGGATGCTGTCTAAGTTGCATGTCATCTTGGACAATGTCTCCCATCCACTACATAATGTACTGGGTGGGCACAGGAGTACATTCAGCCAGAGACTCATTCCACCGAGACGCAGCACAGAGCATCATAGGAAGTCATTCCTGCCTGATGCCATCAAACTTTACAACTCCTCCCTTGGAGAGTCAGACACCCTGAGCCAATAGGCTGGTCCTGGACAATTCATAATTTACTGGCATAATTTACATATTACTATTTAACTATTTATGGTTTTATTACTATTTATTTATGGTACAACTGTAACGAAAACCTATTTCCCCCCGGATCAATAAAGTATGACTATGACTATGACTATGACTATAGAACATGGTGCAGATGCTGTCAAGGGCATCTTCAAGAGGTGATCCTTCAAGAAGGTGGCGTTCATCACTAAGGGCCCTCACACCCAGGACAACCCTGTTCTCATCGCTACCATCAGGGAGGAGGTACAGGAGGGTGAAGACACACACTCAACAAATCAGGAGCAGCTTCTTCACCACCCCCAGGTTTCTGAATGGCCAATGAACCCAGAGGCATTGAGATGTTGCCATAAGAACTAAATGTCCTCCCCACCTTCAGTCTCTTAAAGGATCTTCCTCAAAAGATAATTGTCAGCTTAGCTTTTCTGAACTACATTCTTAAACTGTGGAATTTAAAACAATAAGGGATACAGACTCAACCACACATCAAAGTTGCTGGTGAACGCAGCAGGCCAGGCAGCATCTCCAGGAAGAGGTACAGTTGACGTTTCAGGCTGAGACCCTTCGTCAGGACTAACTCAAAGAAGAGATAGTAAGAGATTTGAAAGTGGGAGGGGGAAGGATGGAGCCAAGAGCTGGACAGTTGATTGGCAAAAGGGATATGAGAGGATCATGGGGCGGGAGGCCAAGGGAGAAAGAAAGGGGGGGGGAATCCCAGAGGATGGGCAAAGGGTATAGTGAGAGGGACAGAGGGAGAAAAAGAGATAAAAATGTATATAATAATAATAAAAAATAAATAACGGATGGGGTACGAGGGGGAGGTGGGGCATTAGCGGAAGTTAGAGAAGTCAATGTTCATGCCATCAGGTTGGAGGCTACCCAGACGGAATATAAGGTGTTGTTCCTCCAACCTGAGTGTGGCTTCATCTTAGTCATAGTCATAGACATACTTTATTGATCCCGAGGGAAATTGGTTTTTGTCACAGTTGCACTATAAATAATTAAATAGTAATAAAACAATAAATAATTAAATAGTAATATGTAAATTATGCCAGGAAGTGTCCAGGACCAGCCTAATGGCTCAGGGTGTCTGACCCTCCAAGGGAGGAGTTGTAAAGTTTGATGGCCACAGGCAGGAATGACTTCCTATGACGCTCTGTGTTGCGTCTCGGTGGAATGAGTCTCTGGCTGAATGTACTCCCGTGCCCACGCAGTACATTATGTAGTGGATGGGAGACATTGACCAAGATGGCATGCAACTTAGACAGCATCCTCTTTTCAGACACCACCGTCAGAGAGTCCAGTTCCATCCCCACAACATCACTGGCCTTACGAATGAGTTTGTTGATTCTGTGGGTGTCTGCTACTCTCAGCCTGCTGCCCCAGCACACAACAGCAAACATGATGGCACTGGCCACCACAGACTCGTAGAACATCCTCAGCATCGTCCAGCAGATGTTAAAGGACCTCAGTCTCCTCAGGAAATAGAGACAGCTCTGACCCTTCTTGTAGACAGCCTCAGTGTTCTTTGACCAGTCCAGTTTATTGTCAATTTGTATCCCCAGGTATTTGGAATCCTCCACCTTGACAGTAGAGGGGGCCATGGATAGACATATCAGAATGGGAATGGGACGTGGAATTGAAATGTGTGGCCACTGGGAGATCCTGCTTTCTCTGGCAAACAGAGCGTAGGTGTTCAGCAAAACGATCTCCCAGTCTGCGTCGGGTGTTGCCAATATATAGAAGGCCACATCGGGAGCACCGGACGCAGTATATCATCCCAGCCGACTCACAGGTGAAGTGTCGCCTCACCTGGACTCAGTTGACATTTTTAAACTCCAGCTCCAGACCAATTTATTCAACCTCACTTTTCACAAACAATTTTTTGTCTTTAATTATATTTTATCCTTCACATTTATACTTTTATCCCATTGTAAAGCACTTTGAACTACATCATCTGTATGAGGCAAATGGGATGAGGCTACATCATCTCTATGTGAGCCAGTTGGGTCATCTACTGAATCTGATGCGGCCTCCACTAAATTAGTGAGACCCAACGTAGATTGGGGGATCACTTTGCCGAGCACCTTCGCTTCACCCGCAAAGAGCAGGATTTCCCAGTGGACAGCCATTTTAATTCCTTACCCCATTCCCATTCTGACATGTTGATCCATGGCCTCATCTACAGCCACCATGAGGCTACTCTCAGGATGGAGGAGCAGCACCTCATATTCTGTCTGGTAACCTCCAACGTGATGGCATAAACATTCATTTCTTAAACCTCTGTTATTTCCCCTACCTCCCCTTTCTTCCATTCCCCATTTTGGCTCCCCTGTTATCCCTTCTTTTTTCCTCAACTACCCATCACCTCCCTCTGCCCCTCCTCCTTCACTTTCTCCCATGGTCCACTCTCCTCTACCATCGGATTCCTACTTCTTCAGCCCTTTCCACCTGTCACCCCCCAGGTTACCACTTCATCCCCCCTCCCACACCCACCAACCTCCCCCCTCACCTGGTCTCACTTATCACCTCCCAGTGTCTCACTTCATCCCCTCTCCCCCACCCACCCACCTTCCCCCTCACCTGGTCTCACCTATCACCTCCCAGTGTCTCACTTCATCCCCCCTCCCCCACCCACCCACCTTCCCCCTCACCTGGTCTCACTTATCACCTCCCAGTGTCTCACTTCATCCCCCCTCCCCCACCCACCCACCTTCCCCCTCACCTGGTCTCACCTATCACCTCCCAGTGTCTCACTTCATCCCCCCTCCCCCACCCACCCACCTTCCCCCTCACCTGGTCTCACCTATCACCTCCCAGTGTCTCACTTCATCCCCCTCCCCCACCCACCCACCTTCCCCCTCACCTGGTCTCACTTATCACCTCCCAGTGTCTCACTTCATCCCCCCTCCCCCACCCACCAACCTTCCCCCTCACCTGGTCTCACCTATCACCTCCCAGTGTCTCACTTCATCCCCCCTCCCCCACCCACCAACCTTCCCCTCACCTGGTCTCACCTATCACCTCCCAGTGTCTCACTTCATCCCCCTCTCCCCCACCCACCCATCTTCCCCCTAACCTGGTCTCACCTATCACCTCCCAGTGTCTCACTTCAACACCCCCCCCCACCCACCCACCTTCCCCCTCACCTGGTCTCACCTATCACCTCCCAGTGTCTCACTTCATCCCCCCTCCCCCACCCACCCCCACCCACCCACCTTCCCCCTCACCTGGTCTCACCTATCACCTCCCAGTGTCTCACTTCATCCCCCTCCCCACCCACCCACCTTCCTCCTCACCTGGTCTCACCTATCACCTCCCAGTGTCTCACTTCATCCCCCTTCCCCACCCACCTTCCCCCTCACCTGGTCTCACCTGTCACCTCCCAGCTTGTCCTCCTCCTTCCCCCCCCCCCCCACCTCCTTACTCTAGCATCTTTTCAATTCCTTTCCAGTCCTGATTAAGAATTTTGGCCCAAAACTCCAACTTTTTGTTCCGCTGCATAGATGCTGCCTGACCTACAGAGTTTCTGCAGCATTTTGTGTGTTACCACAGATTTGGGCCATTGACTCTGCTCTGCTGTTCCATCATCGTTGATTTAATATCCCTCTCAACCCCACACTCCTGCCTTCTCCCAGTAAGTTCTGGCACCCTAATCAAAAACCTATCAATCTCCACTTTAAATATCCTCAATGACTTGGCCTCCACAGCCATCTGTGGCAGAGAATTCCACAGATTCACCTCCCTCTGGTCCTTGACTCTCCACAATAGGAAATATCCCCTCCACAACCACCATCTAGGACTTTCAATATCTCATTATTCCTCTTTTTCACTATTGATTTTTATTGTAACTTATAGTAATTTTTACATCTTGCACTGTATTGTTGCTGCAAAACAAAACATTTCATATACAACATGCAAAATATGAGAGCTTGGCAGGTGACAGGTCAGACAAGGTGACGGGGAAGGTGAGTGGGGGGGAGGGGGATGAAGTGAGACACTGGGAGGTGATAGGTGAGACCAGGTGAGGGGGAAGGTGGGTGGGTGGGGGAGGGGGATGAAGTGAGACGCTGGGAGGTGATAGGTGAGACCAGGTGGGGGGAAGGTGGGTGGGTGGGGGAGGGGGATGAAGTGAGACGCTGGGAGGTGATAGGTGAGACCAGGTGAGGGGGAAGGTGGGTGGGTGGGGGAGGGGGGATGAAGTGAGACACTGGGAGGTGATAGGTGAGACCAGGTGAGGGGGAAGGTGGGTAGATGGGGGAGGGGGATGAAGTGAGACACTGGGAGGTGATAGGTGAGACCAGATGAGGGGGAAGGTGGGTGGGTGGGGGAGGGGGATGAAGTGAGACACTGGGAGGTGATAGGTGAGACCAGGTGAGGGGGAAGGTGGGTGGGGGTGGGAGGGAGATGGAGACACTGGGAGGTGATAGGTGAGACCAGGTGAGGGGGAAGGTGGGTGGGGGTGGGAGGGAGATGGAGACACTGGGAGGTGATAGGTGAGACCAGATGAGGGGGAAGGTGGGTGGGGGAGAGGGGGGATGAAGTGAGACACTGGGAGGTGATAGGTGAGACCAGGTGAGGGGGAAGGTGGATGGGGAGGGAGGATGAAGTGAGACACTGGGAGGTGATAGGTGGTAAAAGGCTGAAGAAGAAGGAATCTGATGAGACAGGAGAGGGGACCATGGGAGAAAGGGATGGAGGAGAACCACAGGAAGGTGATAGGCAGGTAAGGAGAGAAGAGAAGGGGTGAGAGGGGAACTAGAATGGGAAATGGAAAAGGACTGAACTGGGAGAGGGTGGAAAAGTTGAGAAGTTGGGGAAAATGATGTTCATGCCATCAGGTTGGAGGCTATCCAGGAAAGATGTGAGGTGTTGCCCTTCCAACCTGACAGCGGCCTCACCATGGCAGAAGAGGAGGCCATGGACCGACATTTTGGGATGGGAATGAGAATTACAATTAAAATGGTTGGCTATCGGGAAATGCTGCTCATTTCATATGCTTGTGATGATGAAGCTGACTCAGAGACCCAGGAAAGGGGCAACTCACCACTGGCCGGCGAGGCTCGTGCGGCAGCTGTGGGGGGTAGACTTTCCGGTTCTTCCTCTCCCAGTTTTTGGCAGGCAGAGCAAGGCTCGAGTGAAAGTTCGAGTGAGGAACGATAGTGCATGATGCCTGTAACCTGAGGGGGCAGATTGGTGCAGTGTTGAACAATGTAGGTAAGCATCATGATGAATCTCTTCTGTGTCCTCTCCAAATCCTCAACAGAGAACATCACCGCACAGTACAGGCCCTTCAGCCCACAATGTTGTGCCGACATTTAACTTAGGTGAAGGTCAGTCTCCCCCAAGAAAACCACAACCTTGTTGACGGGAGTCCATGGCCTTGTGCGCGGACTCGTGGTGGGTTCACCCATGCCAAACAGATCAAACAGTAGAGGCCCGACTAAGAGCAGTCCACTGGTCCTCCAGGTTCGGAGGTTCAGCTCAGGGCTAGCAACCTTGACTGGACAAAAGAATTTGTTTATGGAAATAGCAAAGAAGAATCCTGTATCTGTGTGTGATAGTATTCCTGAGTCTTGATGAAGGAAGAGTTGAACACCATAAGACCATAAGATATAGGGCAAAAGTATGCCATTTGACCCATTGAGTCTTCTCTGACATTTCATCATGGCTGATCCTATTTTCCTCTCAGCCCCAGTCTCCTGCCTTCTCCTCGTATTCCTTCACGCCCTGGCCAATCAAGGATCTATCAACCTCTGCCTTCAATATACACAAAGACTTGGCCTCTGCAGCTGTCTTTGGCAAAGAATTCCACAGATTCACCACTCCCTGGCTAAAGAAATTCCTCCTCATCTCCATTCTAAAAGGATGCCCCTCTGTTCTGAGGCTGTGTCCTCTGGTCTTGGACTCTCCCACCAGAGGAAACATCCTCTTCACATCCACTCTATCAAGGCTTTCACCATTCCATCCCTCATTCTCCTGAATTCTAGTGAATACAGGCCCAGAGCCATCAAACGCTCTTCATATGACAAGCCATTCAACCCTGGAATCATCTTTATGAATCTCCTTTGAAACCTCTCCGTTTTCAGCATCTATTCTAAGATCAAGGACACAAAACTGCTCACAATACTCCAAGTGAGGCCTCACCAGTGCTCTATAAAGTCTTAACATTACATCCTTGCTTTCATATTCTCGTTCTCTTGAAACGAATGCTGACATTGCATTTGTCTTCCTCACCACTCAACCTTTAGGGAATCCCGCACAAGGACTCCCAAATCCCTTTCCACCTCAGTTTTCTCACTCCATTTGGAAAATGGTCAACCCTTTCATTTCTTCTACCAAAGTTCATGACCATACATTTCCTGACACTGTATTCCATTCGCCACTTCTCTGCCCATTCTTCAAATCTGTCTGTCTTTCTGTAGCCTCTCTACTTCCTCAAACCCACCTGCTACTCCGCCTATATTTGCATCACCTGCAAACTTTGCAACGAAGTCACCAATTCCGTTATCTAATAAAAAGAATCGGCCCCAACACAGACCCCCGTGGAACACCACTAGTCACCGGCCGTCAACTAACGAAGGGTTCCCTTTATTCCCACTCTTTGCTTCCTGCTAGTCAGCCACTGTTTTCACCATCAGAGAATCTTTCCCGTAATACCACGGGCTCGTAGCTTGTTAAGCAGCCTCATGTGTGGCACCTTCTCAAAGGCCTTCTGAAAACCCAAGTGCACAACCAATTCTTCTTTGTCTATACTGCTTGTTATTTCTTCTAAGAATTTCACAAGATTTGTCAGGCAAGGTTTTCCCTGATGGAAACCGTGCTGACTACAGCCTATTTTATCATGTACCTCCAAGTACCCTGAGACCTCATTCTTAATAATCAACTCCAACATCTTTCCAGCCACTGAGGTCAGACTAACTGGCTTATCGTTTCCTTTCTTCTGCCTCTCTCCCTTCTTGAAGACTGGAGTGACGTTTGCAATTTTCCAGTCTTCTGGAACTATTCCAGAATCTAATGATTCTTGAAAGATCATTACTAATGCCTCCACAGTCTCTTCAGCCACCTCTTTCAGAACTCTGGGGTGTAAACCATCTGGTCCAGGTGACTTATCTACCTTCAGGCCTTGCAGTTTCCCCAATAACATTCTCTCTAGTAATGATAACTTCACACACTTCATGTCCCCTGCTACCTGGAACTTCCATCACAATGCTAGAGTCTTCCACCGTGAAGACTAATGTAAAATACTTATTCAGTTCATCCGCCATTTCATTGTCCACCATTACAACCTCTCCAGCATCGTTTTCCAGCAGTCCGAAATCCACTCTCACCTCTCTTTTACACTTTATATATATATGAAGAAACATTTGGTATCTTCTTCAATATTATTGGCTAGCTTACTTTTGTATTCTATTTTTACCTTCTTAATGACTATTTTGTTGCCTTCTGTTGGTTTTTAAAAGCTTCCCAATCCTCTGACGTCCCACTATTTTTTTGCTCTATTATCTGCCCTCTCTTTGGTTTTTATGTTGCCTTTCAATTCTCTTGTCAGCCATAGTTGTGCCATCTTTCCTTTAGAATACTTCTTCCTCTTTGGGATGTATATATCCTGTGCCTTCCGAATTGCTTCCAGAAATCCCAGCCATTGCAGCTCTGTCGTCATCTCTGCCAGTGTTCTTTTCCAATCAATCTGGCCAACTCCTCTCTCGTGCATCTGTAATTCCCTTTACTCCACCTTAAGACTGATACATCCGACTTTTGCTTCCCCTTCTCAAATTTCAGGGTCAATTTGATCATATTATGATCACTTGCCCCTAAAAGTTTTTTTACCTTAAGGTAAAAGAATCTTAAGAACCTAATCAATTCTGGTTCATTGCACAACACCGAATCCAGAATAGCTGATCCCCTAGTGGGCTCAACCATGAGCTGCTCTAAAAAGCCATCTCGTAAGCACTCTTAACAAATCCCCCTCCTGGAATCCAGCACCAACCTGATTTTCCCAATCTACCTGCACATTGAAATCCCCATGACTATTGTAACATTGCTCATTTGGCACGCCTTTTCTATCTCCCATTGTAATCTGCAGACCACATCCTTACTACTGTTTGGAGGTCTGTACACAACTCCCATCAAGGTCTTTTTACCTTTGCATTCCTTAGCTCTATTCACAATGATTCAATACCTTCCGACCCTATGTCACCTCTTTCTAGTGGTTTGATTTCATTTCTTACCAACAGAGCAACACCACCCCCTCTGCTTTCCTGCCTGTCCTTTCGATACCATGTTAATCCCTGGACATTAAGCTCCCAGCTATATTCTTCTTTCTGCTATGATTCAGTGATACCTACAACATCATATCTGACAATCTGCAATTGTGCTGCAAGTTCATCTACCTTACTCCACACACTGCACAAATTCAAATATATCACCTTCAGTCCTGTATTCACCCTTTTTTGATTTTGTCTGCCTTTTACGTTGCAACTCATCCTGTTGCCTGCAATTTTGCCCCGTCAACAGCCTCCTCTCACCTCACATTGCCTCATCTTCAGCTTCATTATCCACCTTTCCGACGATACCTCTTGCATTGAAATAGAGACAACTCAGGACACTACGTAGCACCATGCTCAACCTTTGGATTCCTGACTTTGTCTGAGGACATACCAACATCTGCCCTCCACAACCTCTTCACTAACTGTTCTGGCTTTCTGGTTCCCATCCCCCTGCAACCCTGGACACCACTGTGCAGCATTAACAAACTTCACGCTCAGATATTAGTCCCCTTCCAGTTCAGTTGCAAACCATCCCTTCTGTACAGGTCCCACCTTCCCTGGAAGCCCTGAACACCACCAAGATCAAGACCAAAATTGGTTTTTAGGAATGTACGAACCACGTGCAACACTGGCAAGCTAGCAGAACGCTGGCGTGTGACAGAGAACGACTGTGCCAAGCTGTCGTCATTTCACAGCAGAAGCCTAAATGTTGGGAGGTGGATCGGGCCCATGATGAGAAGAGACAGACCAACTCCATCATCAAGACAGCACTTCATTGGAGCCCTGATGGACGGAGAAAACATGGGAGACCAAATACAACTTGGAGCCGTACCAAAATGAAGTCCCTGAACCACTCCTGGGGCACAGTCGAGAAGATATCCAAGGACAGAGAGAGATGGAGGACCTTCATTGCTGCCCTAACTATCAGCGGCATTATAGGCATTTGATGATGATTAATGCTTTGAAATGAATCTCAAGGTTGTATATGGTACACATAAGAAGCTTACTTTGAACTAGAATGATACTTACTTACTTTTTATGCCCATTACGGCTGCTGGTGTTTCGGATGGTAATGAAGGTCGTTCATCTCTGTCTGTCCTTGGCCACTCAGATGTCGAAAGATTCTTCATTGCTGCTTCCATAACAGTCTTGTGTGCCTAGTCAGGGTTGTTAACCCTGAGCTGAACCCCCAAACCTGGGGGACCGATGGACCACTCTTAGCCTCTACCCTTTGACCTACCCTACCAAGAGTCAAAGCACAAGGCCGAGACTCCAGTCAGCATAACTTTCCCAGTCTTTGAGGCATGCAAGCCTCCAAATCCTACAACAAGGTTGAGGTCCTCTTGGCGGTTTCTTGAAGACACCCACAGGAAAATAAAGAAATACAATAGATTCCACAAAAAAAAACACACAATACAAAGACCGACAAGCCTCCAATGTGCAAAAGAGGACAAATTGTGTAAATGTGACAGGGTCCTGAATTACCCCTATGAACTGTACTTTTAAAAGAGAGAGAGAGTTGTGGAACACAGACACCTTGTCAAAAAGAGAGAGAAAGAAAGAGAGAGAGAGGCGAAGACTGCTTTGAGATGGTGTTATGGTTTTTTGGCAGCGTGTTTACACGTTCTACAAGGCCACTAGTAGCTTCCAAGTTCTTACAGACAGAGAAGGGAGGAGCTGGTTGATGGACAGTTGGTATTCAGCGCAGTGAGATAAATAGAAGGTCAGATGATAGACACACAGACACATGGTTTTGGACACTGAATGAGCTTTGTTGTGCCCGCAGAAAAGGTGGGTTTTAGAGGATCGATCAGGCGGAAAACACGAGCTGGGGGCTCTGCGACGAGTAGTCAAAACTTTCCAATGTATCAGCGGCCTATCAGTCATAAAGGACTTACAGTACTGTGCAAGTCTTAGGCACGTGTAAAAAATTCTGTAAAGCAAAGATGGTTTCTAAATATCAAAAAAATTACTATAAAGAGCAGTAAACAATAAAAAAAATCAAATCAATATGTAGTGTGACCACCCTTTGCCTTTCAAACTGCATCAATTCCCTTAGGCACACTGCAGTGGAGTTTTATAAGATTGGATGGTATGTTGTTCCAAGCATCTTGGAGAACTTGCCACAGTTCTTCTGCAGACTTGGCTGTCTCACTTGCTTCTGTGTCTCCAGGTAATCCCTGACAGCCTCAATAATGTTGCCCACGGTTCTTAGGAGGCTGTACCATCTGTTGCAGAACTCCTTGTTCTTCTTTTCGCTAAAGGTAGTTCTTTATGACCTTGGCCGTGTGTTTGGGATCATTGTCCTGCTTCAGAATGAAGTTAGGACTGATCAGATGTCTCCCTGAGGGTATTGCGTGAGGGATGAGAATCTGCTTGTACTTCTCAGCATCGATGATTCCATGAATTCTGACCAGATCACCAACTCCATTTGCAGAAATGCAGCCGGAAACCTGCAGGAACCTCCGCCATGCTTCACTGTTGGCTGCAGACACTCATCCTGTAGAGCTCTGCAGCTCTTCAACAGACAAAGCTCCTCCTGTTTGAGCCAAAAATTTCATACTTTGACTTGTCAGCCCAGCGTACTTGCTGCCATTGTCCAGCACCCCAGTCTTTGTGTTTTTGTGCATAGATGAGTCTCTTGGCATTATTTTCACTTTAAAAGAATGGCTTTTTGGAAGCATCTCTTCAGCCCAACGAGTCTGCTCTGCCATCCAATCAAAGCTGATTTATTATTCCGCTGAACCCCATTCTCCTGCTTTCACCCTTTGATCCCCTGACCAATCAACCTCCGCTTTAAAAATATCCAATAACCTGGCCTCCACGGCCGCCTGTGGCAATGAATTCCACAGATTCACTACCTCTGGTGAAAGAAATGTTCCAAATGGAATTTGTCTTCTGAGGCTGTGTCCTCTGGTCCTTGACTCCCCCACTATAGGCAACATCCACTCTATCTAGACCTTTCAATACTCGATAGGTTTCAATGAGATCTCTCCTCACTGTTCTAAACTCGAGCGAGTACAGACCCAGAGGCATCAAACTACAGTCTGGGTGCAGGTCGACGGGAGTAGGAAGTCTAACTGGTTGGATACGGACACGACGGGCTGAAAGGCCTGTTTCTGTGCTGTACTTTTCTGTGACTCTAACACACCCCTCATACATTAACCCCTTGGCCAGCGCAACTACGCAGCCTGCATTCTCACCTTGAATGGACGTGTGTCAGGAGATTCCTCACGGCAGCCAGACCTGAAACAGAGACGGAGACAAATAAGAACGGGAGAGAGGGGCCGGCGACACTTACTGAGCGAACTCTGCACAGACACCCACCCGGCCAGAGGGAAGTTGCCATGTTACAATCGGACACACTACCCAGGCTCGTCCAATCGCACACTCCGATTCCCCACTCCGCCCTCGATTGCAATGGCTGACCGGCTTAGACTGATGACTTATCAAATTTTATTTTTCTGTATGTGTGTGTGTCGGCTTTTAGATTAACGGGGAAAGCGGTGCGTCCAGCGTGGGCGCTACGACTGAGGGACCCAACGAAGCGTTCGCCACGCTGGCCTGGCTGGATGGGTCGGTCGCAGTTTTGAAACGCGTTTCCTCGGAGCGCGCGGGACCCGTAGCCGGGAAAGACACGTGACATTGCAACGCCGACAGAATGAAAGAGGAAGTGAGCAGGTCGGGCAGCGTCCAGAGAGATGATGCTCAGCTCAGACCCTCCCCTCACCTGCTGGGTTCCTCCAGCATCTGTTACTTTGGATTCCCAGCGTTTACAGACTTTCCCCGGGGATACACAACGTTTGGGAGGGAGAGAGGGAGGGGCAGAGAGCAAGAGGAAGGCAGAGAGTTGGGGGAGAAAGGAGGATAGACAGCGCGGAGATGGAGAGGGGGTACAGAGGGAGGGGAGGGAGAGAGAGAAGGCAGAGGGGATAGAGAGAAGGGAGGGGGAGAGAGCAGGGAGAGGGGGATAGAGAGAAGGGAGGAGGGATAGAGAGGAGGGAGGGAGATAGAGAGAAGGGAGGGAGAGGGACATAGAGAGAGAGAAGGGAGGGAGAGGGAGATAGAGAGAGAAGGGAGGGAGAGGGAGATAGAGAGAGAAACATAGAAAATAGGTGCAGGAGTAGGCCATTCGGCCCTTCGAGCCTGCACCACCATTTATTATGATCATGGCTGATCATCCAACTCAGAACCCCGCCCCAGCCTTCCCTCCATACCCCCTGACCCCTGTAGCCACAAGGGCCATATCTAACTCCCTCTTAAACATAGCCAATGAACTGGCCTCAACAGTTTGCTGTGGCAGAGAATTCCACAGATTCACCACTCTCTGTGTGAAGAAGTTTTTCCTAATCTCGATCCTAAAAGGCTTCCCCTCTATCCTCAAACTGTGACCCCTCATTCTGGACTTCCCCAACATCGGGAACAATCTTCCTGCATCTAGCCTGTCCAATCCCTTTAGGATCTTATACGTTTCAATCAGATCCCCCCTCAATCTTCTAAATTCCAACGAGTACAAGCCCAGTTCATCCAGTCTTTCTTCATATGAAAGTCTTGCCATCCCAGGAATCAATCTGGTGAACCTTCTTTGTACTCCCTCTATGGCAAAGATGTCTTTCCTCAGATTAGGGGACCAAAACTGCACACAATACTCCAGGTGTGGTCTCACCAAGGCCTTGTACAACTGCAGTAGTACCTCCCTGCTCCTGTACTCGAATCCTCTCGCTATAAATGCCAGCATACCATTCGCCTTTTTCACCGCCTGCTGTACCTGCATGCCCACTTTCAATGACTGGTGTATAATGACACCCAGGTCTCGTTGCACCTCCCCTTTTCCTAATCGGCCACCATTCAGATAATAATCTGTTTTCCTATTTTTGCCACCAAAGTGGATAACTTCACATTTATCCACATTAAATTGCATCTGCCATGAGTTTGCCCACTCACCCAACCTATCCAAGTCACCCTGCATCCTCTTTGCATCCTCCTCACTGCTAACACTGCCGCCCAGCTTCATGTCATTAAGGGAGGGAGAAGGAGATAGAGAGAGAGAAGGGAGGGAGGGAGATAGAGAGAGAGAAGGGGGGGATAGAAACATAGAAAATAGGTGCAGGAGTAGGCCATTTGGCCCTTCGAGCCTGCACCGCCATTCAGTATGATCATGGCTGATCATACAACTCAGAACCCTGTACTTGCCTTCTCTCCATACCCCCTGATCCCTTTAGCCACAAGGGCCATATCTAACTCCCTCTTAAATATAGCCAATGAACTGGCCTCAACTGTTTCTTGTGGCAGAGAATTCCACAGATTCACCACTCTCTGTGTGAAGAAGTTTTTCCTGATCTCAGTCCTAAAAGGCTTCCCCTTTATCCTCAAACTGTGACCCCTCGTTCTGGACTTCCCCAACATCGGGAACAATCTTCCTGCATCTAGCCTTTAGGATGTTATATGTTTCAATAAGATCCCCCATCAATCTTCCAAATTTCAGATAGAGTGAGAGAAGGGAGAGGGGATAGAGAGAGGGAGAAAAGAGAGAGGGGGATAGAGACAGAAGGGAGAGGGGAGGAAGAGGGGAGGGGATATATAGAGAGGGGGAGGGGTATGGAGTTTGAGAGAGGAAGGGAGAGGGGATTAGAGAAACTCTGATGGGAGTGAGATCCTTCAAGATGTTTCTGGCCTTTTTCCAGCACCTTTGTGTACATATGTCCTCCAGTAGGAAGAAGGTTCAGGAGACCTCAGGATCCTCACCACCAGAATCAGGAACAATTATTACCCCTCAACCATCAGGGTCTTGAACTAAAAGGGATAACTTCACTCACCCCATCACTGAAGTGTTGCCAATGGACTCACCTTCAATGACTCTTCATCTTTTTCATGATATTTATTGCTTATTTATCATTATTTGTTTTTCTTATTTCTTTTTGTATTTGCACAGTTTGAGGTCTTTTGACCATAAGATATAGGAGCAGAAGCAGGCCATTCGGTCCATCGAGTCTGCTCCGCCATTCAATCATGGGCCGATCCAATTCTTCCAGTCATCCCCACTCCCCTGCCTTTTCCCCATACCCTTTGATGCCCTGGCTACTCAGATACCTATCAATCTCTGCCTTAAATACACCCAATGACTTGGCCTCCACAGCCACTCGTGGCAACAAATTCCACAGATTTACCACCCTCTGACTAAAGTAATTTCTCCTCATCTCTGTTCTAAATGGACGTCCTTCAATCCTGAAGTCGTGCCCTCTTGTCCTAGAATCCCCTACCATGGGAAATAACTTTGCCATTTTATCTAATCTGTTCAGGCCTTTTAACATTTGGAATGTTTCTATGAGATCCCCCTCATTCTCCTGAACTGGAGAGAAGGGGGGAGGGAGAGAGAGATGAGAGAGAGATAGGGGAGAGAGAAGGGAGGGGAGAGGGGGAGGGAGAAGGGAGGGGAGAGGGGGAGGGAGAAGGGAGGGGAGAGGGGGAGGGAGAAGGGAGGGGAGAGGGGGAGGGAGAAGGGAGGGGAGAGGGGGAGGGAGAAGGGAGGGGAGAGGGGGAGGGAGAAAGGAGGGGGAGGGAGACCGGAGGGGGAGGGGGAGGGAGAAAGGAGGGGAGGGGAGAGGGGGAGGGAGAAAGGAGGGGGAGGGGGGAGAAAGGAGGGGGAGGGAGAAAGGAGGGGGAGGGAGAGAGAGAAAAAGGGAAGAGAGCGGGGAGAGAATAAGGGGAGGGAAGGGGAGAGAGAAATTGGAGGGAGGGGAGAGAGTAGGGGAGGCAGGGGGAGAGAGTAGGGGAGGGAGGGGGGAGAGAGTAGGGGAGGGAGGGGGGAGAGAGTAGGGGAGGGAGGGGGGAGAGAGTAGGGGAGGGAGGGGGAGAGAGAAAGGGGAGGGAGAGGGAGAGAGAAAAGGGAGGGAGGGAGAGAGAAAAGGGAGGGAGGGAGAGAGAAAAGGGAGGGACGGAGAGGGGGGAGGGGGAAGGGAGATGGGGAGGGGGAGGGGAGATGGGGAGGGGGAGGGGAGAGGGGGAGGGGAGAGGGTGGAGGGGAGAGGGAGGAGGGGGGGAGAGGGGGGAGGGAGGGGAGGGGGGGGGGGGGAGGGGGGAGGAGGGGGAGAGGGGGGAGGGAGAGGGGGGGAGAGTGGGGAGGGAGAGGGAGGGGGAGGGGGGAGAGGGGAGGGAGGAGGGGGGAGAGGGGAGGGAGGAGGGGGGAGAGGGGAGAGGGGAGGGAGGAGGGGGGAGAGGGGAGGGAGGAGGGGGGAGAGGGGAGGGAGGAGGGGGGAGAGAGGAGGGGGAGAGGGTAGAGGGGGAGGGGAGGGGCTAGAGAGGGGGAGGGGAGGGGGTAGAGAGGGGGAGGGGAGGGGGTAGAGGGGGGGAGGGGAGGGGGTAGAGGAGAGGGGGAGAGAGGGGAGAGGAGAGGGGGAGGGGGGAGGGAGGAGAGGGGGAGGGGGGAGGGAGGAGAGGGGGAGGGGGGAGAGGGGGGAGGGGGAGAGGGGGAGAGGGGGGAGGGAGAGGGGGGAGAGTGGGGAGGGAGAGGGAGGGGGAGGGGGGAGAGGGGAGGGAGGAGGGGGGAGAGGGGAGGGAGGAGGGGGGAGAGGGGAGGGAGGAGGGGGGAGAGGGGAGGGAGGGGGAGAGAGGAGGGGGAGAGAGGAGGGGGAGAGGGTAGAGGGGGAGGGGAGGGGCTAGAGAGGGGGAGGGGAGGGGCTAGAGAGGGGGAGGGGAGGGGGTAGAGAGGGGGAGGGGAGGGGGTAGAGGAGAGGGGGAGAGAGGGGAGAGGAGAGGGGGAGGGGGGAGGGAGGAGAGGGGGAGAGGGGGAGGGGGGAGGGAGGAGAGGGGGAGGGGGGAGAGGGGGGAGGGGGAGAGGGGGAGAGGGGGGAGGGGGAGAGGGGGAGAGGGGGAGAGGGGGGAGGGGGGAGGGGGGAGAGGGGGAGAGGGGGGAGGGGGGAGAGGGGGAGAGGGGGGGGGGGGGGAGGGGGGAGAGGGGAGGGGGGGAGGGGGAGAGGGGAGGGGGAGAGGGAGAGGGGAGGGAGGGGGAGGGGGAGAGGGGAGGGAGGGGGAGGGGGAGAGGGGAGGGAGGGGGAGTGGGGAGAGTGGAGGGAGGGGGAGGGGGGAGAGTGGAGGGAGGGGGAGGAGGGGGGGAGGAGGGGGAGGAGGGGGGGAGGAGGGGGAGGAGGGGGGGAGGAGGGGGAGGAGGGGGGGAGGAGGGGGAGGAGAGGGGGAGAGGGAGGGGGAGAGGGGGAGAGGGAGGGGGAGGGGAGAGGGAGGGGGAGGGGAGAGGGAGGGGGAGGGGGGGGAGGGGAGAGGGGAGGGGGAGAGGGGGAGGGGGAGGAGGAGGGGGAGAGGGAGGGGGAGGAGGAGGGGGAGAGGGGGGGGAGAGGGGGAGGGGGAGAGGGGGGGAGAGGGGGAGGGGGAGGGGGAGAGAGGGAGGGAGAGGGAGGGAGGCAGAGGGAGGGAGGGGGAGGGAGAGAGGGGAGGGAGAGAGGGGGAGGGAGAGGGAGGGAGGGGGAGAAGGGGGGGAGGGGGAGGGGGAGGGGGGAGGGGGAGAGGGGGGAGGGGGAGAGGGGGGCGGGGGGGAGGGAGAGGGCGAGGGGGAGGGGGAGAGGGGAGGAGGGGGAGGGGGAGGGGGAGTGGGGGGGAGAGGGGGGAGAGGAGGAGGGGAGGGGGAGAGGAGAGGAGGGGGAGATGAGGAGGAGGGGGAGGAGGAGGGGAGAAGGGGGAGAGGAGGAGGGGGAGGAGGGGGAGGGGGAGAGGGCGAGGAGGGGAGGAGGAGAGGAGGGAGGGGGAGGAGGAGAGGAGGGAGGGGGAGGAGGAGAGGAGGGAGGGGGAGGAGGAGAGGAGGGAGGGGGAGGGGGAGAGGAGGGAGGGGGAGAGGAGGGAGGGGGAGGGAGGGAGGGGGAGGGGGAGAGGAGGGAGGGGGAGGGGGGAGGGGGGAGAGGAGGGGGAGAGGAGGGGGAGAGGAGGGGGGGAGGAGGGAGGAGGAGGGGGGGAGGAGGGAGGGGGAGGGGGGAGAGGAGGGAGGGGGAGGGGGGAGGAGGGAGGGGGAGGGGGGAGAGGAGGGAGGGGGAGGGGGAGAGGAGGGAGGGGGAGGGGGGAGAGGAGGGAGGGGGAGGGGGAGAGGAGGGAGGGGGAGGGGGGAGAGGAGGGAGGGGGAGGGGGGAGAGGAGGGAGGGGTAGGGGGAGGGGGAGGGGGAAGGAGGGAGGGGAGGGGGAGGGAGAGAGGGGAGGGAGGGAGAGGGGGAGGGAGAGGAGGGGAGAGGGGGAGGGAGAGGAGGGGAGAGGGGGAGGGAGAGGAGGGGAGAGGGGGAGGGAGAGGAGGGGAGAGGGAGAGGAGGGGAGAGGGAGGGGGGAGAGGGGATAGAGAGAGGGCGAGGGAGAGGGATAATGGAAGGAAGAGGGGGTTAGAGAAACTCTGATGGGAGTGGTATCCTTCAAGATGTTACTGGCCTTTTTCAATGACTCATCTTTTTCACGATATTGTTTATTTATTCATTTCTATTTTTCTTATTTCTTTTTACATTTGCACAGTTTGAGGCCTTTCGCACTCGGTTGAACCCCCCTGGTCGGCGTGATCCTGTGTGGGTCTGGTTCTGTAGAGTTATTGAGACTGAATCTCCGGGTTGGATATGGGGACGGGAGGTGCGGGGACCTGGACAACAACTTCACGTTGAGCTTTGATGGCGCCGGTGATGTGTTGGACAAAGTCGGCTGGACGGAGGTGCTGACACCGAGGGTCCGGTCCCGGGTGTTGCGAGGGGAGGGTGGTTGTTCCCCCGGGCTGGAGGCCAGCCGACGCCGGCGGACTGAGCAGGATCCTGGGGGCGGTATCGGAGGGAGGAGCTGCCTCCCCGGGAGGGGAAGGGGAGGGACTGCGGCGCACACGAGTCTCCGAAGGCCGGGCGAGGAGAACCGGACCTCATGCCCGGGACGGGATCAGGACCGGGGCCGGGAGCTGGAGCCGCGGAGAGCGCGGAGCGAGGGGCCGGGGAGCCGCAGGCCGGCTCGGGGGCGGCGATGTCGGGCCGGCTGCTCACCCCGTCCCCGAACTGGTACTGCAGCCGCTGCAGCGACGTCAGCCTCGGCGGCGTCCTCGGCTTCGGAGCCAAGAACGGAGTCTTCCTGCTGGGGGTTACCCGGGACCGGCCTCTCGTCCTCGGTAACACTCGCCCCCACCCCCAGGGGGAGAGGGAAGGATGAGAGGGGAGAGGGGGAAGTATGATGGCGAGAGGGAGAGACCTGCATCGGTTAACTCATCCCCCATGCGTCCCAGCAGCGCCCTTGTTCAGCCTTGGAGATGTCCTTTCACTCTTCGGTTGGCGAGGAGTTGGGGATGGGGTCCCTCGGAGAGATGTGACAGGCAGAAACTCCCAATACTGTACCTAAACTGGAAGCACAGAGAGCTCTACAGCGTGGAAACAGGCCATTCGGCCCACTCTGACCATGTTGAACTTGTCTGCCCCTTATTCCATGGTCCACTGCCTCCTGGTCAGATTCCTTCTTCAGTCTTTGTCATCCCCAGCGCCGTTGTTCTCAGATCATTCCCCCTTTTAGCCCTCTCCCCACCCCCTTGCCTTCCCTTCAACCTCACCTATCACCTGCCAGCTCCTGCTCTTGCCCCTACTCTTTCATTGTGCCCTTTCCCTTCCAGGCCTGATGAAGGATTGTTCTTTCAGAGTCACGGAGGCACAACACAGGCCCTTTGGCCCATCTCATCTCTGCTGTTCAAGATTCCCATCTCAGGGGGAAAATAGAGGGGGGAATATACATTTACATTTTAATGTTTACAGTGTTATTTGCACAGTTTGCCTTGTGTAGATTGGTTGATTGTTAGTCTTTATGTATAGATTTTCAAAAATTCTGTTGTGTTTCTTTATCTATATGCCTGCACGAAAATAAATCCCAATTAGTATAGGTATGAACTGATTCAGCAACCTATGGACTCACTTTCAAGGATTCTACAACTCATGTTCTCAGTATTATTTCTTGTTTTTGTATTCTTTTGTCTTTTAGACATTGGTTGTTTGTCAGTCTTTGTGTGTAGTTTTTCGTTGATTCTATTGTATTTCTCTGTTCTACTGTGCAGGCCTGCAAGAAAATGAATCTCAGGGTTGTATATGGTGGCATATAACAAACTCTGATAATAAGTTTACTTTGAACTTTGATAATAAATTAATTTTTACTTTAACTTGCCTGAGTTTGGTCATATCCCTCTAAGCCCTTCCTGTCTTAATATAAGAAATGTTACTGTTGGATTGCAGGGGAGCTGATGGGTCACACAGAGAGGGTGACGGGATTTGTGTTTTGTCCACATCCCGGCCTGTCCGGTATCTGCGCCAGCGCGTCCGACGATGGCACTGTCAAAATCTGGGACACGGAGACTAAAGCCGTGCTGAAGGAGCACGCAGCTCACCAGGTTAGTGTGTCAGCAATGTAGGTTGATGAAAAAATTAAATTTAAAAGTTTGAAGGTTCCCTTTATTCATCACAGGTCCATCAAAACAGGGACTGGGGCAGCCTACAAGTGTCACCATGCTTCTGACACCAACGTAGCTTGTCCACAGCTTACTAACCCGAACTGTCCGTCTTTGGTCTGTGGGAGGAAACCGGAGCACCCAGAGGAAACCCACGCGTTCGTGAGGAGGACGTACAGACTCATTACAGATGGTGCCGGAATTGAACTCTGAACTCTGCACTGAGCTGTAATAGTGTCACGTTAACCACTGCGCTCAGTTGGTACTCCATGTGGATGTCACAAGATCACAAGACAAAGGAGCAGAAGTAGGCCATTCGGCCCATCGAGTCTGCTCCACAGCTCCCCCATGAGCTAAACTATTCACCCATCTACTTCCAATTTCCGGCTTTTTCCCCATATCCCTTGATACCCTGACTAATTAGATACCTGTCAATCTCCTCCTTAAACACCCTCAATGATCGGGCCTCCACAGCTGTATGTGGCAACGAATTCCACAAATCCATGACCCTCTGGCCAAAAAAATTTCTCCTCTTCTCTGTTTTAACTGGGTACCCTCTAATTCTAAGACTGTGGCCTCTTGTCCTGGACTCACCCACCAAGGGAAACAACCTTTCCACATCTACTCTGTCCAACCCTTTCAACACTCGAAATGTTTCTATGAGATCCCCTCTCATTCTTCTATACTCTAATGTCGGGGTGGAATGCGCGCCTGGGTGGTGATTTGGCAGGAGATCCGGCTGCCGCTCACACGTGTCTAATTGCCTCCTGGTGCTCTCTCTCGTCACAGGCGATCATCACTGCCCTGCACTGGTCCCCGCTCAGGAAGGATATGGTCGTGTCAGGTGACGAGAAGGGGCTGGTCATCTGCTGGAGACACTTCAAGGATGATACCCAGAGCTACTTTCCGGAGCCCCGCCACATCTTCTGCCTTTCCTGTTCACCACACTGCGAGGAGCACGTGGCTGTGGGGTAGGCACCTGCGTCCTTACTATTACCCGGGAGCCTGTCACCCTCCCCCTTCGGATGTGTGCAACTCTGAGAAGTTCAGGAGAAATTTCTTTAGCCAGAGGGTGGTGAATCACCACTGGCATCTGTGGAGAGCGAGTCACTGGGTATAGTTACAGTGGAGGTTGATAGGTTCTTGATTAGTCAGGGTGTCAAAGGTTACGGGGAGAATGGGGTTGAGAGGGATAAAAATCAACCATGATGGAATGGTGGAACAGACTTGATGGGCTGAATGGCCTAATTCTGCTCCTATGTCTTATTTCTTAAGTTTTAAAACAATGTCTGCTTTAAGTATATCCAATGACCTGGCCTCTACAGCTATCTGTGGCAAAGAATTCTATAGATTCAGCACCCTCTGGCTAAAGAAATTTCTCCTCATCTCTGTTCTAAATGGACGTCCCTCTATTCTAAAGCTGTGCCCTCTGGTCCTAGGTTCCACCACCATGGGAAACACCCTCTCCATATCTACTCTATCTAGGCCTTTCAATATTCGATAGGTTTCAATGAGGTCTTCCTTCATTCTTCTTAACTCCAGTGAGTACAGGCCCAGAACCATCAAATGCTCCTCATACGTTAACCCTCTCCAATACCAGTACATACATTCTTCGATCCCAAATCTGCTCACAGTTGGGTCGAGAGAGATAATAAATCAGCCATGATGGAATGGTGGAGCAGACTTGATGGGCTGAATGGCCTATTTCCACTCCTATGCCCGCTGGTTTTTATGGTCTAATCTCAATAACACTAGTCTCACTAATCTCAAATCTTACTGAATTTTTTGAAGAGGTTACTAGGAAAGTTGACAAGGTTAAAGTGGTAGATGTCTATATGGACTTCAGTAAGGCCTTTGACAAGGTTCCACATGGAAGGTTAGTTAAGAAGGTTCAATTGTTAGGTATTAATATGGAAGTAGTAAAATGGATTTAGCAGTGGCTGGATGGGAGACACCAGAGAGTAGTGGTGGATAACTGTGTGTCAGATTGGAGACTGGTGACTAGTGGTGTGCCTCAGGGATCTGTACTGGGTCCAATGCTGCTTGTCATATACTTTAATGATCAGGATGATGGTGTGGTAAATTGGATTAGTAAGTATGCAGATGATACTAAGATAGGTGGAGTTGTGGATAACGAAGTAGGTTTTCAAAGCTTGCAGAGAGATTTAGGACAGTTAGAAGAGTGAGCTGAAAGATGGCAGATGGAGTTTAATGCTGATAAATGTGAGGTGCTACATTTTGGTAGGACTAATCAAAATAGGACATACATGGTAAATGGTAGGGCATTGAAGAATGCAGTGGAACAGAGGGATCTAGGAATAATGGTGCATAGTTCCCTGAAGGTGGAATCTCATGTGGGTAGGGTGGTGAAGAAAGCTTTTGGTATGCTGGCCTTTATAAATCAGAGCATTGAGTATAGGAGTTGGGATGTAATGTTGAAATTGTACAAGGCATTGATAAGGCCAAATTTGGAGTATTGTGTACAGTTCTGGTCACCGAATTATAGGAAAGATGTCAACAAAATTGAGAGAGTACAGAGATTTACTGAAATGTTACCTGGGTTTCATCTCCTAAGTTATAGAGAAAGGTTGAACAAGTTGGGTCTTTATTCTTTGGAGCGTAGAAGGTTGAGAGGGGACTTGATAGAGGTATTTAAAATTATGAGGGGGGATAGATAGAGTTGACATGGATAGGCTTTTTCCATTGAGAGTGGGGGAGATTCAAACAAGAGGACATGAGTTGAGAGTTAAGGGCAAAAGTTTAGGGGTAACATGAGGGGGAACTTCTTTACTCAGAGAGTGGTAGCTGTGTGGAACGAGCTTCCAGCAGAAGTGGTTGAGGCAGGTTCGATGTTGTCATTTAAAGTTAAATTGGACAGCAAGATGGACAGGAGAGGAATGGAGGGTTATGGGCTGAGCGCAGGTCGGTGGGACTAGGTGAGAGTAAGAGTTCAGCATGGACTAGAAGGGCCGAAATGGCCTGTTTCCGTGCTGTAATTGTTATAGTCTGAAATTGGATTCGAGTGCAGGAGCAGGGAGGTACTACTGCAGTTGTACAAGGCCTTGGTGAGACCACACCTGGAGTATTGTGTGCAGTTTTGGCCCCCTAATCTGAGGAAAGACATCCTTGCCATAGAGGGAGTACAAAGAAGGTTCACCAGATTGATTCCTGGGATGGCAGAACTTTCATATGATGAAAGACTGGATGAACTGGGCTTGTACTCGTTGGAATTTAGAAGATTGAGGGGGGATCTGATTGAAACGTATAAAATCCTAAAGGGATTGGACAGGCTAGATGCAGGAAGATTGTTCCCGATGTTGGGGAAGTCCAGAATGAGAGGTCACAGTTTGAGGATAAAGGCCTTTTAGGACCGAGATTAGGAAAAACTTCTTCACACAGAGAGTGGTGAATCTGTGGAATTCTCTGCCACAGGAAACAGTTGAGGCCAGTTCACTGGCTATATTTAAGAGGGAGTTAGATATGGCCCTTGTGGCTACGGGGATCAGGGGGTATGGAGGGAAGGCTGGTACCGGGTTCTGAGTTGGATGATCAGCCATGATCATAATAATTGGCGGTGCAGGCTCGAAGGGCCGAATGGCCTACTCCTGCACCTATTTTCTATGTTTCTATACGGTTAACCTCATACAACCTCGGGACCCCCAAGGTATTCTAATGCAAAGGAGCACTATTTATGTGGAATCACAGTTAGGTGATCTAAGTGGGTGGTAGGATTGCGTTGAGAGCCCGCATAAGTTTAATAGAATTAAGACGTGCATCCTGCTCATGGACTGTTAGTCCCACTCTCATCAGGAAGGAGGCTACATAACATCCAAGCCAGGACCACCAGACTCAAAAACAGTTACTTCCCCCAAGCAGTAAAGCTGATCAACACCTCCGCCCACTAACCTGCCTCTCCACACCCCCAACCACCGCTACTTTATCATTTCATGTCAACCACCTTACAGTGGTGCTGGAAAGTTTGTGAACCCTGTAAAATTCTCTCTATTTCTGCATAAATATGACCTAAATTGTGATCAGATCTTCATGCAAGTCCTAAAACTAGATAAAGAGAACCAAATTAAATAAATAACACAAAAACATTATACTTGTTCATTTACTTATTGAGAAAAATGTTTGAATATTACATGAATTTGTTAGAAAATGTTTGTGAACCTCTGTGCTTTTAGTAACTGGTGTGACCCCTTTGTACAGCAATAACTTCAACCATACTTTTCCGGTAACCATTGATAGTCCTGCACATTGGCTCGGGGGAATTTTAGACCATTCTTCCTTACAAAACTGTCTCAATTCATCAATATTTCTGGGATACCTTGCATGAACAGCCCTCCTCAGGTCATGCTGCAGCATCTCAATTGCGTTAAGGTCTGGCCTTTGACTTGGCCATTTCAAAATTTCACGAATTTTCTAGTTTTTAATCCATTCTGTTAATTTACTTTTGTGTTTTGGATCATTGTCCTGTTGCATCATCCAGCTTCTATTAAGTTTCAGGTGATGGACCGCTACCCTGACGTTCTCCTATAAAATGTCTCGATACAATTTTGAATTCATTGTTCCCTCATTGATTGCAGGCTGTCCAGGCCCTGAGACAGCAAAGCAGCCCCAAACCATGATGCTCCTTCCACCGTGCTTCACGGTTAGCA
Organism: Mobula hypostoma; assembly: GCF_963921235.1. NCBI lineage: Eukaryota > Metazoa > Chordata > Chondrichthyes > Myliobatiformes > Myliobatidae > Mobula > Mobula hypostoma. The sequence continues at coordinate 12,213,073 of NC_086103.1, forward strand.
GGTTTTGGCGTTGGTGTGCCGTGCCTGTTTTCTTCCAAACATAGTGGTGTGTATTTTTGCCAAAAAGTTCAACTTCTGTCTCATCTGTCTGCAGAATATTGTCCCAGAAACATTGTGGAATATCAACGTGGTCTTTGCAAACTTGAGATGTGCAGCAATGTTTTTTTTTGGAGAGCAGTGATTTCCTCCGTGGTTGTCCTTCTGTGAACACCGTTCTTGTTCAGTGCTTGTGGTGGGCACGTGAACAGAGACTTTTGCAAGCTCTCGAGATTTCCTCAGGTCTCCTGCTGTTACCCTTGGGTTCTTTTTTTTTTATATCTCTTCGGCATTGCATATTGTGCTCTTGGTGTGATCTTTGTGGGACACCCACTCCTAGGGAGAGTAGCAACAGTGCCGAGTTCCCTCCATTTGTAGACAATTTCTCTTACTGTGGACTGATGAACACTCAGTCTTTAGAAATGCTTTTGTAACCTTTTCCAGCTTCATGCATCTCTACAATTCTTCTTCTAAGGTCCTCTGGAAGTTGTTTTTGATTGAGACACAGTGCAGATAAAAAGATCTTGGAAAAGTGCGGCTGTCTTAGTAATCTGAATGTGTGTGTCTTTTTATAGGACAGGGCATCTCTACAAACCACACCTCCAATCTCATCTCATTGATTGGAACATCTGACTCCGCTTTTTTGAATCTAGACAGTGATTGTTTAAATGCTGCACTCAGTAATGATGAGAAGTAATTGTCTGTGTGTTTTTAGTTCAGGCAGATTGTGTTTATTATTGTGACTTAGATAAAGATCAGACCACATTTTATGAGTAATTAATGCAAAAACCAGGTAATTGCAAAGGATTCACAAACTTTTTCTTGTAGCTGTATGTATAGACACTCCTTTGCCTAACATCCCTTAATGAGCATGCAATCTCTCTATGTGTATAAACTATCTTATGTATTTATAGTTATTGTTTTTTATTACTATCGTGTTCTTTGTCTCTTTTTTGTTTGTGCTGCATCAGAACTGGAGTAACAATCATTTTGTTCTCCTTTACAGTGGTGTACTGGAAATGACATTAAACGTTAAGCTATCTTAATCTGTCCTGATGAAGGGTGTCAACCTGAAATGTTGACTGTTTATTTCCCGCCATAGATGCTGCCTGACCTGCTGAGGTTATTTTTTGAGACCATTTTCCGACTGTGCTGGGAGTTTTAACTGTTCCTTCACCTCCCTCTCCTCTGTCCAGGTACAAAGACGGAATGATTGTCATTATCGACATTCACAGGAAGGGAATGGTGGTGCACAGACTGCGTGGTCACGATGGGGAGATCCAGTCCCTGGCCTGGTGTCCACAGCTGTGGGAGGAGGGACAGCTTCCCTGTGCTGACACTATGGCAGGTAGGGTGAGGGTGCCTCATCCTTAGGTGGGGGGAGGGAGCTTCACACTGTGTCTAACCCGTGCTGTCCCTGCCCTGGGAGTGTGTGATGGGACTTGTGGAGGGATTTCACTCTGTGTCTAACCCGTGCTGTCCCTGCCCGGGGAGTGTGTGATGGGACTTGTGGAGGGATTTCACTCTGTGTCTAACCCATGCTGTCCCTGCCCTGGGAGTGTGTGATGGGACAGTGTGGAGGGAGCTTCACTCTGTATCTAACCCGTGCTTTCCTTGTCTTGGGAATGTGTGACGGGACAGTGTGGAGGGAAGTTCACTCTGTATCTAACCGTGCTTTCCTTGTCCTGAGAGTGATTGATGGGACAATGTGGAGGGAGCTTCACTCTGTGTCTAACTGATGCTGTCCCTGTCCTGGGAGTGTATGATGGGACAGTCAGGAGGGATTTCACTCTGTATCTAACCCGTGCTGACCTTGTCCTGGGAGTGTGTGATGGGACATGTGGTGGGAGCTTCACTCGATATCTAACCTGTGCTGTCCCTGCCTTGGGAATGTGTGACTGGGCAATGTGGAGGGAGTGTTTCACTCTGTGTCTGATCCCTGCTGTCTCTACCCTGAGAGTGTGTGATGGGACTTGTGGAGGGATTTCACTCTGTGTCTAACCCATGCTGTCCCTGCCCTGGGAGTGTGTGATGGGACAGTGTGGAGGGAGCTTCACTCTGTATCTAACCCGTGCTTTCCTTGTCTTGGGAATGTGTGACGGGACAGTGTGGAGGGAAGTTCACTCTGTATCTAACCGTGCTTTCCTTGTCCTGAGAGTGATTGATGGGACAATGTGGAGGGAGCTTCACTCTGTGTCTAACTGATGCTGTCCTTGTCCTGGGAGTGTATGATGGGACAGACAGGAGGGATTTCACTCTGTATCTAACCCGTGCTGACCTTGTCCTGGGAGTGTATGATGGGACAGTCAGGAGGGATTTCACTCTGTATCTAACCCGTGCTGACCTTGTCCTGGGAGTGTGTGATGGGACATGTGGTGGGAGCTTCACTCTGTATCTAACCTGTGCTGTCCCTGCCTTGGGAATGTGTGACTGGGCAATGTGGAGGGAGTGTTTCACTCTGTGTCTGATCCCTGCTGTCTCTACCCTGAGAGTGTGTGATGGGACTTGTGGAGGGATTTCACTCTGTGTCAACCCATGCTGTCCCTGCCCTGGGAGTGTGTGATGGGACAGTGTGGAGGGAGCTTCACTCTGTGTCTAACCCATGCTGTCCCTGCCCTGGGAGTGTGTGATGGGACAGTGTGGAGGGAGCTTCACTCTGTATCTAACCCGTGCTTTCCTTGTCTTGGGAATGTGTGACGGGACAGTGTGGAGGGAAGTTCACTCTGTATCTAACCGTGCTTTCCTTGTCCTGAGAGTGATTGATGGGACAATGTGGAGGGAGCTTCACTCTGTGTCTAACTGATGCTGTCCTTGTCCTGGGAGTGTATGATGGGACAGACAGGAGGGATTTCACTCTGTATCTAACCCGTGCTGACCTTGTCCTGGGAGTGTATGATGGGACAGTCAGGAGGGATTTCACTCTGTATCTAACCCGTGCTGACCTTGTCCTGGGAGTGTGTGATGGGACATGTGGTGGGAGCTTCACTCTGTATCTAACCTGTGCTGTCCCTGCCTTGGGAATGTGTGACTGGGCAATGTGGAGGGAGTGTTTCACTCTGTGTCTGATCCCTGCTGTCTCTACCCTGAGAGTGTGTGATGGGACTTGTGGAGGGATTTCACTCTGTGTCTAACCCATGCTGTCCCTGCCCTGGGAGTGTGTGATGGGACAGTGTGGAGGGAGCTTCACTCTGTGTCTAACAGTATGTCTAAACTTATAATTGAACAAGATAGTGACTGTTTCTCACGTCAGTGTTATTTTGTGTGTTACCCCACATCCTCAGGTTTTGTTAAACCAGCCTTGTGCCTATTCTGGGAGTGTGTCCTATCACAGGAACAACACAAGTATTTTTTAAACATCTGGGGTGTTTATTTTCCTGTCAGAAACCGACGAACAGAATGGGAACCATGTAAAAGAGGAGACCGTGCGGTTCTGTGCGCTGGCTTCCGGGAGCAGGGACCAGACAATTCGGATTTGGAACTGCTCTAAGGGGAAAGGTAAATTTAACTTCACTCACTCCCTCTCGTTCCCTCTCACTTCTCCAAAATTAGACCTCCCTGTCGTCCTCCTCCTCTCCTTCCTTCCATGGTTCGCAGTCCTCTCCAATCAGATTCCTCCTCCTTCATCCCTTCACCTCTTCCACCTATTCCCTCCCAGCTTCTAGATTCATCCCTGCTGCCCCACCCACCTTCACCCTCACCTGGCAGGTTGTACCCCCCTCCCAGCTTCCTTTCCTCACCTGTCCTGATGAAGGGTCTAGGCTTAAAATGTCAGTGGTTTATTCCTCTCCATAGATGCTGCCTGACCTGCTGAGTTCTTCCAGCATTTTGTCTGTTTGTGGATTTCCAGCATCTGCAGAATCTCTTGTAGGCACATTGGCTTTTTGGCTGATCTGTGCTTTCCCTGCCCTGGGGGTGTGTGATGGGTGATGGGACGGTGTGGGGGGAGCTTCACTTGATGGATTTGCTGGAGGGTGGTGAATCTGTGGAATCCTAACCCTTGCTGGTTTGTGTTGTGCCTGAGGCACGGTGAAGCTCTCCGTGCTTGATTCGGATCTGGAACGATCTGTGTTACAGGTCTGGTGACCCTGAAGTTGCCTCAGCTGAAGAGGCGGGGAGCAGCCGACTTGGGGACAAAGGAGCGGATATGGCTCACGTTGCATTGGCCCCAGGGCCGTTCCACCCAGCTGGTGTCCAGCAGCTTTGGGTAAGTAGTCCATCTGGTCATTCTGCCCCTTGAACCATCATCCTCGCTTCTGATTACCTCTTCAATGCACTCGAGAGTGACAAAAATATTTTAAAAAATCATTCCTCCTCCTTTTCTGATTCAGCAGCAGGAGATACTGGTGAACAAGTAAGGCACTGTACATGTGTTACAATTGAAAGTAAATTTATTATCGATGTATATCAGAGTTCACAACCCTGAGATTTATTTTCTTGCAGGTATCACTGTAAATATAATGAAACACAATAAAATCAATGAAAAGCTGTATCCAGCAAGCTGGGCAAACAACCAATGTGCAAAAGATAAACTGTGCAAATAGAATAAGAGAAAGAAAAATCAAAAATAATAAATAAGCAATAAATATTGAGAGCATGAGACGAAGAGCCCTTGAAAGTGAGCCCATAGATTGTGGGAACAGTTCAGAGTTGGGGTGAGTGAATTTGAGTCAGAAATTACTTGAAATCAGTGCGGTTTGTGGATTGGGCTCTGTAGTTCACGTTATGATGTGTTTTGGGTTTCTGCTCACTCGTTCTTTTGCTGTTGCTGCTGCTGAGGGCGATTTTAATTGGGGCAGTTTGCAGATAAAGAACGGTACAATGCCGGTTTGAACTCAACGTGCCTGGACTCATTCGATTTTGTGTTTTTCACTCTTTTTGCCATTTGCACAATTTTTTGGGCTCATTGGGGGAGGGATTGATATTTTTGTTGTACGGTGTTGCATGGTTTTCTCTGTTTAGTGGCTGTCTGTGGAAAGACGTCTCAGATGTATACCGTGTACATACCTTGGTCATAAGTGTACTTTGACGTTGAAAGAAATTACTTATTTATTTACTTATTTACTCAGTAAAGAATAAAATACGGAAAGAAAGGGAATTAATTTAACAAGTAGAAAAAGAGAGAAAATAAAACTCATCAACCAATCACTAAGCCACTCCGCATAATGTACTGCTGGAGGGAAGCAGCTGGCTGGATCATCGTCTGGCGGGGTCACCGCAGAGCATCAGAAAAAGCTGCGGACAGCTGTAAACTCAGCCAGTCCATCATGGACACAACCGTCCCCACCATTAAGCACATCCACATGAATGCTGTCGCAGGAAAGCAGCATCCATCATCAGGGACCCCCACCTACCAGGACATGCTGTCTTCTGGCTGCTGCCATCAGGAAGGAGGTACAGGAGCCTCAGGGTCCACACTACCAGGTTCAGGGACAGTTATTACCCCTCAACCTTCAGGTTTGTGAACCAAAGTGGATAACTTCACTCACCCCATCACTGAAATGTTCCCACAACCTATGGACTCTTCATCGTATGTTCTTGATATTAATTGTTTGTTTATTTCTTTCTGTTTGTAATTACCCAGTTTGTTGTTCAACACCAGTTGTATGCCCTGTTGGGTGTGGTCTTTCATTGATTCCATTGTGTTTATGGATTTACTGAGTATGCCCACAAGAAAACAAATCTGGGAGTTGTATATGGTGACATATATGTACTTTGACAATCAATTTACAGTGAACTTTGCTGTTCAAAATGTGGTGGCTTCTTTTGCTCTTCAAAAGAAGGCAGCGTCCATTACTAAGGACCTTAAGTACTAAGACACATACACTCAATGTTTTAGGAACATCTTCCCCTCTGCCATGAGGTTTCTGAATGGACATCGAAAAAATGAACTCCGCCTCATTTTGTCTTTTTATTTTGTACTATTGTAACCTATATTGATTTGTCCTGCCTGCACTGCACTGCTGCTACAAAACAGCAAATTTCACAACTAGAACACGAGATTCTGCAGATGCTGGAAATCCTGAGCAACACACACAAGATGCAGCAGGTCAGGCAGCATCCGTGGAGGGGAATAAACAGTCCTGATGAAGGATCTCAGTCAGAAACATCGACTGTTTGTCCTCTCAGTAGATGCTACCTGACCTACTAAATTTCACAACAATAAATCGAACTCTGATCCCTCACCGTTGATAACTGTGACTTCAGAAGCCCAAAGCCCAAGCCTGGGAATTCTTTCTTGTCCTCTCGACCTCTCCAACGCTCTCTCCTCAAAACCAGCCACGTTGCAGCAGCCACTATTCACCTTCCATCCCCCTTCCCCCATCCATCATTTCTGTGAATATGGACGGTTGTTTGACGAGGGTTTTTCCTTTCCCTGCAGGGGGGAGCTGCTGTTCTGGGACTTGGCGAAGTCGGCCAAGCCGAAATGGACGCTGTTGGGCCGATCTGAGGGCCAGAACCACAACAGGATCGTCTTCAACCTGAGCTCCGTCAGCCAAGATGAGGGCCCCGAGCTGCTGCTCTCCACCTCCATGGACCGAGACGTGAGTACTTCCCGACATTTTCAGGCATTATACAGGCAATCTGACCCCGTGGAGTGGGGGGTGTGGAGACAGATCTATTTCGAGATGCCGTGCGGAATGGACCCTTGCGGCTCTTCAAGCCGCACCAATAAGCAACACCCCCAATTTAACCCTATCCTAATCACGGGACAATTTACAGTGACCAATTAACCTGCCAACTGGTACGTCTTTGGACTGTGGGAGGAAACCAGAGCACCCGGAGGAAACTCACACATTCCACGGGGTCTCCTTACAGTTGATGTCCGAATTGAACTCTGAACTCTGGAATGCATTGAGCTGTAATAGCATCGTGCGAACTGGTTCCCCCCGCAGTCTAGAGACGTAGCGGGTAGGGTAATTGGTGATTGTAAATGATCCAGTGATTAGGCTAGGGTCATTTGGGGCTGTGGGGATGCTGGGGTGGTGTGGCAGGGTCTACTCCGCACTGTGTCACTAAATAAATTCTCGTTTCTTTCCAATATTTTTATTATTAATTTTACATATAAGAATACAGAGTACAAGAAAAAAATATATCAGTACATTATACCAAATTGCATATAAAGACTCCTTACCCTATATTCATACAGATTAATTAATTCATGGCATTGAAATATAGTAATTTTATTATATAAAAAAACTAACCCACTACCAAGACCAAAGCTGATTAGTAAAGAAAAGAAAATATTGGTCATCATCTGTGCTTTAACAGCAAATCAAAGGTTTTGAAAATAATTCAGAAAAGGTCCCCACAATGTTTGAAAGTCTTGGCTAGATTCAGAGATTGAACGTTGAATCTTCTCTAAATTTAAACATGACATCACATCACGTAACCATTGAGCGTGAATAGTAGGGGCCGAATAAGTTTTGGTTTAATGTGGTATCTTGTTCAACACCGTTATGATGGGCCGAATGGCCTGTGCCATGTCACTGTGTAAATGATCTCACCTCGTTTACTTGAACCAGATCATTCCAGACCGTAGGGTACAGGAACCGTGGTGTACAAAGGCTGTAGTAAATCTAGTCAAGAAGAAAAGAAAAGCTTACAAAAGGTTCAGAGAGCTAGGTAATGTTAGAGATCTAGAAGATTATAAGGCTAACAGGAAGGAGTTTAAGAGGGAAATTAGGAGAGTCAGAAGGGGCCATGAGAAGGCCTTGGCGGGCAGGATTAAGGAAAACTCCAAGGCATTCTACAAGTGTGTGAAGAGCAAGAGGATAAGACGTGAAAGAATAGGACCTATCGAGTATGACAGTGGGAAAGTGTGTATGGAACCGGAGGAAATAGAAGAGGTACTTAATGAATACTTTACGTCAGTATTCACTATGGAAAAGGATCTTGGTGATTGTAGTGATGATTTGCAGCGGACTGATAAACTTGAGCATGTAGATATTAAGAAAGAGGATGTGCTGGAGCTTTTGGAAAGCATCAAGTTGGATAAGTCGCCAGGACCTGATGAGATATACCCCAGGCTGGTGAGGGAGGAGATTGCTGCGCCTCTGGCGATGATCTTTGAATCATCAATGGAGACGGGAGAGGTTCCAGAGGATTGGAGGGTTGCGGATATTGTTCCCATGTTCAAGAAAGGGAGTAGAGATAGCCCAGGAAATTATAGACCAGTGAGTCTTACTTCAGTGGTTGGTTAGTTGATGGAGAAGATCCTGAGAGGCAGGATTTATCAACATTTGGAGAGGTATAATATGATTAGGAATAGTCAGCATGGCTTTGTCAAGGGCAGGTTGTGCCTTACGAGCCTGATTAAATTTTTTGAGGATGTGACTAAACACATTGATAAAGGAAGAGCAGTGGATGTAGTGTATATGGATTTCAGCAAGGCATTTGATAAGGTACCCATGCAAGGCTTATTGAGAAAGTAAGGAGGCATGGGATCCAAGGGGACATTGCTTTGTGGATCCAGAACTGGCTTGCCCACAGAAGGCAAAGAGTGGTTGTAGATGAGTTTTATTCTGCACAGAGGTCGGTGACCAGTGGTGTGCCTCAGGGATCTGTTCTGGGACCCTTACTGTTCATGATTTTTAGAGATGACCTGGATGAGGAAGTGGAGGGATGGGTTACTAAGTTTGATGACACAAAGGTTGGGGGTGTTGTGGATAGTGTGGAGGGCTGTCAGAGGTTACAGCAGGACATTGATAGGATGCAAAACTGGGCTGAGAAGTGGTGGATGGAGTTCAACCCAGATAAGTGTGAAGAGGATCATTTTGGTAGGTCAAATATGATGGCCGAATATAGTATTAATGCTAAGACTCTTGGCAGTGTGGAGGATCAGAGGGATCTTGGGGTCCGTGTCCATAGGACACTCAAAGCAGCTGCGCAGGTTGACTCTGTGGTTAAGCAGGCATATGGTGTATTGGCCTTCATCAATCGTGGAATTGAATTTAGGAGCTGAGAGTTAATGTTGCAGCTATATAGGACCCTGGTCAGACCCCACTTGGAGTACTGTGCTCAGTTCTGGTCGCCTCACTACAGGAAGGATGTGGAAGGATGTTGCCTAGATTGGGGAGCATGCCTTATCAAAACAGGTTGAGTGAACTCGGCCTTTTCTCCTTGGAGTGAAGGAGGATGAGAGGTGACCTGATAGAGGTGTATAAGATGATGAGAAGCATTGATCATGTGAATAGTCAGAGGCTTTTTCCCAGGACTGAAATGGTTGCCACAAGAGGACACAGGTTTAAGGTGCTGGGGAGCAGGTACAGAGGAGATGTCAGGGGTAAGTTTTTTACTCAGAGAGTGGTGAGTGCTTGGAATGGGCTGCTGGCAATGGTGGAGGAGGCGGATACGATAGGGTCTTTTATGAGACTTTTGGATAGGTACATGGAGCTTAGAAAAACAGAGGGCTATGGATAAGCCTAGTAATTTCTAAGGTAGGGACATGTTCAGCACAACTCTCTGGGCTGAAGGGCCTGTATTGTGCTGTAGGCTTTCTATGTTTTTATGTTTCTATCTGTCTATTTCTCTTGGGACCGACAGAGGATGAGAGGTAATTCAATAGAGGTGATAAGGCATAGATTTGGTGGACAGCCAGAGACTGTTTTCCCCAGGGTGAGGCCATGATTTTAGAGTGATTTGAGGAAAGTATAGGGGGATGTCCGAGGTAGATTTTTTACACGGGGTTTGATGTGTGGAACATCCTGTCGGGTGGTGGTAGAGGCAGATACATTAGGGGCATTTAAGCATATGGGTGATGGAGAAATGGAGGGCTCTTTAGGAAGGAAGGGTTAGATTGATTTTGGGGTAGGTTATAAGGTTGGCACGACATTATGAACTGAAGAGCCTGTTCTGTGCTGTAGTATTCTGTTAATGTGGGAGAGATTAATAATAAAATATTTTAAAAAACATGATTGATATTCAGTGTGGACTCTGTAATATTTCTATTGACATGGCTAGTTAATTCAGATTGTCAGCTGCCTCACTGAGATTTGACCTCTTGACTCAGAAGATTCAACTATTAAAGATTGTTTAATGTCGTTTCCAGTACACAAGTATAAAGGGGAACAAATTAATCGTTACTCCAGACCCAGTGCAGCACAAACAAAACAATAAGATAAAGAATACAATAATTAAAAAACACAATAAATATAAATACACAGGATAGGTTATATGCATGGAGTGTACATCCATAAAGTGATAGGAGTGTCTGTATAAGGTGACTCCGAGGGGAAATGAAGAAGTCGTAGTGGTTGGGGGTGTGGAGGGGTGGGTTAGTGGGTGGAGGTGTTGATCAGCCTCACTGCTTGGGGAAAGTCACTGTTTTAGGTGGTCCTGGCGTGGATGTTACATAGCCTCCTCCCTGAGGGCAGTGGGACAAACAGTCCCTGAGCAGGACGTCACTGGCTCTTTCCCAGCACCTTTCTGTATGTGTATCCTTGATGCCAGGTAGGGTAGTGCCAGTGATGTGGTGGTAGGACTGTGATTCAGTAACGTAACTAACATGCTGCCTGCCTCTGCTGGACACTGACCAGTGGGGTCTCGGGCAAAGGGTCCCACCCTCTCTCGTGGTCTGTCCACTCTCTCAAGACCTGCAGTGACCTCCGCTCGTGCTGCCCACAGGTGAAGTGCTGGGATCTGTCCACTCTGGACTGCTGCTGGACGCTGCCGACACTTGGCGGTTTTGTGTATGGCCTGGCCTTCTCACCGGTGAACGTGGGCTCGCTGGCTGTGGGCGTGGGCGACGGGATGATCCGAGTGTGGGACACCATCTCACTCCAGGGCCCCTACGACATCAGGACCCTCTGGCAGGGCATCAAGTCAAAGGTCACGTCGGTGAGTGTCTGTCAGTTCGTTGGTGTTAAGTGGAGGCTAATCTGTCCGTCAGCCCTGTCCTCCCAGTCGGGATTAGGGCCCTGGCCCGCCAGTTGTGCGCAGATGCAGAGTGTGTCATTTATCATAGTGATCCAAGCCATTCGGCCCATTGAGCCTATGCCGACCACAACATCCACCCTGCTCGCCAATTGCCCATAATTTTACCCCTCCCCCCCACTTGGCCTCTCCCTCTACCTATCAAATGTCTCTTACAGAACTGTGCAAAAGTCTTGGGTACATACATGTACCTCAGGTGCCTCACACCTTTGAACTTGGAGCAGAGAGGGAGCTTGTAAATCTGGCAGGAGCAAAGGATGTTGAGAATGGTGGGGCGGAGTGCTGAGGGACAGATGGCAGAGAAGGAATTTCAGGGGCAGAGGATGCAAGGGTGCAGACACACCCAGCCCTGAGACACCAGGCAAGGTTATTTGATTCTAAACAATTGGTTTATTGATCATTATAGAATGTGTCCCTGGTGCTTCCCGCTCCCTCCCTTCTCCCTTCCCCTTTTCCCAACCATGATTCCCTTCTCTCTGACCCCCTTCCCACTCTCAATAGAGACCCATATCAGAATCAGTTTCATCAAGGTTGCTGGTGAACGCAGCAGGCCAGGCAGCATCTCTAGGAAGAGGTACGGTCGACGTTTCAGGCCGAGATCCTTCGTCAGGACTAACTGAAGAAAGAGCTAGTAAGAGATTATATATATTTAATTTATTATATATATTAGTAAGAGATATATATATTTAAGACTTTTGTACAGGACTGTAGATGTTGCCATTGTACCCACGTTGACCACTCTTGGCAGCTCTTTGCTACCATCGGGGAGGAGGTACAGGAGCCTGAAGACACACAAACTGTGTTTTTGGAACAACTTCTCCCCCTCTCCCCCACCACTACCCCAACCAGTGCAAGGGTGTTTATTCAGTGTGTCAACCATTAAACTTACAAAAACTAGCAAAGGTAGCAAAATGAAAAAACTACCAACATTTACAAAAAGATAGTTACAGGAAAACACATTAGTTCCGCACTTGTATCTCGCCAGTGTACTTGCAGCTCAATCTCGCTCTGCTACGGAGAGCGATTCGTCTCATTTTTTTCGATGACAGGAAATAGCATTAATTGCCAACAAAGTTAACTTAAGACAGCACATGAATTAGAATATGAAGCACCCCGCAATGTAGTTACAAACATATTGCAAAATAAGCAGAGGTATCTCCCTTAAGTACTGTATACTAACAACATATACACATTGACACATCCCCTTTGCTGAAGAAATGGAATACTCCACCGCGTATGATGGGAAAGGCACCATAAAGCCCAACTCGTTATCAGAATATATCGGGCTGAAACATTGAAGTGCATTGACAACAGAACGCCGAGGCTGTGTGAGTGTGTGTGTGTGTGTGAGTGTGTGAGTGTGTGAGTGTGTGAGTGTGTGAGTGTGTGAGTGTGTGTGTGTGAGTGTGTGAGTGTGTGTGAGTGTGTGTGTGTGTGTGAGTGTGTGTGTGAGTGTGTGTGTGAGTGTGTGTGTGTGAGTGTGTGTGTGTGTGCGTGTGTGTGTGAGTGCGTGTGTGTGTGAGTGTGAGTGTGAGTGTGTGTGTGTGTGTGCGAGTGTGTGTGTGTGTGTGTGTGAGTGTGTGTGAGTGTGTGTGTGAGTGTGTGTGTGTGTGTGTGTGTGTTTGTGTGTGTGTGTGTGTAAACCAAACACTCTCCATCACACAGATACAAAGAAAGTGCCTTGTAAGTAAACAGTAAAGTTCAAGTTGTGAGTGACGTTATGGAGTCAAGAGTGTATTGTACAATATGTCCATTCGACAGTCTGATGACAGTGGGGTAGAAGCTGTCCTTGGGCCTGGTGGGATGAGCTTTCAGGCTTTTGTATCTTCTGCCCGATGGGAGAGGGGGAAAGAGAGAATGTCTGGGGAGGGTGGGGTTTTTGATTATCCTGGCTGCTTTACTGAGACAGTGAGAAGTGTAGACAGAGTCCGTGGAGGGGAGGCTGGTTTCTGTGAGGCGCTGGGCAGTGCTCCCCACTTTGTGCAGTTCCTTGCCATCTTGCAGGAGATGGCCTCCCTGTCATGGCTAAGGTGCCTCTGATATCTATTGGGAACTTTGGTGGTGATGTGCGTTACGTGTGCACAAAGCACAGATGATAACGGAGTATGATTAAAAGTTTTTACTGAGTCATGTTGGTAATGGTACATGCTGGGAGTACGTGCCGCCAAGATGAAAAAGAAAATCCTGTGCAGAAAGAGAGAGCCCTGCACGTACGAGGCCCAATTGATTCACTGCTCAATCGATCGGCTGCTTGTGCGCTCGCCGCAGTCTCGCAATCGATCCGATACACTTCAGCTTGTTTCCTTTGTTTCAGTTGTGTTGGCATCCAGCCAAGGAGAGCCTGCTGGCGTTCGGGACGGAAGATGGCAAAGTGGGCATTTACGAAATCTACTCAAACAAGTGAGCTTCATTTATATAGCGCCTTTCTCCAGTGCCCTCCCTGCCCCCTCGAGTATTGTTCAGACCTCTCTCTCCTTGGTAAGGGGTGGGGGGGGGCTTGAACTCTCTCACTTTTGGGGTACTCCTCTGTTTTTGTGGATGTTTGCGAAGAGAAAGAATTTCAGGATGTATATTGTATACATTTCTCTGATGCTAAATGTACCTATTGAAACTTCTGTATCATATCCGGAGTTCCCGTATCACTCGGGAGAATAGGAGGCGATATCCACACCGACACTCCAATTGGTTCGTATGATGTGAATGATCCTTATCTCTCCATAACCATGTGTGTTCCTGGCAAATTCTTCCACAGAAGTGTTTTGCCATTGCCTTCTTCTGAACAGTGACTTTACAAGACAGGTGACCTCAGCTATTATCAATACTCTTCAGAAACTGTCTGCCTGGCATCACTGGTCACATAACCAGGACTTGTGATATGCACCAGCTGCTCATATCAGCAGAGTGAGCATAGGTATTGGAATTAAGATGGCTGGACACCAGGAAATCCTGTGCATGGGGAATGAAGTGAATGTGCTCACAAAGTGGTCCCCCCAGTTTACATTTGTGTCACCAACGTAGAGGAGGCTACCTTGGGAGCACCGAATACAGCTGAGGTGCTGTTGTAGGGCAGATGGTAACACGACTTTCTTACAGTTCAGAGTTCAGTTCTGGCGTCCTCTGTAAGAGGTTTGTACGTTCTCCCTGTGACCACGTGGGTTTCCTCTGGGTGCTCTAGTTTCCTCCCACAGTCCAAGGAGTACCGGATAGTAGGCTAATTGGTCATTGTAAATTGCCCTGTGATTGGGTTGGGGTTAAATCAGTGAGGTGCTGGGTGGTGAGGCTTCCTAGGCTGGAAAGGCCTGTTCCACACTGTATCTCTACATGAATAAATGGCCTTGTTAGATTTTCAGGTGAAGTGTTTCCTCACCTAGTCCTAGTTCAATATGCTCTTAAGGTTAACTTACAGGTTGAGTCACCCCACCTCACTTTCCCTGAACACCCCAACCCTCCTCTCCCCTCTCACTCCTCCGACCCTTCACCCTCTACGCTCCCCAGACCCCTGCTGCACCTTCACCATCCCCCGCTGACTGACCACCTTCTCTGAAAATGTCGTATGTTAGTTTCTGTCCATAGTTGCTGCCTGACCTGCTGAGTTCCTCCAGCATTCTGTGTGTTGCTCTGGATTTCCAGTACCTGCAGAATCTCATGTGTTTATGATTCCCTCTCCTTTCATTCCAGGTCTCCTCAGATTTCCAGCTCCTACCACAGGAAAACTGTGTACGCTCTGGCGTGGGGTCCCCCTGTGCCTCCCGTGACTACAGGTGGGTCTCTCCCACTTTCCCACCCCCTTGAGACAACGCAAGCTTTCACGTACCCTCTTCCTTGACTACACATCCCACCCCAGTTTCTAATCATTCAGCGCACTCAGTTCTGTAACCACAAGACTGAAAGACGTAGGAGCAGAATTAGGCCATTTGGCCCATCGAGTCTGTTCCACCATTCAATGATGTCTGTTATTTTGTTCTTGATCATACTCGCCTGTCTTCTCCCCGTAATGCTTAAAATCCTTACCAATCAATCTCTGGCTTAAGTATTCCTAATGACGGCCTTCACAGCTGTCGGTGGCAGTGAATTCCACAGATTCACTTTACTTTATACTTTATTACTTTATTGTCACCAAACAATTGATACTAGAACGTACAATCTGCGCTTCCTGCTCCCTGGAGTACAAATCGATAGTAAATATTAAAAATTTTAATTATAAATCATAAATAGAAAAGGGAAAGTAAGGTAGTGCAAAAAAACCTCGAGGCAGGTCCGGATATTTGGAGGGTACGGCCCAGACCCGGGTCAGGATTCACCACTATCTGGCTGAAGAAGTTCCTCCTTATGGATGTCCTCCAATTTGAGGCTGCGCCCTCTGGTCTTAGATTCCCCCACTATAGGAAACATCTTCTCCACATGTACAACACCAGGTATTTCAACATTCGATAGGTTTCTATGAGATCCCCCCTCATCCTACTACAGGTCCAGAGGCATCAAACGTTCCTCATACGTTAAACTTTTGATTCATGACGCTCATAAACCTCTGGACTCTTTCCAGTGCCCATACATCTTTCCCGAGATACGAGACCCAAAGTTGCTGACACCATTCCACCATCGTCTAGGTCATCCTCTGTTCTTGCTGCTGCCATCAGGAAGAAGGTACAGAAGTCTCCGAGTCCCACACCACCAGGTTCATGAACAATTATATCCCTCAACCATCAGGCTTCTGAATCAGTATGGATAACTTCACTCACCTCAACACTGAACTGATTCCACAACCTACAGAATCACTTTCAAGTATTCTACAACTCTTGTTCTCAATTCAAATCATTACTTTATTATTATTATAACTTTTTTTCATTTGCACGTTCCTCTTCCTTTGTATGTTGGTTGTTTGTCAGTCTTTGTGTGTAGCCTTTCATTAGTTCTATTGTGTTGCCTATCTACTGTGAATGCCTGCAAGAAAATGAATCTCAGGGTTGTATCTGGTGATAAATACGTACTTTGGTAATAAACTTACTTCGAACATTTTCACACTTTATAGAGCCTCTGCGTTACATCCTTGCTTTTATACTCTGGTGCTCTTGAAGTGACACCAACACTTCATTGAGGTAATGGTACGAACGTGCTGCAGGAAGTTGTAAACTCAGCCAGCTCCATCACAGGCACCAGCCTCCCCACTTTAAGGACATCTTCAAAAGGCAATGTCTCAAAAAAGTTTCTTCCATCATTGTGGACCCTTATCACCCAGGACATATAACCATATAACCATTACAGCATGGAAACAGGCCATCTCGACCCTTTTAGTCCGTGCCGAACTCTTACTCTCACCTCGTCCCACCGACCTGCTCTCAGCCCATAACCCTCCATTCCTTTCCTGTCCATATATCTATCCAATTTAACTTTAAACAACAACATCGAACCTGCCTCAACCACTTCTGCTGGAAGCTCGTTCCACACAGCTACCACTCTCTGAGTAAAGAAGTTCCCCCTCATGTTACCCCTAAACTTTTGCCCTTTAACATGCCCTGTTCTCATTGCTACAGTCAGAGAGGAGGTACAGGAGCCTGAAGGCACACACTCAGCGATTCAGGAACAGCTTCTACCCTTCTGCCATTAGATTTGTGAATGGACAGTGAACCCACGAACTCTACCTGACTATTGTTTCCTCTCTTTTCCCACCACTCACTTAATTGATATATACATTTCGAATTGTGATTTATAGTTTTTATTATTATGTATTGCATGAAACTGCTGCCACAGAACAGTTTTCACAACATATTAAACCCGATTCTGATTTACATCGAAGCTGCATAGATCTAAGTTGTTGTTGTGGGTTAACCCTTGCATTGCTGGCAACACTGACTTGTGTACCCTGGTCTTTCTCCCGTCAGCTGGGGCTGGGGACGGTCCAGCCCTGACCCTGTACAGCTGTGCGGGCGAGGGTATCATCCTCCAGCACAACCCCTGGAGACTGACGGCAGATGCTCAGGACATCAACCGGATCATCCGGGAAACAAATGGGATCAAGGTGGGTCCACGGGCGAGACGAGGGTCGCGGATGCTGAAACCTGGAGCACTGAGCAGTCCGATGGAGGACGAATTAATTTCAGCTGTATTTGTCAGCTCTGCACTCGGGGTACACCTGCTCTAATGAGCCAATCGCATGGCAGCAACTCGACGCATAAGAGCAGGCAGATGTGGTCAAGAGGTTCAGTTGTTGTTCGGATCAGAATGGGGAAAATATGTGATTTAAGTGACTTTGACCGTAGAATGATTGTAGGTGCCAGGCGAGGTCGTTTGAGTATCTCAGGAACTCCTGATCTGGGATTTTCATGCCCAACAGTCTCTAGAGTTTATAGAGAATGGTGCAAGAAACAAAAAAACATTCAGTGAGTAGCAGTCCTGTGTGGGGGCTTTGTTAATGAGAGAGGTCAGAGGAGAACGGCCAGACTGGTTCGAGCTGACAGGAAGGTGACGGTAACCATGCGTTACAGCAGTGGTGTGCAGAAGAGCATCTCTGATCGCACAACATGTTGAACCTTGAAATGGACGGGCTACAGCAGCAAAAGATCACGAGCATTCACTTGGTGGCCACTGAATTCGATACCTCCTCCGACTAATAAAATGGCCATTAAGAGCGTGTCGAAACACACAGTGAAATGCTTCTCTTGTATCAACGACCAACACAGTCTGAGGATGTGCTGGGGACAGCCTGCAAGTGTCGCCGTGTTTCTGACGTTGACGTAGCATGTCCGCAGCTCCCTGGCACTAGTCCGTACCATCCGTCCCGGAGGAGGTTCACAAGAATTATCCTGGGAAAGGAAGAGTTAACCTACGAGGAGTGTTCAGTGGCTCAAGGCCAGTTTTCGCTGGAGCTTAGAATACTGAAAGGTCTAGACAGAGTTCACGTGGACAGGATGTTTCCAGTAGTGGGAGAGTCTAGGACCTAAGAGCACTGTTTCAGAATACAAAGATGTCCCTTTAGAACACAGATGAGGAGGAATTTCTTTAGCCAGAGGATGGAGATTCTCTGGAATTCAATAAAACAGATAACTGTGGAGGCCAAGTCATTGGGTATATTTAAAGTGGAGGTTCTTAATGAGTCAGGATGTCAAAGGTTACAGGCAGAAGGCAGAAGAATGGGGTTGAGAGGGAAAATAAATCAGTAATAGAATAGAACAGAATAGAATAGTACAGCACAGTACAGGCCCTTTGGTCCACAATGTTGTGCCGACCCTCAAACCCTGCCTCCCATATAAGCTCCTACCTTAAATTCCTCCATATACCTGTCTAGTAGTCTCTTAAACTTCACCAGTGTATCTGCCTCCACCACTGACTCAGGCAGTGCATTCCACGCACCAACCACTCTCTGAGTAAAAAACCTTCCTCTAATATCCCCCTTGAACTTCCCAACCTTTACCTTAAAGCCATGTCCTCTTGTATTGAGCAGTGGTGCCCTGGGGGAGAGGCGCTGGCTATCCACTCTATCTATTCCTCTTATTATCTTGTACACCTCTATCACGTCTCCTCTCATCCTCCTTCTCTCCAAAGAGTAAAGCCCTAGCTCCCTTAATCTCTGATCATAATGCATACTTTCTAAACCAGGCAGCATTCTGGTAAATCTCCTTTGTACCCTTTCCAATGCTTCAACATCCTTCCTATAGTGAGGTGACCAGAACTGGACACAGTACTCCAAGTGTGACCTAACCAGAGCTTTATAGAGCTGCATCTTTACATCGCGACTCTTAAACTCTATCCCTCGACTTATGAAAGCCAGCACTCCATAAGCTTTCTTAACTACCCTATCCACCTGTGAGGCAACTTTCAGGGATCTGTGGACACGTACCCCGAGATCCCTCTGCTCCTCCACACTACCAAGTATCCTGTAATGATAGAATGGCAGAGCGGACTCGTGGGCTGAATGGCATAATTCTGCTCCATGTTTTATGGTTTTTGGAATGGGGGAGGCACCCCACAGGGTCATGAAGAAAACGTACAAGTTTCATTATGGATGGCGGTGGAATTGAACCTCGATCGCTGGTGCTGTAAAGCATTAGGCTTTCCACTAGCCTGCCCCTGACTGGGCAGGTCGAGTGGCAAACTGGAGGGAAATTGGACAGCTGATGCTTTGGGTCAGGACCCATATCAGGGCGGGGGATGGTACCTGGGGTGGTAGTGGAGGCAGGTGTATTAGAAGTGTTTAAGATCATAAGCCTTAGGAACAGAATTAGGCCATTCAGCCCATTGAGTCTGCTTCACCATTAATCATGGCTGTTTCACTATCCCTCTTAACCCTATTCTCCTGCCTTCTCCCTATAACCTTTGACATCCTGACTAAACAAGAACCTACCAACCTCTGCTTTAAATATACCCAATGACTTGGCCTCCGAAGTCATCTGTGGCAACAAATACCAGAGATTCACTACCTTCTGGTTAAAGAAATTCCTTCGAAGCTCTGTTTTAAATGGCTATCTGTCTTCTGAGGCTGTGTCCTCTCGTATCAGACTCCGCGCCATAGGAAACATCCTCTCCACATCCACTCTATCCAGGCCTTTCAATGTTCGATAGGTTGCAGAGGAATCCCCCCCTCATTCTTCAAAACTCCAGCGAGTACATTTTAGGTAGACTGATGAGTGTGCCGGGAATGGAGGGATATGGACATTGTGTAGGCAGAAGGGGCCAGTGGGTGATTAGTTAGTAGATAACAACATTATGGGCGGAAGGGCTGGTTGCTGTGCCGTACCGTTCTGTGTTCTGGATGGTCTACAGGGAGCGAGTGAGGGGGGTAAACATTCTGGGTCGTGGAGGGTTTATAAAATCACAATCCTTTGTGGGTGTCAAGCTGCCCCCAAGTATGGTTGGAGTTGCCCTTGTCCGGACAAGTGCTGGGGTTGATGAGAAGTGAATTAGCCGGAAATAATTCTTCGAAAATTCCCCTTGATCCTGCAGCACAAACTCCCAGGCCGCAGTGAGCTGAGTTGGAAGCCGGATGGGACAGTCCTGGCGATCGGCAATGACGACGGGTAAGAGGAACACCTCGCCATTTGTCTTTTAGTTTCAGACTTGGTTATTGTCACCTTCACCAAGATGCAGTGGCCGTAGCTCACGGAATAAACGGTTTACGTGGTAGAACAAAGGGAGTACACGTCCGTAATTCCTTGAAAGTGGTGTCACAGGTAGCTAGGGTCGTAAAGAAATCTTTTGGCACATTGACCTTCATAAATCAAAGTATTGAGTACAAGAGATGAGATGTTATGTTGAAGTTGTATAGGATGTTGGTGAGGCCTAACTTGGAGTGTTGTGTGCAGTTCTGGTGACCCACCTCCAGGAAAGATGTAAATAAGATTGAAAAAGTGCAGAGAAAATTTATAGGGATGTTGCTGGGTCTTGAGCACCTGAGTTATAGGGAAAAGTTCTAGGACTGTATTCACTAGAATGTAGAAGACTGAGAGGAGATTCAGTAGAGGTATACAAAATTATAAGGGGTATAGATAGGGTAAATGCAGTCAAGCTTTTTCCACTGAGGTTGGGTGAGATGAGTACTAGAGGTCATGGGTTAAAGGTGAGAGGTGAAATGTTTAAGGGGAACCTGAGGGGTAATATGTTCACTCAGAGGGTAGTGAGAGTGTGGAATGAGCTGCCAGTGGAAGTGGTGGTGCAGGTTCAATTTCAACATTTAAGAGAACTTTGGGTAGTTACGTGGATGGGAGGGGTATGGAGGGCACTGGTCTGGGTGCAGGTCGATGGGACTAGGCAGAATAATGGTTCAGCACAGATGAGATAGGCCAAAGGTCGTGAAGGGGGCACGTTGGTCAGTGTGGAGCGGTTAGGCCGATGGGTCTGTCCCATGCTTTACGAGGAGTGATTCTGCCCTATGGCCTCTCTGTTGGGATCAGTTGCATGTTTCTGGCTTTGTTACCCAGCTGGGTCTCCCTGCTTTCTGCTTGTTACAGCTCCATTGAGATCTTCCAGGCTCCACTCCTGAGGTTACTGTGCACCATCCAGACACATCACAAACTCATCAATGCCATCCGCTGGCACCACACTCACAGCACAGACCCTGAGCTCGGCTTCCTGCTGGCCTCGGGATCCAACAACGCCGTGGTCTACGTCCACAACCTCAGGACTGTGTTGGGTAAGTGTCTGCAGGCCTTCAGCTTCCATTCCCACCCACCACCCCCCCATCCCACTCCCGCCTGACTGTTGGATTGTAATGATTTTAATCCAAAGTTCTTTCAGAAATCAGGGAAGAGGTACAAAAGTTGCTTCCTGATCATTTTATTAGAACAAAGAGAAATTGAAATCATCAGTGATAGAAGTGTACGAAGTGAAGGGAGGGATGAAATGCTGAGGGACTAAGATGGCGCTGACCTCTTGCAGCTTATTTACACAAGGAAAATTTCAATCAAATTTGTAGATAAGAGTCAACCAATGAGATGCCCCTTATTCAAATAATAAAGTACCAATGATCACACAATAGGTCAGGGTTTCTCATCCAGGGTTCCGCGATTTAAAAAACATCATTGTTTGGACTTCACACGACGCTAGCGCCAGCAGTGGTGGGCAGTGACCGTGCAGCCGTCTGCAATCTCAGCCCAGTACAGCAGGACTGTGTTTATTTGCTTGAGCCCGTTCTCCGTTTTTAACGCAAGGTAGCAGGGGCCATTGATGATTGGTGAGTGCTGTATTGCACGGAGGGGAGGATGAATTTAGATTATGAAGACACGTAGTCCTCTTTTATTGTCATTTAGTAATGCATGCATTAAGAAATGATACATTATTTCCTCCGGTGTGATATCACAAAAACACAGGACAGACCAAGACTGAAAAAACTGACAAAACCACATAATTATAACATATAGTTACAACAGTGCAACAATACCGAACTTGATGAAGAAGTCCGTGAGCACAGTAAAATTCAAAGTTTCTCAAATGTCCCACATCTCACGCAGATGGGAGAAGGAAGAAAAACTCTCCCTGCCGTGCCGACCACAGTCCGACTCTGAGTCATCCGAAAACTTCGAGCTCTGATCAGCTCTCTGACACCGAGTACTGAGCGCCATCTCTGTCTGAACGATTCGACCTCCTTCTCGGTCGCCAACAGCAGGCAAGGCCAGGGATTTTGAGGCCTACCCTCCAAAAGATTCCCGACCACACAGTAACGACAGCAGCGAACGGGTGTTTCAGAAATTTCTCCAGATGTTCCTCTGTGCTTTCACATCCCTCTCCATCAAATCAGAATTGTCCACGGCCCCTATTTAACAGATACGATATCATTTTTCACCGGAGGGCTGGGCACATGAAGGCGCACTGTCATCTTCTCCTCCTGCCGATGGTAGGTTGATAATTGGTGAGCACTGTATTACACGGAGGGGAGGATGGTGGGCTGATGAGGAGCCTGAAGTGTGTTTTCTGAGCATTGAATGGACTCGTCCAATTTGGGCTGTGACGTCAGCCTCTCCCTCCTGAATTTCCTCCCCCAACTTCCCCTTGTGCACCACTGACTGACTTATGGGAGCAAACAAACCCTACTAGTGTGGTAGAAAATTGGAGGGAAATTTTCATTCTTAAGACAGTCCGGTCTGGTGATTTTGGAAGAGGAGGATACTAGGCCGTGGCCTATGGACAATTCTGATAAGGTTAATGATGAAGAATTACAATCTTTCTGAGTCATTTCACTGCACTAGAGCAACAACAGACACACAAAAAAGTCTGACTTTACAATGAAAGCTGCTTTTTAATGGGTTTTACATGGACTGGTGATGCAAGTGGTCCTAGTCCATCGTACCTAGTCTGTGGCAAACAACTTGCAAATGTAGCTGTGGCTCCAGTAAAATTGAAAAGACACTTAAATACAAATCACGGCCATATGACAAGTAAAAATGCTGATTATTTTAAATGACTATTGGAATCTCAAAACAAGCAGATTAAAGCTTTTGAAAATAAAGTCACAGTCAGTAAAATGAATCAGGAAGCAAGTTATTTAGTGGCTTTATGACCAGTTAATTCGAGAATGTTTAAAAAAACTATGAAAACCTGGACAAAGAGCACACCAACCTCCTGCTATATGCATAAAACCGGTGGCTTAGCAGAGGAAGAGTTCTCAACAGTTTGAGCTGAAAGGTGAATTGCAGGAGTACTTTCAAGAAAATAGCAGGCCAGATTTTGCTAAGTGCTTTGAAGATGAAGAATGGCTGCAGAAACTAGTCTATTTAACATATGAGCCAGTTCAACGAGTCTCTGCAAGGCCCTGGAGAAAATGTTTTGACTTCAAGTGACAAGATTCTTGTATTTAAAAGGAAACTGAATCTTTGGAAAAATCATGCTGCAAAAGTAAATCTCGAAATGTTTCCACTGCTTCTTGGGCTTGAGAATAAGGAAGGATATCAGAAAGTCTTGAGTCTTATTGAAAACCACCTGGAAGAACTGCAGAACAAAAGTGAGCAGTATTTTTCCTCCCTTTCCACACCAGTGCATGACTGGGTGAGAGATCCTTTCTCTAAATCTTCTGCTCAGCCTGAGAACTTGGCTTTGAGAGAAGCGGAAGAACCTTGTGAGTTGTATTCTGATCATGCACTCAAGATGAGATTTACTGACCTGCCCTGGACAAATTATGGATTTCTGTGAAAGAAGAGTATCCTGTCATCCATAGAAAAGCAATGAACATTTTGATGTAACTTTCAACTTTTTTACACGTGTAAGCAAGCATTTTCTTGTTTAACAAGCATCGAGCAAGGATAGAAATCGTCTCATTTCAGTTGAAGGTGAATTCCGTGTGTGCTTATCTCCAGTTTGACCCAGAATTGAGAAATTTATTATGTTTGTCTTATGAGTTTTTAAAATTGATGAAAGGGATAGATACAGGTTAGTTTCAAGAAAGTTAAGCTAAACTTAACTCTTATTTTTTCAAAAAAAGGTTGCCTAAAAATTCATTCTCTACTCAAAAGAGTATTGACAGATATTTTTGTGTTATTATGTCTATGCTTACTGATCACACTAATGTACTGTGAGTTGTAGATATAATAATTTTTATGCAGGGGTTCCCTCAGACCTGAAAATTATTTGAAGGGTTCCTCCAGGACAAAAAGGTGAGAAAGGCTGTTCTGGTAGATACACAGAACTTGCATATACATACTACAGCCACTAAGGGGCATGTTAAACTGTTACATGCATATGAGAACTACTTGAAATGCAAGCAGATTATTAATTGTTAAGCTACTAAGGAAATAATTAAACAGTCTAATCTAAGAATTAAACTTTTGGATCCAACACGTTCTTCCACCATCAGATTTCTGAACTGTCCGTGAACCCACAATCGTTACCCCGCTATTTCGCCTTTGTTTTTAATTTTTCTGTCTTGCAATGTATGGTTCCCGCAGAATGACAGATCATGTCAGTGATGATGCACAGCCTCAGACTTGAAGGGTGTCAATTTAGAACAGGCATAAGGAATTTCTTTAGCCAGAGGGTGGTGAAACTGAAATTCATTGCCACAGATAACTGTAAAGGCCAAGTCACTGGGTGTATTTAAATCGGAGGTTGATAAGTTCTTGATTAGTTAGGGTATCAAAGATGGTGTCTCCAAAAGGCAGAATCCATTACTGAGGACCCCCATCACCCAGGACATGCCCTCTTCTCATCGCTACCGTCAGGGAGGAGGTACAGGAGTCTGAAGACACACACTCAACAATTCAGGAACAGCGTCTTCCCCTCCACCATCAGATTTCTGAATGAACAATGAACCCACAAACACTTCCTCACTATTCCCTCTCTTTTGTGCCACTTATTTGATTTTCTTATTTTGTATGTACTTATTGTAATTTATAGTTTTTATTATTATGTATTACAATGTACTGCTGCCGCAAAACAAATTTCACAACGTGTTTAGGTGATATTAAGCCTGATTCTAATTCTGTTACTGCAAGAGGGCAGGAGAATGGGGTTGAGGGGGATAATGAATCAGCCATGATGAAATGGCAGAACAAACTGGATGGGCTGAACTGCCTAATTCTGCTCCTGTGCTGTTTGGATTACAGTGAACCTGATTGTAAATCGAGTGACTGGGCTATGGGGAGAGGTTAGAGAGGATAGAACTCTTGGCATACTGGTGACTGAGTTGTGATTTTATAGAGGTGTGTCAAATCACGAGGGGCATAGGGTGAATGGATACCGTCTTTTTCCTCTAACTCAGAGGTAGTTTTTTTATGCAGAGAGTGGTGGGTGTGTGGAACGCCCTGCTAGGGGTGGTGATAGAGGCAGATACATTGGGGATATTTAAGAGCCTCTTAGATAGGCACTTGGATGATAGAAAAATGGAGGCAATGTGGGAGGGAAGGGTTAGATTGATCTCGGAGTATGTTACAAAGTCAGAAGAACATTGTGCATCAAAAGGCTGGAACTGTACTCTACCGTTCTATATTCTAACTCTGAGAGATCCCGGGGTGTCCCCTCACCCCCGTACCGAGAGATCCCGGGGCGCTCCCCCCCCCCCACCTCCGTGCTGAGAGATCCCGGGGCGTCCATCCCTTACCGAGAGATCCTGGGCTGTCCCTCCGCGGCGAGTTCCCATGTTGCAACTGTGAGATCTCTGGATGCTCATAAAAGCACAGGAACAGGCCCTTTGGCCCTTAGTGCTAGCACTGACCATAACATGGAACCTATTCCATTTGCCTAACAGTCTAACTGGTTATGATCTTGCATCCAACGTGATTGAAGACCCCCTCAGCTTGGAGATTCTCTCTTTTCCCTTTCAGTTCCCACCACTGTGTGTAAGGAATTTGTATGTTCTCCTTGTAACCGCGTGAGTTCCCTCCTATTGCTCTTGTTTCCCCCCACATTCCAAGGATGTACAGTTGAAGGTCAGTAGGTTGTTGGCGCTGCACGCATGGCGATTCCTGAGATCTGTCTCCAACGTATCCTCGGACTGTATCGATTGTTGGCGCAATTGATGGTCTTCACTCGAGGACCAACCAAAACAGATTCTTTCCAGGACAGGTATAGATCGCTCTCAGAAACCAGCCTCCCCTCCACGGACCCTGTCTACACTTCCCACTGTCTCAGTAAAACAGCCAGCATGATCAAAGACCCCACCCACCCCAGATATTCTCTCTTCTCCCCTCTCCCATCGGGCAGAAGACACAAAAGCCTGAAAGCACGTCCCACCAGGCCCAAGGACAGCTTCGATCCCACAGTTATCAGACTATTAAATAGTTCCCTAGTATAGTAAGACGGACTCCTGGCCTCCCAATCTACCTCGTTATGACCTTTCACCTTATTGTCTGCCTGCAGTGCACTCTAACTGCACCACTTTATTCTACGATCTGTTACTGTTTTACCTCAGTGTACTGATGGGATGAACTAATCTGTATGGATGGTGTGCAATGGGTACACGTGACACTAATAAACCAGTTCACCAACCAGATTTGTGAACTGTCCCCATGTGAGAATAATGAACTGATTGAATTTACTATTTCTCTTCCTGTCCCAGAACATCCCTCTGGAACGCCGACCACGATGACTGAGCCGTTCCGAACCCTCACTGGGCACACAGCGAAGATCACCAGCCTGGCATGGAGCCCCCACCACGATGCCACGCTGGTGTCTGCCTGCTACGACGGTACTGCCCAGGTGAGTGTTCGGTCTAGGAATCGACTGTTGGGCTGAAGACCGAATGGAGTGTGTTTTACATGAAGGTGGGACGCAGGAAGTAACACCTCAATATCTGTGCCGAGCAAAATGTCAAATTAACTCATCCCTTCTGCCTGTACGTGATCCATATCTCTCTATTCTCCATACGTTCGACGCCACGTATCTGCTTCCACCACCACAGGCAGTCCATCCCAGGCACACACCACCTTTTAAGTGTCAAAGAAAATCTTACCCCATGTATTTCCTGTAAACTTCTTCCCCCTTTTCACCTTAAATGCTTAATCACAGGAGATTTTGCAGATTCCGCAAGTCCAGAGGAACAGACTCAAAATGCTGGAGGAACTCAGCAGGTCAGTTGGTGTCTATGGAGAGGAATGAACAGTCAATGTTTCAGGCTGAAACCCTCCATCAGAATCGGTGAAGAGTTTCAATTCAAAACGTTGACTTAAAATGCTTGCCCCCTGGTATTCGACATTTAAACCCTGGGGATAAGGTAGTTCCTGCCTCTCCATTAGATTTCCCCTGTGTGTGTGTGTGTGTGTGTGTGTGTGTGTGTATGCGTGCGCGCGCGCGCAGTGTCTGCATATTCTCCTTGTGACCATGTGGGTTTCCTCCGGGTGCTCCAGTTTCCTCCCACATCCCAGAGGCATACTTGGGAGTCCTCGTACAGGGTTCCCTAAAGCAGAGATTCCGAACCTGGAGTCCACGGATCTTTAGCTTAATGATATTGGATTTTCCTATGGCACAAGAAAATTCGGGAACCCCTGCGCTATAGGTCCAAGATGGTTTATTGTCAATCTTCAGTACCTGAGTGTAAAGGAGATTGTTACTCCGGATCTGATATAGCATCAAAAAGCACAGTAAATATAAAAGCAACGCTGTAAAACATTTGCGGGTTGAGTCGGCGGTGAGGAAAGCAAGTGTGAGGTTAGCATTCATTCGGAGAGGACGAGAATATAGACGCAAAGCTGTCATGTTGAGGCTTTATTAGCCACTGGTAAGAATGTAGTGTGAGCCGTTTTGGGCCCCTTATCTGAGAACGGACGTGCTGACATTGGAGGGAGTCCAGAGGAGGTTCATGAGGGTTAAAGAATGCAGAGTGTTTGGTGGCTCTGAGCCTGTACTTGCTGGAGCTTAGACGAATGATGAGGGATCCCATTGAAAGGCTTGGACAGAGTGGCCATGCAGAGGATGTTTCCAACCGTGGGAGCGCCTCCGGACACTTCATCATTTTGTGCCGTGTCGTATGACATCATCATTATGTGCCATGTTGTATGATGTGGGTGATCCTAGTCTCACGTACTTGGCAAATTTCTCTACAGAAGTGATTTGCCATTGCATTCTTCTGGCCAGTGTCTTTACAAGATGGGTGATCCCAGCCATTATCAACACTCTTCAGAAATCGTCTGCCTGACGTCAGTGGTCGCAGGACTTGTGATGTGCACCAGGTGCTCATACGACCAGCCACCACCTGTTCCCGTGCCTTCACGTGACCCTGATCGGGAGCCAAGGGTGACCTGCAGGCCAGCGAAGGAAGGAGCGCCAAAACCTCCTTTGGTAGAGACGTATCTCCATACTGCCACCCAAATTCTGGGGCGTCCATCCTGAATGGAGATGTAAAGTAATTTCTTTAGCCTGATGATGGTGAATCTGTGGAGTTCATTGCCACAGATGGCTAAGGAGTCAAATCATTGGGTATATTTAAAACAGAGTTTGATTGGTTCTTGATTATTCAGGACAACAAAGGTTATGGGGAGGAGGGAGGGGAGTGCGGTTGAGAAGGATAATAAATCAGCCATGATAGAATGACAGCAGACTAGATGGGCCAGATGGCCTAATTCTCCTCCCTATGTTTTATGGTAGTGAGCCACATTGTTCCGGGACACTGTGGTGCAGAGGAGATTTCCCAGACTGGTTGAGATGGGTACGAGGTTGGTTCTGTAGAGAGACCAGAACAGATGGTTGTCCACCTTTGAGCAGAGAAAGGGAGCATTGCAAACCTAGTGTTTTGGTTCAGTAAATAAAGTAGCAAGAGACCCATTGACCAGGAGAGGGCGCACTTCCCCAGAGGCTGGTGGAGATGGAATTGGTAATGGTTTGTTATTGTCACACCTATCGAGACAAGGCAATGAAAAGCTTGGCTTCATAGTCAAATTCAAAATAAATTTGTTGTCAGAGTACGTATGTTACCATATACAAGCTTGAAATGTCGATGCTTTATTCCATAGATGCTGCCGAACCTCCTGAGTTCCTCCAGCATTTTGTGTGTGTTGCTTTGGATTTCCCCCATCTGCAGAATCTCTTGTGCATATGTCACCATACTCTACCTGGAGATTTATTTTTTTGCAGGCGTTTAGAAGAAAATTTTGCAATAGAATTCATGAAAAGTTATGCATAAAATTCAAGATTGTTTAATGTAATTTTCAGTATACAAGTGTAAAGAAGAACAAAATAGTTGTTACTCAAAACCCAAAGCAGAACAAAAAAAAGTTAAAGAACACAACAATAATAAAAAATATAAATATAAATACATAAGATAGCTTATAGATTGATTGTATGTTCATAAAATGACACTAGGCACAGGAGTGTCTGTACGTAAGGTGACTGACGGGAAATGATAAAGTAGTGGTGGTTGGGGGTGTGGAGGGGTGGGTGAGTGGGTTAGTGGGTGGAGGTGTTGATCAGCCTTATTGCTTGGGGAAAGTAACTGTTTTTGAGTCTGGTGGTCCTGGTGTGGATGCTACGTAGCCTCCTTCCTGATGGGAGTGGGACAAGTATCTAATGTGGAAAAGGAGACAAATGATGCCAATAATAAATAGATAAATAATACTGAGAGCATGAGGTGCAGAGTCCTGTCCATGACCGTGAGTCAGGTCAATGTTGAGGTGAGTGAAGTTATCCACACCGGATCGGGAGCCTGGTGGTTGAATGTCACCGTGTGTAAATGTTAACGGTTCTTCGTGCTGTTAATGTTATATGTTAACGGTTCTTTGGGCTGCAGGTGTGGGACGTCCTGAAGGAGGAGCCCAAGTGCAACTACCGAGGACACGCGGGGAGACTGCTGGGAGTGCAGTGGTCGCCAGTGGAGGCAGATGTGGTCTGGACAGGAGGGGATGACTTCACGGTGCGGCGATGGGAGGTTTCAAAGCAGGAACACACCAGACCACCTCAAGGTACAGTACTGATAATGTGCATTTTGTTTTCTTTTAGTTTTATTTAGAGATACAGGAAAGTAACGGGCCCTTTTGGGCCAATGAGCCCCTGCAGCCCAATTACACTCATGTGGCCAGTGAACCTACTACGTCTTTGGACTGTGGGAGGAAACGGGAGCACTGGGAGGAAACCCACATGGTCACTGGGCGAATGTACAAACTCCTTACAGACAGCAGTAGAAATTGAACACAGGTCTATAATAACGTTACACTCACCACTAATGTTACCGTGCAGCCTCTCTTTGTATTAATTGTTTATGGGTGTGGGTCTGGCTGTTAGGCCAGTGTTTACTGCGCTTGAGATGGAATCAGAATTGGTTTATCATTGTCAGTTGTACCGAGAGACAGCGAGAGGCTTGTCTTGCATGCTGTTCATACAGATCAGATCATTACACAGCGCACTGAGGTAGAACAAGGGAAAACAATGACAATGCAGAGTTAAGTGTAGCAGCTACAGAGAGAGTGCAGTGCAGGTAAACGATAAAGTGCAAGATCACAACGAGGTCAATTGTGAGGCCAGGAGTCCAGCTTGTTGTACCAGAGGTCAAACTAAGAGTCCAATAGCAGTGGAGTAGAAGCTGTTCTTGAGCCTGGCGGGACGTGTTTTTGGGCTTTTGTATCTTCTGCCCGATGGGAGAGGGGAGAAGAGAGAATGTCCGGGGTGGGTGGGTCTTTGTTTTTGCTGGCTGTTTGTCTCATTTCTCAGTAAGAGTCCATGGAGAAGAGGCTGGTTTCCATAACCTGCAGAGCTGTGTGTGGTTTCTTGTGGCAGGGGTTGCCCTTCCCATTTGACTTGTAGAAGCCCCTCTGGTGAAGGTGCTCCTGCTGTGCTGCTGTTGGGAACATTTCCAGGACATTTTCTCAACAATAACGAGCTAGCGACAGTAAAGCAATTTGTCCTGGTCCAACCTCAGAGACCCCACGGTCAAGAAGCTATTCTGAGAAGTAGGCATCATGGTCTACTTCCTGAGAAGGCCAAGGAGATTCAGCCGGTCCCTGACGACCCTCAATGCAACGTAGAAAACATCCTGTCCAGATGCACCGCGGCTCGGTACGGCAACTGGCCTGCGTGTGACTTCAAGAAACTGCAGAGAGTTATGGACACGTCTCAGCGTGTTTCATAAACCAGCCTCTTCTCTGAGAACTCTCTCTGGAGTTCCTTGTGGTCTCATGCAGTGCAATTGCAGCTTGTGTTTATCCTGCATGTGTGGGGGCTCTCATGTTATGCACCGTAATGCTGCTGCAAGTAAGCATTTCATTGCACCTGTGCGTACATGGACTTGCGCAGATGAGGGTAAAGTTATCTTTACACGGTAGTGTACTGTTTAGTGTAATGGTTTACTGCGCCAGCTGTAAGATCGGAGTTTGGTTCCCACCACTGTCTGTAAGGAGTTTGTACGTTCTCCTCGTGACCGTGTGGGTTTCCTCCGGGTGCTCTGGTTTCCTCCCACGGTCCAAAGATGTACAGGTTGGTGCTGGCGAGTTGTTGGCGTGCTGTGTTTGTGCTGGAAGCGTGGCGACACTTGTGTGCTGCCCCCAGCACATCGCAAAACTAAAAACCGTTGATGCGTTTCACTGTATGTTTCAATGTTTTAGTCTTCCTGTGATGTGATGGGTAAAGCTGACCTTGATCTTTCTGGTCTTTAACTATCTCTGAAATGTGGTCCTTGTTCCTCAATTAGGGAAGAAGTTCTCCGAGATGGAAAGGAAGAAGATAAACGGCTTGAAGCCCAAATCCAAGAAAGCCAAGAAAAAAGCGGACAAGAGCGTTGAGGGTTTGGGAGGGGTGGGATTTTCGGACACTCCATCGGAGGCCATTTCCACCCCCCGTGTCTGCAAGGAGCCGGAATGTTCCAGGGAAGTCGAAACGGGACTTGTTGGAACCTTTGAGGTGCCAGGTATGACTGATTGCTTCTATTCCATGGCCCAGAGGGGTGGATGCTAACCTCTGACCCCATTTTGAGGGCAATATCTAATGGCTCAGAGGAGGTGCAAAGGGACTTTGGAGTTCTACAGAATTCCTCAGAAGTTAACTTGCAGGTCGAGTTGGTGGTGGTGAAGGCAAATGCAACATTAGCGTTCATTTTGAGAGGACCAGAATATAAAAGCAAGGATGTAATGTTGAGGCTTTATAAAGCACTGGTGAGGCCTCACTTTGGAGTATTGTGAGGCCACATATCTAAGAAAGGATATGCTGCCATCGAAGAGGGTTCAGAGGAGGTTCATGAGAATGAACTTAAGAACATAAGAAATAGGAGCAGGAGTAGGCCATCCAGCCCATCGAGCCCGCCCCGCCATTCAATAAGATCATGGCTGATCTGGTCTGTAAGCTCAGCTCCATCTACCTGCCTTTTCCCCATAGCCCTTAATTCCCCTGCTATGTAAAATGATTCCAGGAATGAATGGATTAACATGTAAGGAGCATTGATGACTCTGGGCCTGTACTCGCTGGAGTTTAGAAGGTGGAGAGGCGATCTCACTGAAGCCTATTGAAAAGGGGATAACTACACTCACTTGCCCCATCATTGAGATCTTCCCATCTTCCCACATCAATGAGATCTTTCCACAGCCAGTGATCTCACTTTAAGAACTCTGTATCTTGTTATCTCATGTTCTCATTATTTATTGCTATTTATTTATATTTGCATTTGCACAGTTTGTTGTCTTCTGCACTCTGGTTGATCTTTTATTAAACACAAAATAATCTGCAGTTGCTGGGGCCAAAGCAACACTCACAACACGCTGGAGGAACTCAGGAGGTCGGGCAGCATCCGTGGAAAGGATTGGTCGAAAAGACTGGCTCCATCCTGGCGAAGGGTTCTGGCCCAAAACGTCGACTGATCTTTTCCACAGATGTTGCCCGACCTGCTGAGTTCCTCCGGCGTGTTGTGAGTGATCTTTTACTAATCCTGTAATAAATGTACCACCCTGATACATTTGTACTCTGCCAATAAAACTTACTTTGAGCTTTCAATACTGAAATGTTGAGATAGAATGGATGTAGAGAGAATGTTTTCTGTAATGGGGGAGCCTAGGACCAGAGGGCACAGCCTCAGAATATCTGGACGTCTCAGAGATGAGGAAGAATTTCTTCAGCCAGGTAATAGTAAATCTGTGGAATTCATTGCTGTGGAGGACTAGTCATGGGGTATGTTTAGAGTGGAACTTGATAGGTTATTGATCAGTGAGGATCTGAAAGGTTACTGAGAGAAGGTCTCGCAGAAGCAGAAGTGCAGTGAAGTGCCTCACGATCAGCTCTTCTTGGTGCACAAATATATCAGTGCAGTCCCAATTCTACTCACCAGACCTGGAATATCTACCAGTTAAGTGCCATCCATGATTTCCAGGATCATCTTGGTAGCAGTATATATTCCACCTCAGGCCAATGTCAATCAGGCTTCAGATGATCTGAGCGATGGGATCAATATGCACTAAACAGTGCATCCTAATGCCTTCATTATCGTTTTGGGAGATTTTAACCAGGCCAGTCTGAAAAAAATCACTAAGCAATTACCATCAACAGATCACTTGCAATACCAGAGGAAACAACACACTGGACCATTGTTACACCACCATCAGGAATGCCTACTGTGCTATTCCACGCCCTCACTTTGGGAAGTGTGATCACCTGACTGTACTTCTACTCCTTCAGTATAGCAGAGACTGAAGACTGCAGCACCAGTAGTGAGGACCAAGAAGGTTTGGACAAGGGAAGCACAGGAGCGCCTACAGGACTGGTTTGAATCGGTGGACTGGACTGTATTCAGGGATTCATCTTCAAACCTGGATGAGTATACTGCAGTTGTTACCAACTTCATTAAACCTGTGTGGATGAGTGTGTGCCCACAGAGACTTACTCTACATTCCCAAACCAAAAGCCATGGATGGACCGAGAGGCACGTCATCTGCTGAAGGCAAGATCTGTGGCATCCAAGTCTGGTGACCCTGGCCTGTACCAGAAAACCAGGTATGGTCTGCGGAGAGCTATTTCAAGGACGAAGAGACAATTTCGAATGAGGTTGGCGGCAACATCGGATGTACGACAACTCTGGCAGGGTTTGCAAGACATTACTTCCTACAAAGTGAAACCCAATAACATGAATGGCAGCAACGCTTAACTACCAGATGAACTCAACACCTTCTATGCCCGCTTTGAAAGGGAGAATGTAACTACAGCTGTGAAGATCCCTGCTGCACCTGATGACCCTGTGATCTCCGTCTCAGAGGGCGATGTTAGGCTGTCTTTAAAGAGAGTGAACCCTTGCAAGGTGGAAGGCCTGATGGAGTACCAGGTAAGGCTCTGAGAACCTGTGCTTGGCAACTGACGGGAGTATGCAAGGACATTTTCAACCTCTCACTGCTATGGGTGGAAGTTCCCACTTGCTTCAATAAGGCAACAATTATACCAGTGCCTGAGAAGAATAATGTGAGCTACCTTACTGACTATCGCCCAGTAGCACTCACGTCGACAGTGAGGAAATGCTATGAGAGGTTGGTTATGACTAGACTGAACTCCTGCCTCAGCAAAGACCTGGACCCATTGCAATTTGCCTATCGCCACAATAGGTCAACGGCAGGTGCAATCTCCATGGCTCTCCACAAGGTTTTAGACCACCTGGACAACACAAACACCTACGTCAGGATGCCGTTCATCGACTATAGCTCAGCATTTAACACCAACATTCCCACAATCCTGATTGAGAAGTTGCAGAACCTGGGCCTCTGTACCTCCCTCTGCAATTGGATCCTCGACTTCCTAACCGGAAGACTATAATCTGTGCAGATTGGTGATGATATCTCCTCCTCGCTGATGATCAACACTGGCACACCTCAGGGGTGTGTGCTTAGCCCACTGCTCTACTCTCTATATACCCATGACTGTGTGGCTAGGCATAGCTCAAATACCATCTATAAATTTGCTGACGATACAACCATTGTTGGTAGAATCTCAGATGGAGGCAAGAGAGCATGCAGGAGTGAGATATGCCAACTAGTGAAGTGGTGTTGCAGCAACAACCTTGCACTTAACGTCAGTAAGACCAAAGAGCTGATTGTGGACTTCAGGAAGGGTAAGACGAAGGAACACAAACCAATCCTCATAGAGGGATCAGAAATGGAGAGAGTGAGCAGTTTCAAGTTCTTGTGTGTCAAACTCTTTGAGGATCTAACCTGGTCCCAACATATCGATGCTCTATACTTCATCAAGAGTTTGAAGAGATTTGGTATGTCAACAAATACACTCAAAAAGCATCTATAGTTGTACTGTGGAGAACATTCTGACAGGCTGCATCACTGTCTGGTATGGAGGGGCTACTGCACAGGACCGAAAGAAGCTGCAGAAGGTTGTAAATCTAGTCAGCTCCATCCTGGGTACTAACCTACAAAGTACCCAGGACATCTTTAGGGAGCGGTGTCTCAGAAAGGCAGCGTCCATTATTAAGGACCTCCAGCACCCAGGGCATGCCCTTTTCTCACTGTTACCATCAGGTAGGAGATACAGAAGCCTGAAGGCACACACTCAGCGATTCAGGAACAGCTTCTTCCCCTCTGCCATCCAATTCCTAAATGGACTTTGAACCCGTGAACACTACCTCACTTTTTTATTATATATTATTTCTGCTTTTTGCACAATTTTTAATCTATTCAATTTTTTGATTGATTGATTTTATTTATTTATTCTTCTAGATTATGTATTGCATTGAACTGCTGCTGCTAAGTTAACAAATTTCACGTCACATGCCGGTGATAATAAACCTGATTCTGATTCTGAATGAGGTTGAGAGGGGAAATTAATCTATCATGGTGGAGAATACTCGGGGCCAAATAGTCTGTTGCTGCACCTATGTCTTATGGTCTGAGGTCAAGGGTTGACAATGGGTAACATTGTAGTACGGCTTGTGGTGTTACAGCCTTTCAGCATCATTATCCCCCGTTTGATCCTGACCTTTGGTTCTGTCTGTGTGGAGTTTGCACGTCCTCCGTGACCACGTGGGCTACCCCTGGGTTCTCCGGTTTCCTCCCACATTGCAGTGATGAAAGGGTCAGTGGGACAACTGGCCATTCTCAATTGCCCTGGTGTGCAGTGAATCTCGGTGGGGGGGGGGGGGCGGAGGGGAGTTGGTAAGCTGGTATATTTTTGTCTTGGGTGCTGAGACACAGTGAAAAGCTGGTCTTGCATACTCTCATACAGATGAGATTACTGGGTGCCGCTGTAATGTAGCTGTTAGCATGACGCTGTTACAGCTCAAGGCGTCCTGGGTACATCCTCCCTGTGGAATGGGAGAGTTTCCTCACTGTGCTCCGGTTGCCTCCCTCAGTCTGAAGACGTACCTGCTAGGAGGTTAATTGGTCATTGTGAATTGTCCTGTGATTAGGTTAGGGTCACATCGGGGTGTTGCTGGGCGGTGAGGCTCATTGGGCTGGAAGGGCCTGTTCCACACTGTATCCCTACATACATAAATCAGATGCATTGAGGTAGAATGAGTTAAAACAGTAACATCGCAGAATTAAGAGTAACAGAAAGTGCGCTGTAGGTAAAATGATAAGGTGGAAGGTCATAAACGAGGTCAAGTGCCCATCTTATCATACGAAGGAACTGTTTAACAGTCTTCAGAGCGCCAGAGACATTCTCGCGATCTTATAAGAGATGTTGGATTCTGACGTGTTTGATCCAAGATTCTTTCGGAAGTCAGGAAAGAGGCACAAAACTTGTTCCTTCATGATCATTTTATTAAGAGTTGATAAAGGAAAATTAAACAGACAGTGATAAGCAAACTGAGCAAAGAGAGAGACTAAGGGACTAAGAACTAAGTTCAAGAAGGCTTTGTGTTTAGCTATTTTTATACCCATGGATAAGGAAAAATTCCATTCAAGTTTATAGATAAAAGTTAACCAATGAGAAAACAAATATTCAAATAATGCAGTGCAAAGAAGCTTCCAGAACTTTTCAGAATTATACTTTGTATAAACACATATTAAACTTGTATACTATAGCCACAAAGGTGCATATTGACCAGTTACTTGTATATAAATAATTATATCAAAATACAAGCAGACAATTAATTGTTAAGCTGCAAAAAAAAAGCAATAAAACAGTCTAATCTGCGAATTAAGCAGTCGGATCCAACAGGAACAGAGACTCTTTCAGCATCTGGATGAAGATGAGAACTGTCAGGGCTGAGAAGGCTACAGATTAAATGGCTGATTGGTACAGGCATGTTGGCCTGTTTCTCTGTTGCATGATGTTACATTAGCAAATTTGCAGATGACACAAAGCTGGGTGGCAGTGTGAAATGTGAGGAGGATGTTATGAGAATGCAGGGTGACTTGGACAGGTTGGGTGAGTGGGCAGATGCATGGCAGATGCAGTTTAATGTGGATAAATGTGAGGTTATCCACTTTGGTGGCAAGAACAGGAAGGCAGATTACTATCTGAATAGTGTCAAGTTAGGAAAAGGGGAAGTACAACAAGATCTGGGTGTCCTTGTTCATCAGTCACTGAAAGTAAGCATACAGGTACAGCAGGCAGTGAAGAAAGCTAATGGCATGTTGGCCTTCATAACAAGGGGAGTTGAGTTTAGGAGCAAAGAGGTCCTTCTGCAGTTGTACAGGGCCCTGGTGAGACCCACCTGGAGTATTGTGTACAGTTTTGGTCTCCAAATTTAAGGAAGGACTTTCTTGCTATGGAGGGAGTGCAGTGTAGGTTCACAGGGTTAATTCCAGGGATGGCGGGAATGTCATATGTTGAAAGATTGGAGTGACTGGGGTTGTATACACTGGAATTTAGAAGGATGAGAGGGGATCTGATTGAAACGTATAAGATTATTAAGGGATTGGACACACTAGAGGCAGGAAACATGTTCCCGATGTTGGGGGAGTCCAGAACCAGAGGCCACAGTTTAAGAATAAGGGGCAGACAATTTAGAACGGAGTTGAGGAAAAACTTTTTCACATAGAATGTTGTGGATCTGTGGAATGCTCTGCCTCAGAGGGCAGTGGAGGCCAATTCTCTGGATTCTTTCAAGAAAGAGATAGATAGAGCTCTTAAAGATAGCGGTGTCAAGGGATATGGGGAGAAGGCAGGAAAAGGGTACTGATTGTGGATGATCAGCCATGATCACAGTGAATGGCGGTACTGGCTCGAAGGGCTGAATGGCCTACTCCTGCACCTATTGTCTATTGTTACTAAAGGGGGAAATCAGTGAAAGGGTCATTGATTTATATTTGTATGGCACAAAAACAAGCCCGAGTGTGAGGGAACTATTTAGTGGAATTATAACAGTGTCGTAAACACAAGAGGTTCTGCAGATGCTGGAAATCCGAGCAACACACACAAAATGCTGGAGGAACTCAGTAGGTCAGGCAGCGTCTATGGAGAAGAATGTTTCAGACCGAGATCCTTCAGCAGTCCCGAGGAAGGGCCTTGGCCTGAAACGTCGGTTGTTTATTAACTTCCATAGATGCTGCCTGGCCTGTTGAGATCCCCCAGCATTTTGTGTGTTGCAACAGTGTCTGTACTTTTGTGCCTGTGTCTGATGTCAGGCATATTTATTTACGCCCTCTGGCCCTTCATGCCATAGTGCCCTGCAACCCCTGACAAGCCTGATTAACTCTACCCTGTTCGCAGGACAAATTACAATGACCAGTTAACCTACCCGGTATGCCTTTGGGCTGTGGGAGGAAGCTGGAGCACCCGGGGAAAACCTACTCATTCCACGTACAGAGACTTCT
This sequence comes from Mobula hypostoma, assembly GCF_963921235.1. NCBI lineage: Eukaryota > Metazoa > Chordata > Chondrichthyes > Myliobatiformes > Myliobatidae > Mobula > Mobula hypostoma. The sequence goes on from NC_086103.1 coordinate 12,251,619, forward strand.
TACAGAACGGCACAGGAATTGAACTCTGAACTCGGATGCCCTGAAGTGTAATAGTCCCCGCTAACCGCTACGCCCGTGGATTGAACCACGTCCTACTGATCCTGAGACAAGACCAGGGCAGCACTGCGTTGTTGGTGGTAAACTGCCTTGATTGGCCTCGAGGCCTGTTTCCTCTTGGAGAATGATAAATACGGTTTATTGGTGGCTCGGTAACGCAGTGGTTAACGTAACGCTTTACTGCGGCAGCTGTAAGATCGGGGCTCAATTCACTCCTCTGCCTGTATGCTTAGTCATGACTGTGTGGGTTTCTTCTGGGTGCTCTGGTTTCCTCCCGCGTGGCAAAGAAGTACGGGTTAGGGTTCGTGAGTCGTGGACACATTGGCGCTGGAAGTATGCCGCCCCCAGTACACCCTCGGACTGTGTTGGTCGTGGCTGCAAAGGACACATTTCACTGTAACGATGTGCAGGTGACAAATAAAACAAATCTGTAAATCCTCCCAGCTCGCTGAAAGGTCTTCGACCTGAAACGTTGACTTTGTTCCTCTCTTCACAGATGCCGTCTGGCCTGTTGTGCGTTTCCAGAATCTTGTGTTTCTGAATTCACGTTTATTTATAAACCACATTTTATAATGCTGCATACATTGAATATACACGCTGGTATTTATACACATCTTATTCTATGTCTGTAGTTCTAACTATATTTTATATAATTCTTTAAATGTTACAATTGTTGAATGTTGTATTTTGTTGGATGTCACACCCTGACCAACACATCACAGCACATTCCCAACAATGTCAATGTATATGGTGAATAAAGTTGACCCTTGACCCTTCCTTCCTTCTGCACTTTCTCAATCATGTCACCTTCTTCCCTGTCTTTACTGGTGATTTCTGCTTGGACCGAATAAAGCTCTGCTCGGACTGTGGATAAATTCCTTAGATCCACCTGAAAACCTGCTGAAGATTATTTTCTCACAGTAAAATAGTCAAATGGGCTGTTACAAGACTATTGTACGCTCCCCTAGTAAATAAAATGGACTCAGCGTCACAGTCTACTTAGTCTTGCACCTTTAATTATTTATTTTTATTGAGATACAATGCGGTATAGTCCCTTAGAGCTGCGTTGGCCAACAACCCTCACTGTAAACCTAGCATAGTCACGGGATAATTTAGATTATGAAGACACGCAGTCCTCTTTTATTGCCATTTAGTAATGCATGCATTAAGAAATGATACAATATTTCCTCCGGTATGATATCACAAAACACAGGACAGACCAAGACTGAAAAAACTAACAAAACCACATAATTATAACATATAGTTACAACAGTGCAACAATACCATAACTTGATGAAGAAGTCCATGAGCACAGTAAAAGCTCAAAGTCTCTCAAATGTTCCACATCTCACGCAGACGGGAGAAGGAAGAAAAACTCTCCCTGCCATGCCCGACCACAATCCGTCTCTGAGTCATCCGAAAACTTCGAGCCTCCGAATCAGCTCTCCGACACCGAGTACTGAACGCCATCTCTGTCCGAATGATTCGACCTCAATCTCGGTGGCCAACAGCAGGCAAAGCCGGGGATTTTGAGGCCTTCCCTCCGGAAGATTCCTGACCACGCAGTAACAACAGCAGCGAACGAGCATTTCAGGAATTTCTCCAGATGTTCCTCTGTGCTTTCACGTCCCTCTCCAATCAGAATTGTCCACGGCCCCTATTTAGTGGATACAATATCATTTTTCACCGGAGGCTGTGCACGCACGGCGCGCTGCTCGCTCTCCTCCCGCGGAATACAATGAATTGTTAGTCTACTAACCATAATGTCTTTGGACTGTGGGAGGAAACTGGGGCACCCAGCGAATACCCATGCATTCCATGAGGAGAACCATAGAAACTACAGCATGGAAACAGGCCCTTTGGCCCTTCTTGGCTGTGCTGAACCATTTTCTGCCTAGTCCCACTGACCTGCACACGGACCATATCCCTCCATACACCTCCCATCCATGTATCTGTCCAATTTATTCTTAAATGTTAAAAAAGAACCCGCATTTACCACCTCGTCTGGCAGCTCATTCCACACTCCTACCACTCTCTGTGTGAAGAAGCACCCCCAATGTTCCCTTTAAACTTTTCCCCCCTCACCCTTAACCCATGTCCTCTGGTTTTTTTTCTCCCCTTGCCTCAGTGGAAAAAGTCTGCTTGCATTCACTCTATCTATACCCATCATAATTTTATATACCTCTATCAAATCTCCCCTCATTCTTCTACGCTTCAGGGAATAAAGTCCTAATCTATTCAACCTTTCTCTGTAACTGAGTTTCTCAAGTCCTGGCAACATCCTTGTAAACCTTCTCTGCACTCTTTCAACCTTATTTATATCCTTCCTGTAATTTGGTGACCAAAACTGAACACAATACTCCAGATTCGGCCTCACCAATGCCTTATATAACCTCATCATAACATTCCAGCTCTTATACTCAATACTTTGATTAATAAAGGCCAATGTACCAAAAGCTCTCTTTACGACCCCATCTACTTGTGATGCCACTTTTAGGGAATTTTGTATCTGTATTCCCAGATCCCTCTGTTCTACTGCAGTCCTCAGTGCCTTACCATTAACCCTGTATGTTCTGCCTTAGTTTGTCCTTCCAACGTGCAATACCTCACACTTGTCAGTATTAAACTCCATCTGCCATTTTTCAGCCCATTTTTGCAGCTGGTCCAAGTCCCTCTGCAGGCTCTGAAAACCTTCCTCACTGTCTACTACACCTCCAATCTTTGTATCATCAGCAAATTTGCTGATCCAATTCACCACATTATCATCCAGATCATTGATATAGATGACAGATAACACTGATCCCTGTGGCACACCACCAGTCACAGGCCTCCACTCAGAGAAGCAATTCTGTACCATTTAGAGAACATACAGTCTCTTTACAGATGACATTGGAATTGAACTCCGAACTCCACCCCGAGATGTAATAGTGTTCCGCTAACCGCTGCCCCACCGTGGTATTGTCCGCCTGCACTGTAACACTTCAGTCTGCAGCCACGCACAGGTCAGGCAGCATGGATGGAAATGTGTGGGTGGTCAACATTTCAAGCCGGGACCTTTCGTCAGCACTGGAAAGGATGGGGGAAGACACCAGAATAAGAAGGTGGGGGGAGGGGAAGGAGGACAAGGTGGAAGGTGATAGGTGAAGCAGATGGATAGGAAAGGGAAAGGGCTGGAGAGGAAGAAATCTGAAAGAAGTGGGGAGTGGATCATAGGAGAAAGGGAAGGAGGAAGGGTACTGGGGGGAAAGTGATTTATTCTGCATTCTGTTATTGGCAGCTAATCTGATCAACCATTCCATTTAGCATTCCCACATCCCCCTCTGTCTGTGACCTCAGTCATTGCACTGTACACATGATAAACCAATTTTTATAATGCTGCTTATGTTGTACATACTTGCTGGTATTTGTGTATTTATGCACATTTTATTTTGTATATGTACTTCTAACTTCAAGTATTTGTTATTCAAAGTACACTTATTATCAAAGTATGCATGCAGTGTGCAACTCATGAGTTTTCTCTTCCCGCAGTCAGACAGGAAACAAAGAAGCAGCGTGGAACCCCTTCACCCAATGCACAAAAAAAGAACAAATCACGCAAATGGCAAAGACAAGCGAAAAACTGGCTATTAAACATAAAACCGCAGCGTCATTGAACCAGTGTAGTAATGTTCAGTTTAGTTCTGTTCAATTTAGCGTTGTGTGTTTCCTCATAATTGTTCGGTGTTGATGTTTGTTGTTGCATCTCACACTCTGACCAACGCACCACAGCATATCCCCAACACATGTCAGAGTACAGTATCTGGCCAACAAAGCTGATCCTTGACTTACAGTCTTTAATTTCCAGTGTTGTATCATTTACCTTGGGATTGTATGATTGACGTGTCTCCCGGTTATTCCCAACAGCGCCTCTGGAAGAGCACGGATTTCAGGAGAGCATGGAAGCCTGGCGTCCCAATGCTGCACAGGTCCCTGCAAACCTGCTCCCTCAGGCCAGGAAGGACCGGACGAGGGATGAGAAGAAGAGAGATAAGCCAGGTGAACCTTTTCTTTTCTTCTCTGGTGTCGTGGGAATTGTGCGTTTCTCCAAGAGGATCAGGGTTGGCGGGGATCAGGTTTGTTCTTACCGTGTTAGATCATCTGAAGCTGTTTGGCAGTGCAGTGAAAAGATAAAATTACTACACATTTCAAAATAGTGAGGGGGAGAAAAGTTCTAACAATGGGTTCATGACCGTTCAGAAAACTGCCGGTGGAGGGGAAGAAGCTGTTCCTAAATCAGTGAGTTTGAGCTTTCAGTTTCCTGTACCTCCTCCCTGATGGTAGTTCACTCAACTTCATTCACCCCAACACTAAACTGTTCCCACAACCTATGGACACACTTTCAGGGACTCTTCATCACGTGTTCTCTATCTATTTATTTTGTATTTCCACAGTTTGTTGTTGTTTGCACTTTGGTTGATTGTCCATTCTGTTGGGTGGGGCCTTTCATTGATTCCTATATTAGGTTAGATTATGAGGACACGCAGTCCTCTTTTATTGTCATTTAGTAATGCATGCATTAAGAAACGATACGATGTTCCTCCAGAATGATATTACAGAAACACAAGACGAACCAAGACTAAAAAAATTGACAAAAACCACACAATTATAACATATAGTTACAACAGTGCAAAACAATACCATAATTTGATAGAGAACAGACCATGGGCACGGTAAAAATAAAAGTCTCAAAGTCTCTCGAAAGTCCCATCATCTCACGCAGTCGGTAGAAGCAAGAGAAACTCTCTTCCTGCCATGAACCTCCAGCGCCGCAAACTTGCCGATGCAGCTCCCTGGAAGCACCCGACCATAGCCGACTCTCAAGTCCATCCGAAAACTTTGAGCCTCCGACCAGCCCTCCGAGTCCAAGCACCGAGCACCATCTCTGCTGAGCGCTTCGACCCCGGCCCTGGTAACAGGCAGTCGGCAAAGCCGAGGATTCGGGGCCTTCCCCTCCGGAGATTCTCGATCGCACAGTAGCAGCGGCAGCAAAGCAGGCATTTCCGAAGTTTCTCCAGATGTTCCTCCGTGCTTCTCACATCCGTCTCCATCAAATCAGAATTATGCACGGCCCCTACTTAACAAATACGATATCATTCTGGAGCGGCCGCGTGCGCTGTCGCGCCACTATCTTCTCCTCCCCATCTATTCTATACTGTTTCGTGAATTTACTGAGTATGCACACAAGAAAACAAATCTCAGGGTTGTATATGGAGATATTCATGTGCTTGGATTTAAACTTTGAACAGTGGTATTGTGGATAAAGACCAGGATGGTCTTCAGATACGAAACATTAGTAATGGAGATTGCTGAGTCTATAACCCTCTGTAGCCTCGTTTGATCTCGTACATTGTACCAGACGGAACCACTCCAAAATGCTCTCCGTGGTTCATCTATAGAAACTTGCAGGAGTCTTCAGTAACATGCCAAATCTCCTCAAACACCCAAGTAGTGAGAGCCACTGGTGTGCTGCCTTCATGATTGCATCAATGTGTTGGATGCAGGATTGATAAGCCACGAACTGAGCCAGGCTGCACCTGGAGTACTCTTTGTGATGTTATGAGAAAGGTGTTGTTTCAGTGGAAAGAGCATGAAGAAGGTTTACAATTTGTTCAGACCAGAAGCTTATTCTGAGACTGAGGGTGACCTCATACAAGTTTGATTATGTATTTCTTTTCATAAATTCTATTGCATTTCTTTATTTTTTGTAAATACTACAAGAAAATGAATCTCAAGATAGTATACTGTGACATCTACAGTACTGTGCAAAAATCTTAGGCACATCTATATAGCTAGGGAGCCCAAGGCTTCTGCACTGTACTGTAGTAATTTTATGTATCGCACTGTCCTGCTGCCACAAAAACAAATAACACATTTGATAAATGTGAGTGATGATAAACCTGATTCTGATATGGATCTGTATTGTGGACTGAGAGTGGGAAGGGGTCAGCAAGAGGGGAATCATGGTTGGTTGGGGAAAAGGGGAAGGGATGGGGAGGGAGCAGGAAGGATCAGAGAGCCATTGTGTAAACCAATTGTGTGGAATCAAATGACCTGAGGGCTGGGTGTACCTGCACCCATGCCATGCCCTGCCCCTGGCACTCCTTCTCTGCCACCTGTCCCACAACCCTCCTGTGATGTTCCACCCTCGCCATTCCCAACATCCTTTGCTCCCACAGATTTACAAACTCTATTCTCATAGTCATAGTCATACTTTATTGATCCCGGGGGAAATTGGTTAAATTTCCTTGCTCCACGTTGACAAATATGATACTGTGCAGATTAAAGAAATGCTATAGAATTTATGAAAAATTATGCATACAGTACTCTGCAAAAGTCTCAGATATAGATCCAAGACTTTTGCACCGTACTGTATGCATAATTTTTAAAGTATAAATTCTATAGTACTTTAATTTTCCTATAAACGTCGGCGAGAAAATGAATCTCGAGGATATATATGATGATGGATAAGTACTTCGTTTTAAAAAAAAACTTACTTTGACTTCTGACTTGTGACCTTTTGACTTAGAAAATCGTGAAGGGTATGGATTAGGTAGATAGTCCTAGTTTTCCCCCAGGGTAGGTGCATGGAGGGGAGAGGCTTGGACGGTTATGAGGCATTGTTTGTGTATAGTTATGGGAGGCAGAGATCTTTGTCTGAGCCTAGTTTTTCATTGATTCTATTGTATTTCCTTGTTCAAAGTAAATTTATTATCAAAATTCATTTATGTCACCATGAGATTAATTTTCTTGCGGGCATTCAGAGTAAAGTTGAAAACCATAATCGAATCAATGACAGACCACACCCAACAGGACAGACAAACAACCAGTGTGCAAAAAACAGCAAACTGGGCAAATACAAAAAAAAAATCATAATAATAAATAAATAAGCAATAAATATTGAGAACATGAGATGAGGAATCCTTGAAAGTGAGTCCATAGGTTGTGGGATGAGTGAGTGATGAGGCAAGTGAAGTTGAGTGAAGTTATCCACTTTTGTTCAGGAGCCTGATGGTTGAGGGGTAATAACAGTCCCTAAACCTGGTGGTGCAGTTCCTGAGGCTCCTGTACCAGCTTCCTCATGGCAGCAATGAGAAGAGATCATGGCCTGGATGCTGGGGGTCCTTGATAGTGGACACTGCTTTCCTGTGACAGCGCTCTGTGTAGATGTGGTCAGTAGTGGAAAGGGCTTTACCAGTGATGGACTAGGCCATATCAACCATTTTTGAAGATGTTCCTTACAAGGGCATTTGTGTTTCTGTAACTGGCCATGCTGCAACCCGTCAATTATATTCTTCACCCACCTATAGAAGGTTGTCAAAGTTTTAGATGACACGGCAAATCTTTCCAATCGTCTGTGAAAGTAGAGATGTCGCTGTGCTTTCTACCTGTGACACTTGCACGCTGGAGCCAGGACAGATCCTCTGAATCTGACTGCTTGCAAGAAAATGAATCTTAGGGTTGTATATGGTGACATACATGTACTTTGATAGAATCTGCTTTCAACTTTGAACATGGGCATCTGGGGACTAGCAGGGAAGGTGGTGTGCTCGGCATGGACCATTTATGCTGAAGGTCCATTTTCTGTGCTGTATGACTTTGAGGAGAGTGGAGGAAAGTATTAGGTGATGTTGGAGGTAGGTATTTTTGCCACTGAGTGGTAGGTGCTGACTGTAGCTCTGGACTGCGATGTTTGTGTTGCAGAGGCTCTGGTGAAGAAGAAGAAGGTCCGGTCGATGCTTCCGCTGAGTACGGCCAACGATCACAGGACCAAGGACGAGCTCCATGCTGACTGCATCAACCTCGCCAATATCCTGTACACACAGGGTGAGTGGGTGCTCCCCCCCACCTCCATCGGAGCTAACCCCTTCTTCCTTCTTCTCCCCCCACCCCCGGTGGGTCCCCCCAACTCTCTCTCTCCCCCCGCCCCCGCCCACATGTTCACTCATCCCCCCTCTCTGCCCCCAAACCCATTTCTCTCTCCTCCTCTCTGCCCACTGGATCCCACTCACATTTAACCCCCCACCACCACATCCCAATCTTGTCTTGCCTCTAGTGCCCTCACCCTGGGTCTCTCTCTCTCCCACCCCTCCACCTGACCCACCATTCTTTCTTCCTTCTCTGTGGCCCACCGCGATGTCTCATCACTTTCTCCCCTCCCTGCACTGCACCACCATCTCTCTTCCCGTTCTCCCCTCTCTGTGCGCCCTTACCATCTCACTTCCCTCTCCCTACCTCACCTAGAACCATCTCTCCCCCACCCCCTCTGTGACCCTCTGCCCCAACCCCCCATGGGGGGGGGGCCACTCGTTTGCTCTCTCCTCTTCTTCATCCCCAACCCCTCTCTCGCTTCCACCTCTGCAAACCAGCCATCACATCTCTCTTTTTCTCTGTCTGTGTCTCCCAACTCCATCAGTATCTCACTCGCCCGGCGTGTGGTCTTGTTGCAGGGTCCGACAGCCGCGGGCAGGCGGGGTCAGGAGACCAGATACAGCTCGGCCTCTTCGTGGACCGACCGGCGCTCTACCAGATGTTCCAGGAGGAAGGTAAGGACCTGGGTTGGTGATCTGTATCCGGCTGGGGGTAGGGGGGACGTGACTCCCACAGTCCGGTGAGATGCAATCCATGAACAGGTACTTCAATGTCTGTTCACAAATCAGATGGCGGAGGGGAAGAAGCTGTTCCTGAAACATTGAGTGTGTGTCTTCCGGCTTCTGCACCTCCTACATGAGATAGTAATGAGAAGAGGGCATGTCCTGCGTGGCGAGGGCTCTTAAAGATGGAAGCCGCTTTTTGAGGCATTGCCTTTTGAAGATGTCCTCGAAATGGGAGGCCTGTGCCCAGAGATTCTGCAGACGCTGGAAATCCAGAGCAACACGCACAAAATATTGAAGGAACCCAACAGGTCAGGCAGCATCTATGGAGGTGAATAAATGGTCAACAGTTCGGGCTGAGACCCTTCATCAAGATGGGAAAGGAAGGGGGCAGAAGGCAGGGTTCTTATTCTGGACTCTGCCCCCTTCTTTTCTAGTCCTGATGAAGGGTTTTTCTAGCATGTGCCAGCGATGTAGCCCCACCTCCAGGAAGAAGACTGGCCACCGACCTTGTCTGTATACCCCTGATGATCTTCATCTCTACAGCGCAATACAGGCCCTTCAGCCTACAATGAAGTGTTGACCCTTTAACCTAATCGGTGAGATCAATCTCACCCTTCCCTCCCACGTAACCCTCCATTTTCCTATCATTCATGTGCCTAAGGGGCTTTTAAATGCTCCTAATGCATTTGTCTCTACCGCCACCCCTGACAGCACCCACCACTCTTGTTAAAAAACTTACCTCACTGTACTTTCCATCTATCATCTTAAAATTATAACCTCTTCTATTGGTGGCTCTACCATCACCCCAGTGTAAAAAAAATAAATAAAAACCTACCTCTGACATCCCTCCCCCCCCCCACCCCCCCCCACACACACACACACTTTCCTGCAATTAACTTAAAATTACACGCTAACATATTAGCCATTTCCACCCTGGGAAGAAGTCTCTGGCTGTCCACTCGATCTCTGCCTCTCATCATCTTGTACACCTCTACCAAGTCACCTCTCATCCTCCTCCACTCCAAAGAGAAAAGCCCCAGCTCGCCCAGTCTCTCAAAAACCACGAAGTAACATTGTAAGGTTTATCCATTAGGTTTCCTGCTGCCACTTCTCGGCACCCAGCCTCTGCTTTCTGTTCGACAGCTGGGAACCACGTTGAGGCGGGTCATCCCGAGATGCGTTATCAACTGCTGCTGTGGAAAGGCGACGTGAAGGGAGCCCTGGAGATGGCCATCGAGAGGGGGGAGCTGAACGACACCTTGGTCGCCGTAGCACCCATGGGTGAGTTTCTTTCCGGACACGGGTAACCAATAGGAACCTTCTTCCTCTCCAACACCCGCTAATGTTTACTGACGCAAATATTTCCTTCAAAAAAAATTAAATTGCACTCAGAGTCTGTGGTGGGATTTGAACTCGGACCATGCAGTCTTGCGTTGCTGCTGCCAGTACATTCTCTTTCCTTGTGAGCTGAGCAGATTCCTCCTTTAGCTGAGCAGATTCCTCCTTTGTCCTTGTTCTTTAACCATTTTTGTTTGGGAGGGACGTAGCCAACCTGTATTATTCCTGCTGTGAGAATACATATGAGACAGTGTGGTGAGAACTTCACTCTGTATCCAACCAAAGGCCTTAGGAGAGTGTGGTGGGAGCTGTACTCTGTCTATTCTGTGCAGTAAACAGAAAGAAGGTATTTTAACGTGCTACAATCCCAAAATCAATCAGTATAAATAACTACAATAATCAAACAATGAGACTATTATTGTTCTCATTCTCACCTGTGTTATGACCAGGAGTGTGTGATGAGTATTACTCCATATCTAACCCCTCTGGTCCCTGACCAGGAATGTGTAATGGGACCGTGTGGGAGGAGTTTTACTCCATATCTAACCCGTGTTGTCCCTGACCTGCGAGTGTGTGATGAGTTTTACTCCATATCTAACCCCTCTTGTCCCTGACCGGGAGTGTGTGATGGGACAGTGTGGTGGGAGCTTCACTCTGTCTAATCTGTGCTGGCCCTGACCTGGGAGTGTGTGATGTGATGAGACAGTGTAGAGGGAGCTTCACTCTGTGCCTAACCTGTACTGTCCCTATCCTGTGTGTGTGTGTGTGTGTGTGTGTGTGTGTGTGTGTGTGTGTGTGTGAGAGAGAGAGATGGGACAGTGTGGCAGAAGCTTCCCTCTGTATTTAGCACGTGCCGTCGCTGACCTTGGACAATGTATAGAGAGTTTAACTCCATATCTGACTCGTGCTGGCTGTGCTGTGTATGTGTGTGTTGGTGCCTGAAATGGATGACACCCCTCTCTGGGGGGGAGGGTTCTGCCTGGAAGGGGGTTTCATCCAGATGCTGTTGTTGGATTACAGCTGGCTACGCGGTTTGGGTGCGGACAGTCGAAGCGTTTGTCAGACAGCTATGTCTCCAGGAGCATTTCACCAAGGCGGCCACCCTCCTGCTCTCCATTCACCGGGTGTACGAGGCAGTCCAGCTGTTGAAGGACCACCAGATGTTCCGGTAGGAGGGGGTGGTGGGAGTTACCGTGCTATTGTCTCTTGAATCGTGATGGTGGGGTGGTCTAATACTGATCTGGATTGGCAGAGGAATACAAAACCCAACACTAGCTTGTGAGGCCATTCAGCCCCCAATGCCCTGCTTTCTCCCACAACCCTGTTTCTCCCACCGCCCCAGGCTTTCCTGGGGGGACAGGGGGTCAGGGAGATAAAGTAAGAAGCTGGGAGGTGATAGGTGGAAGAGGTAAAGGTCTGTAGAAGAAGGAGTCTGACAGGAGAGGAGGGTGGACCATGGGAGAAAGGGAAGGGCGAGGGAAACGAAAGGGAGGTGATGGACAGGTGAGGAGAAGGGAAAAGGGTTGAGGGGGGAACCAGAATGGGGAATGGAAAACGAGAACGGGTTTGGGGGAGGGAGGGAAGGGGGAGAGAAATCACCAGAAGTTTGAGAAATCGATGTTCATGCTATTGGGTTGGAGGCAACCCAGACAGAATACGAGCAGAATTAGGCCATTCGGCCCATTGAGGCAATTCCACCATTTCATTGTGGCTGATTTGGCCCCATTCTCCTGCCTTCTCCCCGTAAGCACTGACGCCCTGACCAATCAAGAACCTATCGACCTCTGCTTTAAATACTATATACCCAAAGACCTGGTCTCTGCAGCTATCGGTGGCAATGAATTCCATAAATTCATCATGCTCTGGCTAAAGAAATTCTTCATCTCTGTTCTAAAGGGACGTCCTTCTATTCAAAAGCTGTGCCTCCTGGTCCTAGCAACTCCCTCCCCACCCCCCCCCCACACACATGATAAGAAACATCCTCTCCACGCCTTTCAATATTTGAAATCCCCTCTCATTCTTCTAAACTCCATTGAGTATAGGCCCAGAACCATTAAACACTCCGAAAATTGGTCAAGGGAGTTGACCATCCCACCATTCTACAACGTCCTCTGTCTGCCTTTCCATCTCCTGCTCCCTGTTGGAGGGGTGGGGTGGTTAGGGGAAAGATTGCATGGGACAAGCTGTGTATGGGGACAAACAGAAGTTACTGGAGGAACCTATCATCCTCCACTTTAAATATACCCGATGACTTGGCCTTCACAGCCATCTGTGGCAATGAATTCCACACATTCACCACCCCCGGCTATTGTTTGTTCTATTTTCACTGGGTACACTGTTTACTCTGTGGGCTTCACGTGAGCACGAAGTTTCAGCTCACCCTGGTGTCTGGGCCTGTACTCGCTGGAGATCAGGAGAATGAGGGAGGGGATCACATTGAAACCAATCGAATATTGAAAGGACTAGATAGAGTGGATGTGGAGAGGATGTTTCCTATGGTGGGGGAGTCTAGGACCAGAGGGAACAGCCTCAAAATAGAGGGATGTCCAAAGAGGATGCTGTCCAAGTTGCATGCCATCTTGGACAATGTCTCCCATCCACTACATAATGTACTGGGTGGGCACAGGAGTACATTCAGCCAGAGACTCATTCCACCGAGATGCAACACAGAGCGTCATAGGAAGTCATTCCTGCCTGTGGCCATCAAACTTTACAACTCCTCCCTCGGAGGGTCAGACACCCTGAGCCAATAGGCTGGTCCTGGACATTTCCTGGCATAATTTACATATTACTATTTAACTATTTATGGTTTTATTACTATTTAATTATTTATGGTGTAACTGTAGCGAAAACCAATTTCCCCCGGGATCAATAAAGTATGACTATGACTAGAACAGAGGAGGAGAAATTTCTTTCGCCAGAGGATGGCGAATCTGTGGAATTCATTGCTACAGACAGCTGTGGAGCCAAAGTCATTGGGTGTATTTAAAGCACGGGTTGATAGGTTCTTGATTAGTCAGGGCGTGAAAGGTTACGGGTGAAGGCAGGAGTATGGGTTGAGAGGGACAATGGATCAGCTGTGATTAAATGGCGAACATCTGTCCTCTCTCACTCACCTTCACCTATCACCTTCCAGCTTGTACTGCCTCCCTCCCCGCACCACCTTATTCTGGCTTCTGCCCCCTTTGGCTCTGAATTCAGCTCCCCAAAACCCTTAATTCCCCTGCTATGCAAGAAATTTATTGAACTGTGTCTTAGATCAATTTAATGAGGTTACCTCCCTGGGCAAAGAATTCCACAGATTCATTCCTGTCTGGGAAAGCAGTTTCTCCTCATCTCCGTCCTAAATCTATTCCGAATCTTGAGGCTATGTCCCCTAGTTCTAGTCTTGTTTACCAGTGGAAACAACTTCCTGCCTCTGTCTTATTAATCCCTTTCATAATTTTATATGAGAATTATTTTTATTTCGGGTTACAGCATAGTAACAGACATTTCCGGCCCACCAAGCCTGCTCTGCACAATTATACCCCCGTGACAAATGAACCTAATTGTCTTTGGGCCTTGGGAGGAAACCGGAGCACCCGGAGGAAACCAACGCGGATACGAGGAGAACGTACGAACTCCTTACAGACAGTGGCGGGAATTGAACCTGGGTCACTGGCACTGTAACAGTGTTCCGCTAGCTGTAGACTACCGTGCCTCTCCACGTGAACTGATCGCTGAGCACAACCTTGGGACACACTTCCAACGACTCTACCATGCATGTTCCCATTGTTTATTCATTTTATTTGTTTTGTTTGCTGTTTATCTGTTTATGTATTTGTATTTGCACATTGGTTGTTTGTCTTTGTGTGTAGTTTATCATTGATTCCATTGTATTTCTTTGTTCTACTTTGAATGCTCACAGGGCTGTATATGGTGACATATATGTACTTTGAAAGTAAATTTACTTTGAACATTTAACATATAGAACATACATCACAGGAACAGGTCCTTCGGCCCTTCGTCTCGGCCAAAAACGTTGACTGTTGCTTTCCACAGATGCTGCCCGACCTGCTGAGTTCCTCCAGCGTGTTGTGCATGTTGCTTCGGCCCACAATGTTGTGTCAAGCCATTTAAGTTAGTCACCAAATAGCCATCTAAATGAATCCCCTCTGCCTACACAATGTCCATATTCTTCCATTTTCCTCACATTCATGTGCCAATCTAAACGTCTCTTATGTTTCTGCCTCCCCCCACCCCAGGCACCCACCACTCTGTGTGTTTATAAAAACAACACAACTTGCCCCTCACATCTCCTTTGTAATTACCCCCTCACCTGAAATGCATGAAAAAGATGCTGTCTGTCTACTCAGTGCCTCTGATAATCTCGTAAGCCTCTATCGGCCCTCCCTGCAGCCTCCGCCACCCGGACATGTTTCTGTAAGACCCAACCTCTGGCCGTGCTTCTTGTGTGGTAGTGTTTTTGTAATTTGATGCTGTTCTACCTTGTTGAGAGATGTGAATCGTGTTTCAATAGAGAGGCCATCGCCCTCGCTAAGGCTGTTCTCCAGCCAGACGACCCTGTGCTGAGGGAGCTCTACACCCACTGGGCCAGCGTCATGGAGAAAGACGGCCACTACTCCATCGCAGCGAAGTGGTGAGTGGGAGCTGGTAATTCAGCCGGCCCAAATTCCAGACCTCCGAATCCTGTCACCGTTTGGAAGAATTCTCCTTTTTCTCCTGGGTGCTGTTGGTGAGATCTTGCTGTTGACGTTTCAGGCTGCACTATAGTCCCCGTACCATTTGGTTGTTTTCTGATTGCCCCTCTATTTATTGTCGCATATGTCGCCACAGAACACTACAGCACAGAAACAGGCCCTTCAGCCCATCTATTCCATGATGAAATGTTATTCTGCCAACTCCCATCAACTTGGATCCAGACCATAGCCCTCCATATCCCTCCATCCAAGCACCTATCCAGACTTCTCGTAAATGTTGAAATCCAACCTGCATCCACCAATTCTGCTGTCAGCTTGGTCCACATTCTCACAACTCTCTGAGCGGAGAAGTTACCCCTCATGTTCGCTTAAACATTTCACCTTTAACCCATGGCCTCTAGTTCTAATCTAGCTGTTCTATGTTGACAATATCTTCTGATGAAAGGTCTTCAACCTGAAATATTAACACTTGCTCCCCCTGTGGATGCTGCCAAGTGTTTCCAGCATTTAGAGTCAGAGCATTACAGCTCCAAAACAGGCCCTTCAGCCCGTCTAGTCCATGCCAAACAGTTTTCCTGCCTAATTCCCTCAACCACCTTCTGAACCACAGCCTCCAAACCCTTCTCATCCCTGAGCTTATCCGAACTTCTCTTAAATGTTGCAGTCGAACCTTCATCCACCACTTCCACTGGCAGCTGGTTGCAGAGTCTCACTACCCTCTGAGTGAAGAAGCTCCCCCTGAAGTCCCCTTCAACATTTCACCTTTCCATAGTCCTTCGAAAGTGGCATGCTGGACTTTTGAGTCCAGTGATCTGAATCCGTACGGGAGCTGTGGTAAAAAGCCATTCCCTTTATGCTCTCCCTTTTGTATCACACTTTTCCCGGATTTGATGAAAGGCCAGTGAATTAAGGCCGCGGGTAGGAATGCGGAGAGAGCTGAAAGGATGGTTGACAAGGACTCTGGGCCCACGGACCTGTTTCCATGGCGGCCAGTCCAGGTACGGTAACCGAACCCGCTCACCGCGCCTCCCTTTGTTCTAGCTACCTGGCAACCGAATCGCCCTACGACGCGGCAAAGGTCTTGGCGAAGAAGGGTGACGTGGCTTCTCTGCGGACGGCGGCCGAGGTGGCCTCCATCACTGGGGAGCGGGAGTTGTGCTCTCAGCTCTCCTCCAGATGTGCCTTGGACCTCCTGGCGCAGAGAGACTGGCTGGGAGCTCAGGACGTCCTGCGTGGGAATGACAGTCTGCTGGTAAGTTTCAGTCCGTCCCAACTGGGAAACGTGTCACCACACCTCCAAAACATCTAAGAACTTCCTCCCAGAAGCACTGCATGAGCTCCTTCACCAGAAGAGAAGAGGGGAAGGATATTTTGGGCCTGACGGGTAAGTTTTCCGCTCAGAGGATGGTGGGTGTACGGAACGAGCAGCCAGAGGAAGTGGACGAGGTGAGTACAGTTCCATGTTGTGGTGTTTGCCAAGTATGGCAATTAGCTTGCAGACATTTCATCCTCGGTGCGCCGTTGGTGTTTCCGTCTGGGAGTGCTCGTGTTTATAGTCATAGTCATACTTTATTGATCCCGGGGGAAATTGGTTTTCGTTACAGTTGCACCATAAATAATTAAATAGTAATATGTAAATTATGCCAGGAAATCATCCCAGGACCAGCCTATTGGCTCAGGGTGTCTGACCCTCCAAGGGAGGAGTTGTAAAGTTTGATGGCCACAGGCAGGAATGACTTCCTATGACGCTCTGTGTTGCATCTCGGTGGAATGAGTCTCTGGCTGAATGTACTCCTGTGCCCACCCAGTACATTATGTAGTGGATGGGAGACATTGTCCAAGATGGCATGCAACTTAGACAGCATCCTCTTTTCAGACACCACCGTCAGAGAGTCCAGTTCCATCCCCACAACATCACTGGCCTTACGAATGAGTTTGTTGATTCTGTTGGTGTCTGCCACCCTCAGCCTGCTGCCCCAGCACACAACAGCAAACATGATAGCACTGGCCACCACAGACTTGTAGAACATCCTCAGCATCTTCTGGCAGATGTTAAAGGACCTCAGTCTCCTCAGGAAATAGAGACGGCTCTGACCCTTCTTGTAGACAGCCTCAGTGTTCTTTGACTAGTCCAGTTTATTGTCAATTTGTATCCCCAGATATTTGTAATCCTCCACCATGTGCACACTGACTCTCTGGATGGAAACAGGGGTCACCGGTACCTTAGCTCTCCTCAGGCCTACCACCAGCTCCTGAGTCTTTTTCACATTAGGCTGCAGATAATTCTGCTCACACCATGTGACAAAGTTTCCTACTGTAGCCCTGTACTCAGCCTCATTTCCCTTGCTGATGCATCCAACTATGGCAGAGTCATCAGAAAACTTCTGAAGGTGACAAGACTCTGTGCAATAGTTGAAGTCCGAGGTGTAAATGGTGAAGAGAGGGCCCCGTTCGCTTGCCTCCGTCCTGATTGACTGCCCCTTCAGTTGACCTTTGAATTCAACTGTTTAGTGTTTCTTTGGCTCTTAAGCTTCATAGAGGGCGTCTATTTCAATAAGTTAGTTTATGGAGTTATCAGAAGAGATCAAAAGCTCTTAAAGGTTCTTGTGCCGGCTTCGTGTTTGCCTGGGCCAGAACCTCCGTGGTGTCCCCGTTAAAGTGGTGCCCTTCTCGGTCTTCATGGACCGAGATCAGCGACAGTGGATCATGTCTCCGTACCACCAGTCTGTGTTCCCGTAAACGAGTTGAGAGTTTACATCCTACTTGACCGACGTAGTTCTTGTTGCAGTCTCCCCAGGTGATCCTGCACACCGCATTGCTTTTGTTGAATGCCTTTACTGGTACCATGGTTCACTGCCGTCTTAGATGGGTACAATGACAACATTTAACAGAAAGCAGTGGGTAGGAAGGGGTCAGATGGATGTGGGCCAAACGCGGGGAATGGGATAACCTGAGGAAAGCATCTTGGTTAGCATGGACACGATGGGCCGAAAAGCCTGTTTCCCTGCTGTGTGGCTTTGGCTGTGGGTCAAAACCGTGGAACTCACTCCGTGACAGCATTGTTGGGAGACAGCAGCCTCAGCGACTGCACTGGCTCAAGAAGGCAGCTTGGGGTCCACGTCCACAAATCCCTCAAAGCTGCCGCGCAAGGTGACAGGGCCGTTAAGAAGGCTTAGTGTGTGTAGGCCTCAGAGTCCAAAAGCCCTGAGGACTTTTGCAGCTTTATAAAACCTTGGTTAGACCACACTGGGAATATTGTGTTCTGATCTGGAAGGATGTGGAAGCTTTAGAGAGGGTGGCAGAGGAGATTTACCATGATTATGATTATGATTATCTGATGCTGCCTGGATTAGTGAGCTGGTCTTATGAAGAGAGGTTTAATGTGCTCTTTGGCGAGAAGGAGATGAGAGGTGACTTGAGAGAGGTGTACAAGATGATAAGAGGGGTTCAGCTCCTGCCACTGTCTGTAAGTTCTCCCTGTGGAACGTGTGGGTTTCCTCCGGGTGCTCCGGTTTCCTCCCACAGTCCAAAGGTGTTCCAGCTGGTAGGTTAATAGGTCATTGTAAATTGTCCTGTGGTTAGCCTAGGGTTAAATTGGGGGGGGGGGTTGCTATGAGGCACAGCTCGAAGGGCCTGTTCCACAATGCAGCTCAATAAATAAATTAAAAATAAACACCAACACATCAGACGCCTTCTTAACCTCCCTATCGACTTGTGCAGCAACCTTGAGGGATTTAGAGACTTGGACTCTTCCTCCTCCTCCTGGGCTCTTGGGGCAGGGTCTCAGTGTGTGAACGTGCTTGTCCACAGGGTCAGAGGTTGGTGCTTTGTACCTACGAGCTGCTCTACAGGACCCTGGCCGAGAAGCAGCTGGTCCTCTGGAGGAGCATCGACCCTCCGCGTTACCACAGCTGGAGCCTCCATGCGGAGGGGAACCTCATCGACTCCATGCTGACCGTCTGGAGCAGCGAGTTCGGAGTCAGTATGGTGGACGAGTGCCGGCTGGAGGCGGCTTACGGCCAGCTGAGGACCACCGTGTACCCTGAGGCATCGGCCAACACACCGGCTAGACTGGTAACTGCATACCTCCTCCTCATCCGCCACAGTGTCTGTCCTCTCTCCTGGTCATTGTCCCATTCCACCTCATTCCACCCTGCCTATTCCTCCTCAGAAAGCCCTCAGCACCTCCCCATTGTCTCTGTCCTTCCTCAGTCTTGGGCCAAATGTCAACGGGTTTTCCAAATGTAAGAAGGCAGGAAGCCCCCTCTCAACTAACTCCTGGGTCATCCCCTCCATGGACTCTGTCTACACTTCTCACTGTCTCAGTAAAGCAGCCAGCGCAATCAAAAACCCCACCCACCCCAGACATTCTCTCTTCCCCCCTCTCCCATCGGGCAGAAGATACAAAAGCCTGAAAGCACATCCCAGCAGGCTCAAGGACAGCCTCTACCCCACTGTTATATTGATTGGTCACCTCGTACTGTAAAATGACCCAACACTCTACCTTGCACCTTACTGCCTGTCCACACTGCACTTTTTCAGTAGGTGTAACACTTTATTCTGAATTTTCAGGATCCGAGTCGGGTTTATTAGCATTGGCCCCCCCAGTTTAGACTCATCATAAATATGGCGACTGTTTTCTCGAGCTCCATCCACCAAAAGCAGAACTTCCCAGTGGTCAAACATATTAATCCTGATTCTCTGATTCTCATTGCCATTTGGACATGTTGGTCCGTGACTGCCTCTTGTGCCATGACGAGACCACCTTCAGGGTGGAGGAGCAACACCTCAGATTGGTTGATGGGAGCGGGCAGTTTAAAGTGGACAGGAACGGGCAGTTTAAAGTGGACAGGAACGGGCAGTTTAAAGCGGATAGGAACGGGCAGTTTAAAGCGGATAGGAGCAGCAGTTTAAAATGGATGGGAGCGGGCAGTTTAAAGCGGACGGGAGCGGGCAGTTTAAAGCGGATAGGACGTTGGCATCCGTTAGTCTTGCGAGACCATGGATCTACGCCTGGAAAGTCTTCACTCTCCAGGGAGCAGGCCTGGGCAAGATTGTATGGAAGACCGGTAGTTGCCCATGCTGCGTCTCCCCTCTCCACGACACCAATATTGTCCAAGGGCAGTAGAACCCATACAGCTTGGCACCGGTGTCTCCGCAGAGCAATGTATGATTAAGTGCCTTGCTCAAGGACACAACATGCTGCCTCCGCTGGGGCTCGAACTCACAACCTTCAGATCACTAGTTGAATGCCTTAACCACCTGGCCAAGTGGATAGGACCGGGCAGTTTAAAGTCGATAGGAGTGGGCAGTTTAAAGTGGACAGGAGTGGGCAGTTTAAAGTCGACAGGAGTGGGCAGCTTAAGTGGACAGGAACAGGCAGTTTAAAGTCGATAGGAGTGGGCAGTTTAAAGTGGAGAGGAGTGGGCAATAGACCGACAGGGCTGTTGCTGTGTTGTTCTTTTCTATGACTCTGACTTTATTCTGTCTTGGTAGCTTCCAATTTGATGGCACGAATGTTGATTTCTCCTTCTGGTAACCAAATTTGCCCCTCGCCCCAACCCTTTATTGCCCACTCTGATTTATTTTTCTTCTCACCTCCCTCTGGGTCTCCTCCTTCTTCCCCTTCCCCCATGGTCCACTCTCCCCTCTATCGGATTCCTCCTTCTCCAGCCCTTTACCGTTCTCACTCACCTGGCCCCACCTATTACAGCTATCCTCCTTCCCCTCCCCTCCTTTATATTCTGGCATCTCCTCCCTTTCTTTCCAGCCCTGAAGAAGGGTCCCGGCCCAAAATGTCGAAGGTTTATTTATTTCCACAGATGCTGCCTGATCTGCTGAGTTTTGTCTGTGTGTGTGTGTTGCTTTGGATTTCCAACATCTGCAGAACTTCTGTTTATTGTAAGAACCCTTTTACAGGCTGTAAAATTTGTGCTTTTGCACCTGAAGTACAGTGTTAAGACATAAAATTACTATAATTACAAAAAAATGTGCAAAAACAGGAATAACGAGGTAGTGTTCATAGACAGTTCAGATGGCGGGGGTAAGAAGCTGGTCCTAAAATATTGGAGTGTGGGTCTTCAGGCTCTGGTACCTGCTCCCTGATGGTAGTCATGAGAAGAGGGCACATCCTGGATGGCGAGGGTCCTTCGTGGTGGATGCTGCCTGCTTGAGGCGCCATCTCCTGAAGATGTCCCCAGAGGTGGACAAGATTGTGTCCGTGATGAAGCTGGTTGGATCTACAACCCTCCCTCTGCAGCCTCGTGTGATCCTGTGCGGTGGAGCCTCCAGACCAGGCTGGGATACAACCAGGCAGAACGCTCTCCACCACAGATCTGCAGAAGTTTGCAAGGATCTCTGGTGCCGCACGGTTCTGGTTTTCCTCTGTTCCACCTCAGCGCACTGATGTGAGGAGGTGATTGCATTGGATGGCATGCAGGGCGTTTGTCACTGCTCCTCAGTACATGTGACAGGTTACTAGTTTTCCCATCTCCGGCCAAGGTCCCCACAACTCCTCCGCCACATCCCCCTATGCTTTCCTCCAAATACCTTAAAGTTATGCCCCCTTGTACTAACATTTCTGCCCTGGGAAAAAGTCTCTGGCTGTCCATTCTATCACTCAGTTCCTTAAGGTTGTTACAGCTGGGGGTGGTAATGGGAACCATCTCCCATTACCTATAAAATGCTCCCAATGGTGTACGCCTCTGCCAACCAAGTCCAGCTCCTGGCCTTCATGTGTGCCTTAGCCACTAAGCCCAGCGGAACTGTTTCTACTGACGGGAGAAGGGGCAAAGGCAGGTTACTGGCGTCTTAAAACAAGTCGCTTCAGGCAGATGGGGGTTGTTGACCGAGGTTGGCAGTTCAGCCAGAAGGAGAAAAACTCCGATCTCAAACCTCTGCTGCCTTGTAACCGTACCTACTCGTGGAGAAGGCTTCGGGAGTAAACCCTGAGGAAAAATCCGTAACTGGAGTCCCTAAGGCAGTCCTACGTTGAGTTCGACGCTGACTGGCAACTCTTGCGATGCCGCTGATACCAAACTGTATCGGTCTCTGCCATTAATTTGGATTCATCAGCTGTGTGGAGAGGGGGAGCCCGCTACACGGGCACTGCTTGCTCTCCATATTGTACACCCCTAGTATGTGTATCATGTGAATGG
The DNA here is from genome assembly GCF_963921235.1 of Mobula hypostoma. Classification (NCBI taxonomy): domain Eukaryota; kingdom Metazoa; phylum Chordata; class Chondrichthyes; order Myliobatiformes; family Myliobatidae; genus Mobula; species Mobula hypostoma. The sequence goes on from NC_086103.1 coordinate 12,273,504, forward strand.
CCATGACATAATATACGGCTATGGTCGAACTCGACCAACAGAGGGCCTTGTTGTCCACTCTATCTGTGCCACGCAGGGCTGCCTTTCGGATGCCAACTCCAGGGTTTACTCCCAAACCCTTCCCCATGAGTGGGTGTCGACGCGAGGCAGCGGAGGGTTGAGATCAGATGAGCTGCCAACTATGCTAATTATCACCCTGTACACCTCTGCCGAGTCACCTCTCATCCTCCTGTCGGAAAAGGAAACTAGAGCTCACTCAGTCTTTCCTCATAAGACACACTCCCTAATCCAGGCGGTGGGCTGGGGTTCTTGGTTTCCTGCCCCCTCCCCGATCGTACCCCCTGCACAAGCCGCAATCCCCAGGTCAGAGTTCAGCCCAACAGTGACTCGGAAACCCCTGTCTCCCAGTTACAGCTGCAGATGTCTCACGAGCTGAGCCTGGCTCTGTCCTGCACGCTGCTCTCCAACTACGCCGAGTCCGTTGTCACCCTGCTGAAGGTTCTTGTCCGGTGTCTCAGCGCTGGAAACTTCACATTGATGCAAGAAATCGGCAAAGTGCTTTTCCCAAAGGGTAAGTGAAGTTCTTTCTGCACCAGGGGTTCCCTGCCTGGGGTTCACAGACCCCTCGGTTAACGGTAGGGGTCCATGGTATTAAAAAATGTTGGGAACACCTGCTCTACACTGACCCGTTAATATACTCTCAGGATAAAATTGCCTCCACACCGTCCTGTCACACACTCTCAGGGTCCGGTGATGTCAGCTGGCATCATTCTTCCTCCGGAGGGGCTGCGGTCTTCACGACGAGATGCAGCTACCGCCGGCGGGCGTCAGCCGTGCTGCTTTGTGGAGTCTGCCCGGCTTCTATCAGGACGTACTGAGAGTCTGGAACATGGTCGCCTCAGGCCGGGAATCCCCTCCTCTGGCAGAGGGCGGAGTCCTGGCCATGTCAATGGATGTCGGAGCGACTCAGGCTGAGCTGCTTGTCAGGCCTAGGCCCCGCAATCTTATCCGAGAGAGAGCCGAGTCCACACAACCTGAGCCATCTCTCCTCAACAACCACAATCCCATTCAGGGATGCAAATAGGGGGTACCTCTACGGGCTGCAACTCCACACCCTCCACTTCCTAGCCCTTGTCCACCGTCCCGACACGCCATGGCGGTCAGTCTTTCCACCTGGAGGTGAGGGAGGTCCCCAGTGGAAGTCCCTTTACGAGGGAGTTCTTCCCAAGCACCTGGGGGATCTGGGGTGGAGGCTGCTGCACAGAGCGGTGCCCTGCAATAAGTTCTTTAGTTTGTACACCGATCTCCCAGCCGCACGTCACTTCTGTGGGCTGGAGGAGACCGTATACCACATGTACATGGAGTGTGTGAGGCTGCAGTCCTTTTTTGCGTATCTGTGTGGGCTGCTTCTCACCTTCTGGTTGCATTTTAGTCCCACCCTATTTATATACAATCATCCAGTAAGGAGGGGGGCACAGAGGGATGAGGATGTCCTTATCAACTTGCTCCTGGGGGGGCGAAAACAGCCAACCGTGGGTCTTGGAAACGGGTGGCGGGAGGATCTGGCCGGGTAGACTGCCTGGCAATGTTTAGGGGGTATGTTCGTGCCCGGGTAGATATTGAGAAGGAACACGCGCTGTCCACGGCGACCATGGAGGCGTTCCGGGACCGTTGGGCTCCGCGGGGGGTAATTGCCATCATTGACAGAGATGGAAACATTTTAGTTTAATGTGTATTGTCTATTTGTAGTAAAGTAATTGTGTTAGTCACTGTTTTGTATATATAGCACTGAATTTGTAATAAAAATATTTTGTATATTTTAAAAAAAAGGGTCAAACACAGAGTAAAGCTCCCTCCACACTGTCCCATCACACACACCCGGAGTCAGACTGAGTGAAGCTCCCTCCACACTGTACCATCACACACACCCGGGGTCAGACTGAGTGAAGCTCCCTCCACACTGTACCATCACACACACCCGGGGTCAGACTGAGTGAAGCTCCCTCCACACTGTACCATCACACACACCCGGAGTCAGACTGAGTGAAGCTCCCTCCACACTGTACCATCACACACACCCGGGGTCAGACTGAGTGAAGCTCCCTCCACACTGTACCATCACACACACCCGGGGTCAGACTGAGTGAAGCTCCCTCCACACTGTACCATCACACACACCCGGGGTCAGACTGAGTGAAGCTCCCTCCACACTGTACCATCACACACACCCGGGGTCAGACTGAGTGAAGCTCCCTCCACACTGTACCATCACACACACCCGGGGTCAGACTGAGTGAAGCTCCCTCCACACTGTACCATCACACACACCCGGAGTCAGACTGAGTGAAGCTCCCTCCACACTGTACCATCACACACACCCGGGGTCAGACTGAGTGAAGCTCCCTCCACACTGTACCATCACACACACCCGGGGTCAGACTGAGTGAAGCTCCCTCCACACTGTACCATCACACACACCCGGGGTCAGACTGAGTGAAGCTCCCTCCACACTGTACCATCACACACACCCGGGGTCAGACTGAGTGAAGCTCCCTCCACACTGTACCATCACACACACCCGGGGTCAGACTGAGTGAAGCTCCCTCCACACTGTCCCATCACACACTCCCAGTGTCAGACACAGTGAAGCTCCCTCCACACTGTCCCATCACACACACCCGGTGTCAGACACAGAGTGTAGCTCGTTCTACACTGTCTCATCACACACTCTTGGGTCAGACACAGTGAAGCTCACTTCACACTGTCCCATCACATTCTCCCGGGGTTAGACACAGAGTGAAGCTCGCTCACGGGTTAGACACAGAGTGAACCTCCCTCCACACCATCCCATCACACACTCCCAGGGTCAGACACAGAGTGAATCTCCCTCCACGCCATCCCATCACACACTCCCAGGGTCAGACACAGAGTGAATCTCCCTCCACGCCATCCCATCACACACTCCCAGGGTCAGACACAGAGTGAATCTCCCTCCACACCATCCCATCACACACTCCCAGGGTCAGACACAGAGTGAATCTCCCTCCACGCCATCCCATCACACACTCCCAGGGTCAGACACAGAGTGAATCTCCCTCCACGCCATCCCATCACACACTCCCGGAGTCAGACTGAGTGAAGCTCCCTCCGCACTGTCCCATCACACACTCCCGGGGTCAGACAGGGTGTAGCTCACTCTGAACCGTCCCATCACACACTCCCGGGGTTAGACACAGAGTGAACCTCCCTCCACACCGTCCCATCACACACTCCCAGGGTCAGACACAGAGTGAATCTCCCTCCACGCCATCCCATCACACACACCCGGTGTCAGACACAGAGAGTAGCTCGTTCTGCACTCTCTCATCACACACTCTTGGGTCAGACACAGTGAAGCTCACTCCTGGGATTAGACACAGAGTGAACCTCCCTCTACACTTTCCCATCACACACTCAAGAACAGGATGAAACTCCCTCCATACTCTCCCATCACACACTCAACCAGGATACAGTTAAACATCAGGGTTCTTTGCAGTATCCCATTACACACATTCTCTCCTCCCCCTTCCCCTTCCCTGTCCGTCTCCACCCCCTCCCTCTCCCTTTCTCTCTCCAGGGGCAGATTTCATACCTGATCTGGAGGCTAAGCTGACCCCTGAACCTTTCAGCCTTGCTGCCCTCCGGAGCCTGCGAGCCTTCCTCTGTTACGGGCAGCTCTACGAGCTGTGGTGGGCGCTGTGTGCAGAACATTCCAGAACATGGCAGAGCAGCACTGAGGAGAGACCGGAGCAGGTGCCCGCAGACAGCAGCAGTGGGCCAGTACTCGGTGGCACGGCCCAAGAACTCCTGGCTCGTTGCGGCCTCCTGCTGTCAGTGGAGCACGCCCGGCTGCAGGCCCTTGAGAGGAAGACGATGGAGGTCCAACAGGCAGTGGCCACACTGGTCAGCCTTCACCAGAGACAGTCGTCTGGTACCGAGGCAGAGAAGAGTGGGCCCCAGCCGAAGACTGGGCCTCAATGTGATAAAGAGCCCGAGAGTGGGACCATGCCTAGGCCCAAGAGTGAGCCAGCTTTAGGGCCTGATACCGAGTCTGGGGCTGGGCCTGGGCCCAGTGCAAACACTGGGACTGAGATTGGGCCCGAGCCTGGGCCCAGTGCAAACACTGGGACTGAGATTGGGCCCGAGCCTGGGCCTGGGCCCAGTGCAAACACTGGGACTGAGATTGGGCCCGAGCCTGGGCCCACTGCAAACACTGGGACTGAGATTGGGCCCGAGCCCAGTGCAAACACTGGGACTGAGATTGGGCCCGAGCCTGGGCCCACTGCAAACACTGGGACTGAGATTGGGCCCGAGCCTGGGGCTGGGACTGAGCCTGAGCCAGAACTGGCACCCAATGACACATCAAAGGCGACATCCGAGGAAAGACCCACCTCGAACCACTGTGAACAGGAGCTCCCATTAAGGTAAGCAATCATATGCTGGGATAATCGGTTGCATTCCCGGTGCAGGGACCCTCCCCTGTGAGGGAAGATTTTTTTTGAGTGTCAGTGAAGCATTCTGAGCTTGGGTGAGTTCTCTGGTGTGGACATTACAAGGGATTGATGGACCAATCTGTCTGGGGGATAAGGGATTGACTGTGTAGGCTATTCCTCTCTGAGATCAGGCCATCTTCAGGACTGGGGATTGAGTTTGGGTTGGAGAGCTCGGTCCTTGGCTGAGGTTTGCGACACAATACTACAGTACAGACCCTTTGGCCTGCAATGTTTATAGAATCATAGAGCACTACTGTACAGAAACAGTCCCTTCAGCCCATCTATTCTGTACCAAACTGTTCTTTTGCCTAGTCCCGTTAACCTGCACCATATATTATACTGTACTCTATATTATATTTACTGTACTATTATAAATTACAATGATTGCACATTGCACATTTAGACGGAGACGTAACATATGTGAAGGATGTAAGAGATAAAGTCAATTCAATTCAATTCAATTCTAAGAAGAGGGTCAAGATCTGCTCACAATACTCCAAGTGAGGCCTCACCAGTGCTTTATAAAGTCTCAGCGTTACATCCCTGCTTTTATATTCCAGTCCTCTTGAAATGAATGCTGACATTGCATTTGCCTTCCTCACCACAGAGTCAACCTGCAAATTAACCTTCAGGGAATGCTACTCAAGGGCTCCCAGTATCTTTTGCACCCCAGTTTTTGTATTTTCTCTCCATTTAGAAAATTATCAACCCTTTCATTTCTTCTACCAAAGTGTATGACCATACACTTCCCAACACTATATTCCATCTGCCACTTCTTTGCCCATTCTCCAAATCTGTCTTAATTCTTTCTGTACCCTCCCTACTTCCTCAAAACTACCTGCCCCTCCACCTGTCTTCATCTCCACCTGTCTTCATCTCCACCTGTCTTCATGTCGCCTGCAAGCTTTGCAGCGAAGCCATCAATTCCATCACTAAGTCATTGACATATAACGTAAAATGAATCGGTTCCAACACAGAACCCTGTAGAACACCACTGGTCACCAGCAGCCAACCAGAAAAGGCTCCCACTATTCCTACCCTTTGCCTTCTGGCAATCAGCCACTGCTTTATCCAGGCTAGAATCTTTTCTGTAATACCATGGGCTTGTAGCCTCACGTGTGGCACCTTGTCAAAGGCCTTCTGAAAATCCAAGTACACAACATCAACTGGTTCTCCTTTGTCTATCCGGCTTGTTATTTCTTCAAAGAATTCCAACAGATTTGTCATGTTAAGAGTATCTTAAATGTTCCTAATGTATCTGCCTCTACCACCATCCCTGGCGGGGCATTCCCTTCGCCCCCTACACTGTGGGTTTAAATAAAATACCGGTGACCTCTGACATCTCCCCTAAACTTTCCTCAAATCACCTTAAAATTATGCCCCATTGCATTGGTCATTTTTTGCCCAGGGAAAAGAGCAGTGGTTGTCCGCTGACTGGCCATCTATATTCTACGCACCCCTCATGATTTTATAATCTCTATAAGATCATTGCTCAGCCTTCTTCGCTCCATGGAAAATGGCTCCAGATGCCGGAAATCCAGAGCAACACACACACAGTGCTGGAGGAATTCAGCTGGCCAGGCGGCATCTATGGAGGGAAATAAACAGTCGATATTTTGGGCCGAGACCCTTCATCAGGGCTGGAAAGGAAGGGGGAAGAAGGTGGGAGGGGGTGGGGGAGGCTGGCAGGTGACAGGTGAGAGAAGTGAGAAGCTGGGACATGATGGGTGGAAGGTGTGCAGCGCTGAAGAAGGAATTTGGGAGAGGAGAGTGGACCATGGAAGAAAGGGAAGGAGGAGGGGCATCAGAGGGAGGTTTAGGGCAGATGAGAAGAGAAGGGGTGCGAGGGAAAGCCAGAATGGGGATAGTTAATAAGGGAGGAGACAGCTGAACAATTTTGAGAAAGCATTTGAAAAGTTTGGCTCCATCTCACTAAAACATCACAGTACATTCCCACAATGTCTGTTAGTTATTTACAACAGTTTTACACACTGATTACAGGCAATACCACAGAGTTACAAGTCCTTCACAAAGTAATACCCCAGAGTTGCTGTCAGTCTCTCCTTAGGACTCAAGCTCTCCAGTCCTGGTAACGTCCCTGTGAAGCTTTTGTGCATACTCTTCAGTTCAATAACTTCCTTCCTACAGCTGGGAGATCAGAACTACACACAAAACTCCAAGCATGGTCTCACCAACGTCTTGTACAGTCTCAGCTGGGCACAGGCGGAAGAGGTACAGGTCTGAAGGAGGAATCTGATGGAAGACGAGAGTGGGCCTTGGCAGAAGGGGAAAGAGGGGGAGCTCTGGAGGGAGGTGATGGGCAGGTGAGGAGAAGAGAAAGGGGTAAGTGGGGAATGCAAAAAGAGAAGGAGACAGCCAAACAAATGTTGAGAAAGCATTTGAAAAGTTCAGTGCCATCTCACTAAAACACAACACATTCCCACAACGTCAATTATTTACTCACAACAGTTACAGATAATGCTACTATTACCAGTCGTACACACAGTTCCATTAATTGTTAATTAATTGTCCTGTCCAGCCTCATGGTTGGGTACAAGAATACAGGCCGAAGTCTGACCATGGCCTCGGCTGTCAGACCCGTGACATGGGGCATCTTGTGTAAGGTACAGAGTCTGCTGTTTTCCACTGGGCCGTTTTGCCAATGGAGCCAGCACAGAGGGGTGAGGGATGGAACGGGCGGTATTTAAAGGAAACTCTCCCTGTCCCCTCTGCAGGGAGGAAGGGACTGTCTCCATGGTTAGTCTGATGGGAGAGCTGCAGGACATCAGCCGAGAGCAGGCGGAGATCGACGAGGCCGTCAAGGTGAGAAAGGGTGATCGATGTTTTACCGTGGGTGGCGGGCCCGAAGGAGGAAGGGGTCTCCCTGTTCAACTCCTTCCACGCCTCCCTCGCCCAACTCATCCCTCGCACTCTTCCCCTCCATCCTTTTCGTGGCCCCTACCCTGATCCACACTCCTTCCCTTGTCACCTTCCTCGCCTACCCCGCCTCCTTGCCTTTGCCCACCCCCCTCGAGACTCCCATTGACACCCCACCCTGACATGTCATCCTTTATCTCTGCACTCAGCCCCAGAGAGGGGCGCAGTTGGGTTTCTTGCTCTGCCCTCTTGTACCGAATCCCACCCTCCCATCCCAGCCCTTGCTAAAGTGACGCCAGTGGGGGGTTTCTGTGGATGTGCGTGCTGTTCTCCCATGAATGTCCTGACCCGCTGTGTTGTCCTCTCTTCCAGCGTTACTCCTTCCCGGATGTCATTGACTGCTGCCTTGTCCTCCTTGCCATCGACTCTGTCGCCCCCTCCCTGCTGCCCCCTGCTCTCCGGGAGTCTGCCCTATCTCTGGCTCAGACCTACGGCACGGCCAAGGTGCAGCAGATGGTCCGAAAATTCCGGCGGGATACAGACTGAGATGGAGACGTGTCAGGGCCGAAATTCCCAGGATCTGGAGCAACTCTTGGGAGTGTCCGCTCTCCCATCGGATCGAGCGATTGTGCTTGGGGTTCCAAATTGCAGCATGGGTTATACCGTCAGCTGCGCTCGGTCTGAGAGAACCACGGGAACTTTGAGAACGGACCCTGAGTTTTGAGGTCTGTTACAATCTCTCCCTCTCCACCTCTCATGGATTTGGGAATTCCACAGTGGGATTTATGGACTAATGATGCTCCCTGGATTCAGAGTGGAAAAGATTCTCCCCGCACACTTGCCGGTGGACATGAAGTACAGATGTGCTGAGTGAACCTTTGGACCTCTGCCCAGCTGCTGAACTCAGCCAGGCCTCGAGCTGCCTCTTCGGAGGCTGACTGATCTGAGCAGAATTCCCCACACTCCGAGCCTGGAACCTCCCTGACGTGGTACAGAAACACACTTGCAACCAATAACGCCTTGTATTCACAGTACCAGATCTTTTCTCAAAGTTCTTTGACTTCTCTCCTAAATCCAGGGAGCTCAATCCATCTTGTATCTTGGATTTCTTCAAGTTCAGGCTTAATGTCATTCAGCCACACAAAAAGTATAGCCAAATGAAACAGCATTCCTCTGGGGCCAAGGTGAAAAATGCATTACCAGCGGCATACTGCTCATGTAGTACGTTTGGTTACAATAGCAGGAAAACAGTCACAAAATGATTATAATATTGCCCAAGTCCCTGAGTGTCCTGGCCTGTACATGGGATGTTGTTCTAGTCCAGCTTGTCCTTCCACCAAGTGAAGACTAGAGAGCAGTAAGGAGCAAGCACTGGAGAGCAGCACCGACAGGAAGGGGTGAATTCCGTGGCCCACAGAGGCCTCTGCTTTCTCCCACACTGCACCCCCACTTCTTCACCATTCCTCCCTCCCACCATCCCCGTCCTTCCAGTGTGTACTGGGACCCGTCAGGATCTCACAAGAGAGACCCTGCCCAGGCGGCTCTTTGGAACCCTCTCATTGGTCGATGGGGTTGGTTGGAGATCAGAGTTAGGGATCTCTGTGGTGCCGATCTCTTCAGAAAATCAGGAGATCTGTTATTCATTCCCTAAGATATGGTTCCCCATAGGCCCTTCAATAGAGAGCTGTGTTCTTGTGTGTTTGTGAGACGAAGGATCAGCCTTGTACTAAACTCCCCCCCACCCCCCCATGTCATCTTGGACCTCCCTCCAACGTGGATCAAACAGGGGAGACAGATTGAAGTGGATTTAAGGTTCAGGGTGTGTGTTGATTCCGGACGGAGGGGTTTCTCTTCTGTTTCTGAGTTGTGTGTGGACTGCTGGGTTTGAGTTTTCTAGGTTTTAACTATATCCTGTTTTTGTACTAACAAAAGAAATCAATAAAAAAAATCCCTGCATCATCAGTTCTCCGAGCTGTTGCCACTTCTCCACTCCTGCCACTTGCTCGGTAAATCGGTTTCTTATTGTCAAAGGCACCGAGGTATAGTGAAAACCATGTTTTGTATATGCTATTTGAGCACGGGGGGGGTCGGAGTTCAGAGTTCAATTCCCAGCACCACCTGTAAAAAGTTCGCATGTCCAAGTTTGTACACCGTGCATTGAGGTAGAACAAGGTAAAACAATAACAGAATGCAGAATGAAGTGTTACAGTTACAGAGAGAGTGCAGTGCAGACAGACAATAAGGTGCAAGATTATAACGAGGTTGACGTGACATCAAGAATCCATCTTACCGTACCAGCGAACTATTTAATGGTTTGATAACAGTGAGCCGGGTGGGATGTGCTTTTAGGCTTTTGTATCTTCTGTCTGATGGGAGAAGGGAGAATGTACGGGGTGGGTAGGATCTTTGATTCTGCTGGCTGTTTTACTGAGACAGTGAGAAATGTAGACAGAGTCCATGGAGAGGAGGCTCGTTTCTGTGATGTGCTGAACTGTGTCCACAACTCTCTGTAGTGTTGGCAAAAAGAACTAGTCTATACTTCAGTTGCATCAAGGACAGTGGAAGCAGACAGACCAATTGTCTTTGTTCTTACCATGAAGAAGGAGATGGAGGCTGCCATTTTATGAAGAGACTCTGTTCTCCGTTTTGTGAGTCAGTCACTTGGTTTGATGAGTGTTTTAAAGTCAATGCAGTGATGTTCCATATCATCTGCTGCACCAGGGATCACTTCCAAATTAGCAGTTATTTGTGAGATGTTCCTTGGTTGGATATAACATGCTGGTTCGTGACTGTTGGGGTCTGCATCTGCCCTGCGTGATTCAAGTTGGTTGCTGATTGAGAACAAAGAGCCATAAAATACTGAGTGTCACTTGCTGGGAAGAGGCAACAAATGGATGCCAGCTTGGAGCAGAGACAATTAAAAAGTGTTAAATGTCAGACACATAATCTACAGCCAGTGACACTGGAATGCATTATCTGAATTGGTAAGAAATTAGTATAAAAGCAGAGGTCTTCACAGAGAAGATGGTGATTAGAGACCAACCATCGTAGATGTGAGGTGCCCCACTGACGTGTGGGGATTGGAAACGGGACTACAAGGAACATGTGGCCAGCAGAATAAACTCCTTTTTAACTGGCAACATACATAAAAGTTGCTGGTAAATGCAGCAACTTTTATGTGTGTTGCTTGAATTTCCAGCATCTGCAGAATTCCTGTTGTTTTCCTTTTTAACTGGCATTACATTTTCTGTTCTTTGACTGTTATGGAAGGTCAGCAAGACTTGGTAGGTGTGCCTACAGGTGTTCGGTTGTGTAAGTTCACGTGTTCTTTCATGGTATTTATCAGTAATTAGAGATTCCCTCTGCCTCCCTGACCATTATTATAAGGGGTGATTCTTGTAACAGCATTTTCTTGCATTCACGGGCAGAGCAGTTGCCGTACCAGGCCATGATGTATCCAGATAGGATGCACTCAATAGTGAGTAGATTAAAAATTGGTGAGGGTCAACTGGGTACATGGTTGTGATCTGTTGGGGGGTGTTTTCAGCTGGGAGGGTGTAAAATGCATTGTTGCCCCATTGAGCACATCAGCACAGAGTGCTGTCACAGGAAAACAGCATCTGCCATCCAAGCCTTGCTCTCTTCTCTTTACCGCCCTCAGGAGAGAGGTGCAGGAGCCTTAGGTTCCCACACCACCAGGTTCAGGAACAGTTACTACCCTACAACCATAAGGCTCGTGAATCAGCATGGATAACTTCACTCAACGTCAGTAAGACGAAAGAGCTGATTGTGGACTTCAGGAAAGGTAAGACGAAGGAACACATACCAATCCTCATAGAGGGATCAGAAGTGGAGAGAGTGAGCAGCTTCAAGTTCCTGGGTGTCAAGATCTCTGAGGATCTAACCTGATCCCAACATATCAATGTAGTTATAAAGAAGGCAATACAGCGCCTATACTTTATTAGGAGTTTGAAGATATTTGGCATGTCAACACTCAAAAACTTCTATAGATGTACTGTGGAGAGCATTCTGACAGGCTGCATCACTGTCTGGTATGGAGGGGCTACTGCACAGGACCGAAAGAAGCTGCAGAGGGTTGTAAATTTAGTCGGTTCCATCTTGGGTACGAGCCTACAAAGTACCCAGGACATCTTCACGGAGCAGTGCCTCAGAAAGGCAGCGTCCATTATTAAGGACCTCTAGCACCAGGCCATGCCCTTTTCTCACTGTTACCATCAGGTAGAGGAGACCGGCATAAGTACCGGCCTGATGGGTCACAAGGCTTGTGACAAACTTTAATCTTTAATCAACCATCAGGTAGGAGGTACAGAAGCCTGAAGGCACACACTCAGCAATTCAGGAACAGCTTCTTCCCCTCTGCCCTCCGATTCCTAAATGGACATTGAGCCCATGAACACTACCCCACTTTTTTTAATCTATATTATTTCAGCTTTTTGCACAATTTTTAATCTATTTAATATACGTAATTGATCTACTTGTTCATTTATTAATATTTTTTTTCTCCTAGATTATGTATTGCATTGAACTACTGCTGCTAAGGTAACAAATTTCACATCACATGCCGGTGATAATAAACCTGATTCTGATTCTGACTCATCTCAACTCTGAGCTGATTCCACAATCTGTGGACTCACTGACTCACTCACTACAACTCATGTTCTCAATATTTATTGCTTATTTATAGCATATATCATTATTTTCGTACTTGCACAGTTTGTTGTCTTCCTAACATAATTGTTTGCCCATCTCTGGTCTTTCATTGATTCTATTGTTTTTAATTGCATTTAATATGAATGCCCACTTATGGTAGTATGTTGTGACACAAATGTACTTTGAACTTTGAACTTTGAGATGCAAGGGGCAAGCTGAACCCTGACTTGAGCATCAGTAACTCAACTTAAGTCAAACACGTGACCGATTGTCCTGAAGCTGTTTTCTGCCACGGTGACTGTCGTTGCCTGCCGGCGCAGCAAACCACTACAGACTTTCCCATTGCACGTCAGGGAACTGTTTCACAGGGATATGTTCACTTCAGGATCCTTTTTGTTTATGACTAGACAGCGCCAAGTTATTTATTTATTATTGAGATACAGGGTGGAACAGGTCCAATGAGCCCCACTGCCCAGCAACGCCTTGATTTAATCCGAGCCTAATCACAGGACCTACCAGTCTTTGCACTGTAGGAGGGAAAGGGAATACCTGGAGAAAACATGGAGTCATGGGGAGAACATACAAGTTCCTTCTGTTGCCTAGATTGAGCTCCAACTCCAAAGCCCCAAGCTGTAATTGTGTCGTACTGGCCGCTATGCTACCGTGGTGCCCTGCTGAAAAACACACTTTGCCCAAGGAAATCTCCAGATCCTGGAAATCTTGAGCAATCCACTGCAATTGCTGGAGCAATCAGGGATCTCGACCTGAAACGTCGACTGGTTGTACCACTTCATAGATAACTGCCAGGCTTGCTGGGTCCCTGCGGCATTTTGTGTGTGTCACACTATTCGTGTCAGTTTGCCCAGACTCTGCTAATTTTAACACAAATATTCAACCCCTCCCCCAATAGTGCTTGTGCTGTCCAAAGTCATGAATCGAGGATTTGATGGGCATCGTGCAACAGGGCCTGGGAACTCAGAGTTCAAAGTAAAACTTATTATCAAAGTACATATGTCACCATATACATCCCTGAGATTCATTTTCCTGTGGGCATACTCATCAAATCTATAGAATAGTAACTATAAGAGGATCAATGAAAGATCAACCAGAGTGCAGAAGATAGAAACTGTGAAAATACAAATGAACAAATAGCAATAAATAATGAGAACCTGAGAAAACAAGGTAAAGAATTCTTAAAGTGAATTCATTTGGTTGTGGGAACATCTCAGTGATGGGGCAAGTGAGAATAGTTATCCCTTTTCATTCAAGAGCCTGATGGTTGAGGGATAGTAACCGTTCTTGAACCTGGTGGTGTAAGTCCTGAGGCTCTTGTACTTTCTATCTGATGGCAGCAGCAAGAAGAGAGCATGACCTGGATGGATGATGGATGCTGCTTTCCTATGACAAGATTTCATGTCATGTAGATGTGCTCAATGGTTGAAAGGGCTTTACCCGTGATGTACTGGGTTTACCCGTGATGTACTGGGCCAAATCCACCTACATCACTGACCAGTGCATGACAAGGATCAGATGCAAAATATCCAGTGTTTGCACATTAGGAATAATGCAGCCAATTCCAGAAGCAGCCTGAATCTCAACAGAGGCATTACAGGATTAACACACTTTAGTACAACTCAGTCAAACAATGCTGACACCTCCCAACATCACGGACATCTTCAAGAGGGTTGTAGACTCAGCCCGGTCTATCACAGGCACAACCCTCCCCACCATCGAGGACTTCTTCAGAAGGGTTGTAGACTCGCCCAGCTCCATCATGAGCACAGCCCTCCTCACCGCTGACATCTTCAAGAGGCCATGACTCAAGAATGTGGCGTCCATCACTGAGGACCCTGGCCATCAGGATATGACCTCCTCTCATTGCTATCATCGCGAGGAGCTGATACAGGAGCCTGAAGACTCTCCATCCATGTCTTAAGAACAGTTTCTTTCCTCTGCCATCAAATTATGAACGCTACCTCACTATCTACTTTGTAATGATCTTGCACTTTATTGTCTACCTACACTGCATTTTCTCTGTGACTGTGACACTTTATTCTGCATTCTGTTATTGTTCTATCTCAGTGCACTGTGTAATGATCAGATCTGAATGAACTGTATGCAAGACAAGCTTTTCACTACATTTTCAAAAAGATCAAAGTAAATTTATTATCAAAGTCCATATATATCACCATACACAACCTTGAGATTCATTTTCTGGAGGGCAATCACAGTAAATACAAGAAATACAATGATCGGTGAAAGACCACACCCAACAGGATGGACAAACAACCAATGTACAAAAAATACTGCAAATACAAACAACGAAAAGAAATAAAGTTTCAACAGCGGGCAGTCAGACTTTGGAAGTGAAAAGTAGTGGTCTTCACAAGTTGAGGAGAGAGCTTTAAAAATTAGCACTTTGTAGCCATTTTTCTGGAGCTTGAACATCGGCCAATCAGAGTTCGAGAGTTATTAGCAAAGTCAAATAAAAACAAGGTAGAGGCAAATGGAGCAGCCATCATTGGAGTGGAACGGTTAAATTTTGGCTCAACAGGTGTGGGCGGTGTACATACCTGATAAACTCTCTTTTTCATTCTTCATCTGTGAGTGTATAGTTGGAAGAGTAAGAATGACTGTGTTTTGTTCTATGTGTGAGAAATGGGAATTCTGAGTGTCCTCCAGCCTCCTGCATAACCACAGCTGCAGCTCGTCAGAGAACGCATTATGGAGCTGGAACGACAACTCGAAGACCTGCGGCTCAGCTGATAGACTGGAGCTACAGGAAGGTGGTCGTAGGAGGCAGGTAAATGGGTGATTGTCAGGAGAGGGAAGGGAAAATAGGCAGCCGGCACAAAGTACTTGTGACCGTTCCCTTCAATAACGAGTATACCACTCTGGATACTGTTGCGGGGGGTGTGGGTGGTGAACGACCTAGCAGGGGGAGCCACAGCAACTGGGTCTCTGATGCTGTGCCTTGGAAGGGCAAGGAGCAGAGAAGGAATGCATTGGTAACGGCTGATTTTATAGTTAAAGGAGTAGAGAGGACAGTCTCTGGACGTGATAGAGAGACCCAGGTGGTACGCTGCCTCCCAGGTTCCAGCACCAGGAACGTCTTGGATCGCGTCCACAGCATTCTAAATAGAGAGCGTGACAGCCAGGCATCTTGGTACATATTGGTACCATTGACGAAGGAAAGGAGAAGACGTCCTAAAGAGAGATTTTAGGGAACTAGGTCGAAAGTTGAGAAACAGGACTTCCAGGGTAACTACCTCTGGATTGCTGCCTATGCCATGTGCCAGTAAGGGCAAGAATCAGATGATTTGGCAGATGAATATGTGGCTGAGGAACTGGTGCAGAGGGCAAGGTTTCAGATTTATTATCTCTTCTGGATAACGTATGACATGTACAAAAGGGACAGGCTACACCTGAACCCAAGGAGGACCAATATCCTTGTGGGCAGGATTGCTGGAATTGTTGGGGAGGGTTCAAACTAGTTTGCCAGCAGAGTGGAAACCAGAGAGATAGCGCTGAGGATAGAGATGTTGGTTTACAAGTGGAGGTAGTGTATCACGAGATGGTCAGGGAGGGTAGGCAGTTAATAGGGCAAAATTGCAGTCAGTGGGATGGGTTGCAGTGTTAAAGGGGGACAAAACTGAAAAGGACGAATACAAGACCAAAGGTGTTATATTTAAATGTACATAGAATACAAAATAAGGTGGATGACCTGGTAGTGCAGTTGGAGATTGGCTGGTGTGACGCTACGGGTATCACAGAGCCAAGGCTGAAAGACTATTGTAGTTGGGAGCTAAATATCCAAGGGTACCCAGTCTATTGAAAGGGCAGCCAAGTAGGCAGAGGAGAAAGAGTGGCTCTGCTGGTAAAAGGTGAAATGAAATCTTTAGAAAGTGGTGAGATCAGATCGGAAGATGTGGAATCCTTGTGGGTAGAGTAAGAAGACCCTGACAGGAGTTATTTACAGCCCTCTGAACAGTAATCAACATGTGGTCTACCAATTACAGCACAAAATAGAAAAAACATATCTTGTTAAGTCTGGAGGATTTCAAAATGCAGATAGATTGGGAAGATCAAGTTGATGTTGGATCCCAAGAGCAAGAGTTTGTGGAATGCCTCAGATGGCCTTTTAGAGCAGCTTTTAGTTGAGCCCACTAGGAAATCAGCAATTCTGGACTGGGTATTGTATAATGAACCAGATACTTTTAGGGAGATTCAGGTAAAGGAATCCTTAGGAAACAGTGATCATAATATGATCGAATTCACCATTGAGAGGGAGAAACTAAAGTCTTCTTTCTTTTCAAATCTTTATTATTATTATCCAAAATTTATAAGAGTACATTGAAGAAAACAACACTTACAATGTCTCAAGAAAAAAAAAATTATTATAAAGATTATAAAATTTTTGGTGATTGAAAAAAAGAGAAAAAAAACCCCTACTGAGCAAGAAAAAGTGAGGAAAAAAATCCCATTAAGTGTTCAACCCCGGAGCCATGCGTCATACAAAAAACTTATAAAGATAAACATCAAACCACCAGCAAAAAAAAAGAACAAAAAATTTACAGTTAGATCGTGGAGGAAATCTATCAATTAACTCAAATGATAATAATGAGCAAATGAACCCCATCTTATCTCAAAATCAAACATAGGTTCAAAGGTTCGACTTCTAGTTTTCTCCAAACTACGACATAGCATCACTTGAGAGAACCATTGTGACAGAGTGGGAGTTGATGTATCCTTCCACTTCAACGAAATGGCCTCCTAGCTATCAATGCAACAAATGCAATAACATGTTGGTCAGACAAAGAAATACCACAGATATTTTGAGGAATTATTCTAAAAAGCACAGTTAATTTGTTAGGTTGTAAATTGATTTTAAGTGCTTTCGAAATTGTTGAAAAGACTGACTTCCAGAACTGTTCCAGTATAGAACAAGACCAAAACATGTGTGTCAGTGTAGCTGTCTTAATTTTACATCTATCACAATAACGATCAATGTGAGGGAATATTTTAGACAATCTCTCCTTCATCAAATGGTAATGATGTACAATTTTAAATTGAATCAGTGAATGACTTGCACAGATCGAAGAAGAGTTAACCAGCTTCAGAATCCGCATCCAATCCTCCATCATAAAAGGCAAGTTAAGTTCCTTTTCCAAGTCTTGTTTAATCTTACATAAAGGACGCTTATCTCATTGTAATAGTAAATTATAAATTCTTCCAATGGAACCCTTCATCGAAGGGTTCATACTCATAATAGTATCTAACAGATCAGCATCCAATATGTAAGGAAAGTTACTTAAATATTTTAACAACTTTTCTGTTACAAATTACTCCTTTAACAATTAAAAATCTACCATTAAAATCTGACTCAATATCCTCTTGGATAAATATACTGGATTTAATAAAGATGGGCATGCCCTTAGTTTTACTCCGAGAATTGGAGTGAAACTGAAAACCCCTCCACTATCCAAAGAATCTGTTTTGATCTCCCACCCTGATATGTGTCTCTTGGGCAAAAATTATATCAGGTTGGAATCGATTAATGGTTTTAAAAGTCTTTTTTCGTTTGATAGTATGATTCCAACCATGTACATTCCAACTTATTACATTAATCCGTTTAAATACCATACTATAATTTTATTCTACTTTACACATGTGCAGAGTACATACCAATGCGGGATGGTCAAAAATGGCGGCGATGAAGAATACAACCACATAGAAAACACGTATGCTCCAGAACCACCTAATGGGGAAAAAACCCCTAACTGTAACCCCACCTCCCTCCCCCCACAGCCCCAAAAAAAGCAGGCACCCTATGATAGAATATGAAGCCAGGGATTGCTCTGTCTGTACAAAGAAAAATGTAAAAAGATTCTGTCTCCCTCCCCCTAGTTTAAAAAAAAACCCCACTGACCTTGTAAGAGGAACGACAAAATCTCAACAGAGGAAAGTATTTACATTCCAGCATCTACAAACTATCCCATGTTTATATTTAATCTTCTTTTTAAACAAGAAAGCACCAAAATAATGTTATCTCTTAAAAAGAAAAACCAGCGCCATTTTAAAATTTAACACTAAATCCCTAAAAAAAAAGCTTTAAATTCGGTTATAAGATGCTATAATAAAGCAGAAAAAAGTTAATAGCATATTTAACCCAACTAAATTTTCAAAGATACCAGCTAATAATATTATAAGTAATTGAACCCTCCCCTAAATTATATATATTAGCCCCATTAGTAGGAAAAACTACCAATTGATTAATTAAGAAAGAAACAAAAACACACAGAAAACGTATGCTCCAGAACCACTATGCTGCACAGGATCACTGTCTGGTATGGACAGACAGCGTCTGGTACAGAGGGGCCGCACAGGATCACTGTCTGGTATGGGCAGACAGCGTCTGGTATGGACAGACAGCGTCTGGTACGGAGGGGCTGCACAGGGTCACTGTCTGGTATGGGCAGACAGCGTCTGGTATGGACAGACAGTGTCTGGTACAGAGGGGCCGCACAGGATCACTGTCTGGTATGGGCAGACAGCGTCTGGTATGGACAGACAGCGTCTGGTACGGAGGGGCCGCACAGGATCACTGTCTGGTATGGACAGACAGCGTCTGGTACGGAGAGGCCGCACAGGATCACTGTCTGGTATGGGCAGACAGCGTCTGGTACGGAGGGGCCGCACAGGATCACTGTCTGGTATGGGCAGACAGCGTCTGGTACGGAGGGGCCGCACAGGATCACTGTCTGGTATGGGCAGACAGCGTCTGGTACGGAGGGGCCGCACAGGATCACTGTCTGGTATGGACAGACAGCGTCTGGTACGGAGGGGCCGCACAGGATCACTGTCTGGTATGGACAGACAGCGTCTGGTACGGAGGGGCCGCACAGGATCACTGTCTGGTATGGACAGACAGCGTCTGGTACGGAGGGGCCGCACAGGATCACTGTCTGGTATGGACAGACAGCGTCTGGTACGGAGGGGCCGCACAGGATCACTGTCTGGTATGGACAGACAGCGTCTGGTACGGAGGGGCCGCACAGGATCGCTGTCTGGTATGGACAGACAGCGTCTGGTACGGAGGGGCCGCACAGGATCGCTGTCTGGTATGGACAGACAGCGTCTGGTACGGAGGGGCCGCACAGGATCGCTGTCTGGTATGGACAGACAGCGTCTGGTACGGAGGGGCCGCACAGGATCGCTGTCTGGTATGGGCAGACAGCGTCTGGTACGGAGGGGCCGCACAGGATCGCTGTCTGGTATGGGCAGACAGCGTCTGGTACGGAGGGGCCGCACAGGATCGCTGTCTGGTATGGGCAGACAGCGTCTGGTACGGAGGGGCCGCACAGGATCGCTGTCTGGTATGGGCAGACAGCGTCTGGTACGGAGGGGCCGCACAGGATCGCTGTCTGGTATGGGCAGACAGCGTCTGGTACGGAGGGGCCGCACAGGATCACTGTCTGGTATGGGCAGACAGCGTCTGGTACGGAGGGGCCGCACAGGATCACTGTCTGGTATGGGCAGACAGCGTCTGGTACGGAGGGGCCGCACAGGATCACTGTCTGGTATGGGCAGACAGCGTCTGGTACGGAGGGGCCGCACAGGATCACTGTCTGGTATGGGCAGACAGCGTCTGGTACGGAGGGGCCGCACAGGATCACTGTCTGGTATGGGCAGACAGCGTCTGGTACGGAGGGGCCGCACAGGATCACTGTCTGGTATGGGCAGACAGCGTCTGGTACGGAGGGGCCGCACAGGATCACTGTCTGGTATGGGCAGACAGCGTCTGGTACGGAGGGGCCGCACAGGATCACTGTCTGGTATGGGCAGACAGCGTCTGGTACGGAGGGGCCGCACAGGATCACTGTCTGGTATGGGCAGACAGCGTCTGGTACGGAGGGGCCGCACAGGATCACTGTCTGGTATGGGCAGACAGCGTCTGGTACGGAGGGGCCGCACAGGATCACTGTCTGGTATGGGCAGACAGCGTCTGGTACGGAGGGGCCGCACAGGATCACTGTCTGGTATGGGCAGACAGCGTCTGGTACGGAGGGGCCGCACAGGATCACTGTCTGGTATGGGCAGACAGCGTCTGGTACGGAGGGGCCGCACAGGATCACTGTCTGGTATGGGCAGACAGCGTCTGGTACGGAGGGGCCGCACAGGATCACTGTCTGGTATGGGCAGACAGCGTCTGGTACGGAGGGGCCGCACAGGATCACTGTCTGGTATGGGCAGACAGCGTCTGGTACGGAGGGGCCGCACAGGATCACTGTCTGGTATGGGCAGACAGCGTCTGGTACGGAGGGGCCGCACAGGATCACTGTCTGGTATGGGCAGACAGCGTCTGGTACGGAGGGGCCGCACAGGATCACTGTCTGGTATGGGCAGACAGCGTCTGGTACGGAGGGGCCGCACAGGATCACTGTCTGGTATGGGCAGACAGCGTCTGGTACGGAGGGGCCGCACAGGATCACTGTCTGGTATGGGCAGACAGCGTCTGGTACGGAGGGGCCGCACAGGATCACTGTCTGGTATGGGCAGACAGCGTCTGGTACGGAGGGGCCGCACAGGATCACTGTCTGGTATGGGCAGACAGCGTCTGGTACGGAGGGGCCGCACAGGATCACTGTCTGGTATGGGCAGACAGCGTCTGGTACGGAGGGGCCGCACAGGATCACTGTCTGGTATGGGCAGACAGCGTCTGGTACGGAGGGGCCGCACAGGATCACTGTCTGGTATGGGCAGACAGCGTCTGGTACGGAGGGGCCGCACAGGATCACTGTCTGGTATGGGCAGACAGCGTCTGGTACGGAGGGGCCGCACAGGATCACTGTCTGGTATGGGCAGACAGCGTCTGGTACGGAGGGGCCGCACAGGATCACTGTCTGGTATGGGCAGACAGCGTCTGGTACGGAGGGGCCGCACAGGATCACTGTCTGGTATGGGCAGACAGCGTCTGGTACGGAGGGGCCGCACAGGATCACTGTCTGGTATGGGCAGACAGCGTCTGGTACGGAGGGGCCGCACAGGATCACTGTCTGGTATGGGCAGACAGCGTCTGGTACGGAGGGGCCGCACAGGATCACTGTCTGGTATGGGCAGACAGCGTCTGGTACGGAGGGGCCGCACAGGATCACTGTCTGGTATGGGCAGACAGCGTCTGGTACGGAGGGGCCGCACAGGATCACTGTCTGGTATGGGCAGACAGCGTCTGGTACGGAGGGGCCGCACAGGATCACTGTCTGGTATGGGCAGACAGCGTCTGGTACGGAGGGGCCGCACAGGATCACTGTCTGGTATGGGCAGACAGCGTCTGGTACGGAGGGGCCGCACAGGATCACTGTCTGGTATGGGCAGACAGCGTCTGGTACGGAGGGGCCGCACAGGATCACTGTCTGGTATGGGCAGACAGCGTCTGGTACGGAGGGGCCGCACAGGATCACTGTCTGGTATGGGCAGACAGCGTCTGGTACGGAGGGGCCGCACAGGATCACTGTCTGGTATGGGCAGACAGCGTCTGGTACGGAGGGGCCGCACAGGATCACTGTCTGGTATGGGCAGACAGCGTCTGGTACGGAGGGGCCGCACAGGATCACTGTCTGGTATGGGCAGACAGCGTCTGGTACGGAGGGGCCGCACAGGATCACTGTCTGGTATGGGCAGACAGCGTCTGGTACGGAGGGGCCGCACAGGATCACTGTCTGGTATGGGCAGACAGCGTCTGGTACGGAGGGGCCGCACAGGATCACTGTCTGGTATGGGCAGACAGCGTCTGGTACGGAGGGGCCGCACAGGATCACTGTCTGGTATGGGCAGACAGCGTCTGGTACGGAGGGGCCGCACAGGATCACTGTCTGGTATGGGCAGACAGCGTCTGGTACGGAGGGGCCGCACAGGATCACTGTCTGGTATGGGCAGACAGCGTCTGGTACGGAGGGGCCGCACAGGATCACTGTCTGGTATGGGCAGACAGCGTCTGGTACGGAGGGGCCGCACAGGATCACTGTCTGGTATGGGCAGACAGCGTCTGGTACGGAGGGGCCGCACAGGATCACTGTCTGGTATGGACAGACACTGTCTGGTATGGAGGGGCCGCACAGGATCACTGTCTGGTATGGACAGACACTGTCTGGTACAGAGGAGTTGTTGCACAGGACTGGGGAAAACTGCAGAGGGTCGTACACTTAGCCAGCTCCATCGTGGGCATTAGGCCCCACCCCCACCCCCCAGCATCGAGGACATCTTCGTAGCTCCCTCCCACATTTCAAATACATACTGATTAGTAGGTTATTTGTAAGTTGACCTATGAATGGGCTAGGGTTAAACAGGTGGGTCGCTGGGTGGTGCGATTCGTGTCTTGAAGGGCCCGGTCTGCACTGTTATCTCCAAATAAATAAATAAGGTTACGCCTCAAAAAGGCAGCACCCATCATTGTAGACCCCCATCACCCAGGACATGCTCTCTTCTCATTGTTACCATCAGGGAGGAGGTACAGGAGCCTGAAGACACACACTCATCATTTTAGGAACAGCTTCTTCTCCACCTTCAGATTTTTGAATGGACAATGAAGATCATCTTGTTAGTTCTCATTTTGTTTATCTATCTGTCCGTCATTTTCATGTACTGCTGCCTCAAAACAAATTTCACAAAATACGTCAGCAATAATAAACCTGATTATGAATGACTATTTTCTACCTTATTTGCACTACTTTGATATCTATGTTATTGTAAATTATAATACATTTTATTTTATTGAGAGAGACGGCAGGGGTAGACCCTTCCAGCCCTCTGAGCTGGTCTAGCCCGCCTGTCGCAGTGGTGTTCTGTGCCAACAGCCACCTGCAGCCACAGGGTGAGAGCTGAGTGTCTGCTGGGGCCAAAGGTGAGTGAGCTGCCCCACAATGAACAGGACAAGCCCCTTGACCGGGGTCCTGCCTTCCCTGGACTCTTCATACACCCCAACCGCAACATTTAAAAAACATAATTATTTTATTTAGAAAGACAGCCCTTTCCAGTCCTTGGAGACCCACCACCCAGCAACCCCTGCAAACCCCGATTAACCCTAACCTAGTCACAGGACAATTTACAATGACCAAGCAACCGGCCCAGTACGCCTTTCAACAGTGGGAGAAGAGCAGAGCACCAGAAGAAAAGCCACACATTCCACAGGAAGGATGTACAGAGGCTCCTTCATGGAGGATTCTGGGATTGAACTTTGAACTCCGATGCTCCGAGCTGTGATAGCGTCATGCTAACGGCTGCGGTACTTTAGCACCCAGACTGCACATTTCACAGTCTCTGTCAGTGATAAAGCCGAATCTGACTGCAAGGATTAAAATCTGAGGCAGATCAGTGGGTGGGTGGTGTTTCCAAGAAGGCTGCGGGGCCTCATCTGTGTTTGAGTGAGGTCTGCAGCTTGTGGAGATTCTGTGGAAAGGGTCAGACAAAGAGCCCATTTCAGACACAGGAACAGCTTGGCACAAGATGTTGTTGAGCGAGGCCCGCCTCTGGATAAATATGCTGAAGAATCAGACCTAGTGATGGACCACAGAGAGCGGGGGAACGGTCTGGAGGTTGTACAAAGCAGAGTGCAGTCCATCTACACTGAATAAATGATCCCGAAATTTGTGATTTATAAATTGGTTTATTGTTGTCACATATACCGAGGTACAGTGAAAACTTTGTTTTGTATGTCTTCCATACAGATTCAAGATTGTTTAAAGTCACTTCCTGTACACAAGTGTAAAGGAGAATGAAATAATTGTTATTCTGGATCCGATGCAGTACAGAAATAAACACAATAAGGTAACACAATAATAATAAAAACACAGTTAATATAGACATAAGGCCTTATATACATAGATTGAGTGTCCATAAAGTGACGCTAGGCGCAGGAGTGTCTGTACAGAAGGTGACTCTGACAGGAAATGATAAAGTCGTGGTGGTTGGGGGTGTGGAGGGGTGGGTTAGTGGGTGGAGGTGTTGATCAGCCTTACTGCTTGGGAAAAGTAACTGTTTTTGAGTCTGGTGATCCTGGTGTGGATGCTACGTAGCCTCCTCCCTGATGGGAGTGGGACAAACAGTCCATGAGCAGGGTGGGTGGGATCCTTCATGATGTTACGGTAAATCTCCTCTGCACCCTCTCTGAAACTTCCAGATATTTCCTGTGGAACCTGAGTCTCTGGAGCTGTGGAGACCGGGGACCTACCCGCTGCACCACTCGGTCTCCCTGGAGCAGGTGGCGGTGAGCCCTTGGGGTCTGAGGAAGGAGAGCGAGAGATGAAGGAACAGATCGTCACTGCTGACCCATCCAGCAAACTCCCATGAACTGCTATTGAAAGTGTCCTGACTGGTTGCGCCGCGGTCTGGCACGGCAGTTCCATTGCGCAGGAACGTAAGAAGCTGCAGAGAGCAATGGACTCATGGACACAGGCCTCTCCACCACTGGCAGTATCTACAGGAGGCTCTGCCTGAAGTATGCAACATTCACCGGTAAAGATCCGGCCACGCCATCTCCACACAACTCCCATCAAGCAGGAGGTACCGAAACCTGAAGTCCCACACCATTAGGTTCAGGAACAGCTACTTCCGTAAGACATTGGAGCCCATCGAGACTGCTCTACCATTCCATCATGGCTGATTTATTATCCCTGTCCATCCCATTCCCCTGCCTTCTCCCCAGAGCCTTTGACACCCTGAATAAACAAGAACCTATCAGCCTTTGCTTTAAATACACCCAATGACTTGGGCTCCACAGCCGTCTGTGGCAATGAATTCCACAGATTCACCACCCTCTGGCTAACCTTATCCCTGTTCTGAGGGGACGTCCCTCTATTCTGAGGCTGTGTCCTCTGGTCCTACACTTCCCCACTGTAGGAAACATTCTCTCCATTTCCACTCTATTTAGGCCTTTCAATATTTGATAGGTTTCGTTGAGATCTCTCAGATTCCACCACTCACCCCACAGTAGGGGTAATTAACAATGGGCAGTTAACTCTCTGACCCCACACATCGTTAGGATGCAGGAGGAAAGCTTGATAGAGGTGTATAAGATGTTGAGAGGCATAGATAGAGTGGACAGCCAGAGACTTTTTCCCAGATTGGAAATATGAGGGGACTTAACTTTAAGTTGATTGGAGGAAAGAATAGGGGTAGGGTTTTTACACAGAGTGGTGGTACATGAGGGACATTTAAGAGACTCTTCGATAAGCACATGGATGATAGAAAAATGGAGGTTTATGTGGGAGGGAAGGGTTAGATTGCTCAGAGTAGGTTAAAGGATCAGCACAACATTGTGGGCCATAGTGTGCTGTACCGTTCTGTGCTCTGAGCGCAATTGCAGGTTAATGAAATTAACACTGTACAAGCATCTCTGGGGGAAGAGTCTCCCAGGAAACAGCAGCACTTTGGGGGAAGACCGCAGGATTACGTTTGCTCATCAAACTGAGCGGTGTCCATGGTTATGGCCGAATCTTAATTGCAACCAACATCTCATAAATAAACCAGTGCAGAAGTGAGTGGGGCTGGAAGTCAGATACTGTAAATTAAATGGTGGTAGTTTACCACTGACAATTTAAAAGGGAAATGCTGCTCTTGGGGACTCCGAGTAGGGACCACCTCTTGTCTGCACCTTCCACTTTCCTTGTTTAACTTTTCAGGTGTCAGAACTTGTTCCAACTTTCAGATCCCCATGAGTTAGAGTCAGGGTCAGGTTTAATATCACTGGCATATGTCGTGAAGTTTGTTGTTTCGTGGCAGAGGTACATTGCAGTACACAATAATAAAAAACTATAAATTACAATAAGAAATATATACAGTAATAAATACATGTATATACTGTAAAAGTAAATGATATGTGTATATACATATTTTATAAATTAACTAAGAGAGCAAATGAAATAATGGAACAAAGTAGTGAGGTAGTGTTCGTGGGTTCATTGTCCATTCAGAAATCTGATGGCGGAAGAGAAGAAGCTGTTTCGGAAACATTGACAGTGTGCCTTCAGGCTCCTGTACCTCCTTCCTGGTATGAGCAATGAGAAGAGGCCATGTCCTGGGTGATGGGGGTCGTCACATCACATTCCTTCCCCGTTCTGACGTTTGGTCTGAATAACAATTGAATCTGCATGCTTTTCTGTATCGATTGCTGCCGCATGATTGGGTGAGAAGAGGGGTGCTGCGGGACCATAGCGGTTAGCTTGACGTTATTACAGCTCAGCGCGTTGCAGATCAGAGTTCAAATCCAGCGTCCTCTGAAAGCACGTTTGTTCATTCCTTCCTCTGTGTGTGTGTGTGTGTGTGTGTGTTTTTCCTCCGGGTGCTCCGGTTTCCTCCCACAGTCCAAAGACATACCAGTTAGTAAGTTAGTTGGTCATTGTAAATTGTCCTGTGATTAGGCGAGGGTTAAATCGGTGAGTCGCTGGGTGGTGTAGCTGAAAAGCTCAGAGGGCCTGTTCCACACTGTAACCCTAAAGAAATAAATAAAATAAATATTTGCATTAATGCTCAGATGTAGAGGTGTACTTAATAAATGGCCACAAAGTATATGTTCCAACGTGTGAGCCGATGGACCCATAGTGTGCTGTTGTGTGTAACATAGTGGGCAGAAACATTCATAGTGTGCTCTTGTGTGTAACGTGGGCAATGGACACACAGTGTGTTGTCCTATGTAACGTGGGCAATGGACACACAGTGTGCTGGCCTATGTAACGTGGGTAATGGACACACAGTGTGTTGTCCTATGTAATGTGATGGGCCAATGGACACACAGTGTGCTGGCCTATGTAACGTGGGCAATGGACACAGTGTGCTGGCCTATGTAACGTGGGTAATGGACACACAGTGTGTTGCGTGTAACGTGGTGGGTTGAAACACCCATAGTGTGCTGTCCTATGTAACGTGGTGGGCCAAATGAACTGTTTACTGCTGTACGGTTCAATGTTCCTGAGGGGTATTTTATGCCTCGCTTGCAAGCCATGTCTTGGATCACAGTCAGAGAGGGATAATCTGGGTTACTAAACCTGGATACAGTTAGAAAGGGGGTAATCCAGATTTCCTGGATCCACATTACCCAGATCACAGTCAGAGAGGATGTAGTCTTGATTACCTGGATCCCTACTATCTGGATCATTGTCTGGTGGGAGGGGGTGGAATCCGTATTACATGAATCACAGTCAGAGTGGATGTATCCAGTTTATGGACATACGATCAGTTTATGGACATATGATCAATCTACGTATAGAAGCCACCTTATGGATTTATAGTTATTGTTTATTATGATTGTGTCGGTTATTTTTTATGATTTTTTTGGTGCTGCATCAGATTCGGAATAACAATTATTTCGTTCTCCTTTACATTTGTGTACTGGAAATGGCATTAAACTGCCTTACAATTTTGAATGTACTTTTCACCGTGACCTTCCCAAGTTCACGCCCCAGTGGCCACAGGGTGCAAGTGACTGTGCGTGGAGCCCGGGGTCTCGCCTCAGAGACAGCCGCAGGGATTGGATTCTGCGCCAGCGCCACGTCAGGGGAGGCTGGCTGCGCCCCGCCGTCGGGGGAGGAGAGAACCGGCCGGCCGGCGGCTGCAGCAGAGCGACGGGCGGAGACGCACTGAGCGCAGCTCGGGGTTCCGGTGAGTGTCCGCGGCCGGGACCACCACACCGCAAATACACCGTCCGCTTGTGTCAACCTGTTTTCAGAGATTGTTACTTAAACAGATTATCAAGTGCATTCCGTTTTCTCAACTTACCTGGATATCTGTTCTTATATTTTTCTGTAGGACTGTTAAATTGTAGAATCCGAATCAGGTACATTAGTGGCAAATGTCGTGAAATTTGTTGTTTTGCCGCATAAAATAGTTATCGTTTAATAGTTCTTTAAAAAAAGGTGCACGAGTCTTGTTTCTAAATGTCACTTTGCCCAGCTTTCAACCCGAAGTTGTTTAAAATGGTGCAATAGATACATTTAAAAAATTAAACATTGTTACTTTAAAATATTCTGAAATGTCAAATTGCTTCAAAGTTTGCAGATCAGGTGGTTATCTTTGAAGGAAATAAGTAGCAATTGTATCCACCTATTGAAAAAGCTTCACTCTGCTGAAATAATTATATGTAAATGTTATGTCTGCTAAATAGTTTTAAAATCTAAATCTGTTATTTGAAGAATTTAATGGAACTGTTTTTGGGTTAAAGAATTTCAGAGTGAATGGAGATTGTAGAAAATCTCAAATGTTGCCTTGGGAAATGTTACTTTTTTTCAGAAGACAATGTGAGTATGTATTGTATCCATATCTATAACAAGATATGTAGATTTTGTGTCACTTTGCTTAACACTGATACATTTTGACCATTTTAAGGTAAGTGCCTATGACTTTTTCAAATTGTGTTTCTTTGGAAAAATCTAATTTGGGAATTAGCAAAATTTGATTTTACACCATATATTCTGTGTCGTCCTCTCCCAGGGGCTGAGTTCTGGTTCTGCAGTGTTGAGGTGTGACCACTGCAGTGGCCTTTCCAACAGGCTTCAACAGCTGGCCGATAAATCATCCTCCACACCCAGCCCAGCCTGTCGTTCCCTCTTCCCTGCAAAATGCAGCCTCGTGCAGAGCAGAAGAAATTTTGGAAAAAAAACACAATTTAGTAGACCTAACCACAGACCTCTTCTCATTGTTACCATCAGGGAGGAGGTACAGGAGCCTGAAGACACACACTCAACGATTTAGCAGACAGCTTCTTTCCCCTCCATCGTTAGATTTCTCAATGAACAATGAGCCCTACCTCTCAATTCTTCTCCCTTTTTGCACTATAATTATACTTTTTTAAATTAATAGGTTATTCTGTATTGTATTGTACCGCTGTCACAAAGCAACAAATATAACAACATATTCCAGTCATATTAAACCTGATTCTAACATTTTCAGTTCTTTCACCACTCAGTGAAACTCTTTCAAAAGTTTGATATATTTTCCACTTATTTCTTTCAAAAAAATAAGCATTTGATTGCATGCAACCTGTGCCTTGACATAACTGGCAGTCTTACCAGTTTTCCTCCCCAAGAGAAACACACTTGTAAATGTTGAGATATTTATCCAGCTAGCTGTGCATGCTGAGTTCTTAGCATTGTCAATGATTCCCCCATCTGTCCCACAATCTCTTTGACCCCCTACCATTGGGCAGGAGGTACCGTAGCATCAGGACAAGCACTGTTAGGATGGGAAGCAGCTTCTTCTCCCAGACTGTGAGACTACTGAACTCCCTCCCACCACCCAGCTCACAAATGCGTGAAATGTTATACTATTTACTTTCTGACTTGTGTTGTAAATGTACCTTGTTATTTGTTAATTTATTTATGGTAATATTACTTTGTGTTATGTGTGTGAGTGGTGTGCACCCTGGTCTGTAGGAAAATTCTTTCGGTTGGCTGTATACATGTGTACGGTTGAATGACAATAGACTGAGCTTGAATGAAGCAGATAGACAGGAATATTTGGGTTCCCCTGAACAGCAGCCTCAAACGCCCATGAGAGAACCCTGTGTATATTACAGAACCACGCTGTAAAAATGACTGGATTTCAGAGAGGCAGAGGAGACTTGGCTAAACACCAAATGTTCCTGAGGTTCTATCAGATACAATGCTCTTCCCCTCAAACCCTGCTTGCTTCTGTTTTTTGTTCTGTGGCAGGGTTATAATTTCAGTGCAGAGTCATTACAGCTGTGAATTATGACTGGTCTGAATTATGCAGTTTTCAAAGTAATTATCTCTCTGACTGAGTCTGTACATTCCCACTGAGCAGATGTACCAAAATAACTGTCTTGTGCAGAGCAAGGTGTGAATTTTAAAATTGCTGGTGCATTTTTGTGCATGCTGTGTCTTCTAGGGAAGGTGTGGTGTCAATTTAGTTGGATGGATGCTTTGCACGTTTTTGAGAGAATACTTAGTTCATCCCTCTGTAATAGTTACCTCACACAGTTCACCACGGGTTGTGTGTGTGTGTGTGTTTGAGAGAGAGAGAGAGGGAGAGGGGATATCCAAACACATCTAAGCACATACATTTTTGGGATCTAATTTTAAATTCATTCATCTATGGGAATTCGTTTATTGGAATTGGTTTGCCATTGTCTCATGTACTGAGATACAGTGAGAAGTTTGTCTTGCAGACTGTTCATGCAGATCAGATCATTACACAGTGCATTGAGGTAGAACAAGGGAAAACAATAACAGAATGCAGAAAAGAGTGCCACAGTTACAGAGAAAGTGCAGAGCAGGCAGACAATAAGGTGCAAGGTCACAGCGAGGTAGATTGTGAGGACAAGAGCCTGTTCCCTATCCTACAAGAGAATCTTTCAATAGTCTGATGACAGTGGGGTAGAAGCTGTCCTTGAGCCTGGTGGTAATTGCTTTCAGGTTTTTGTATCTTCTGCCCGATGGGAGAGGGGGGAAGAGAGAATGTCTGGGGTGGGTGGAGTCTTTGATTCTGCTGGCTGCTTTACTGAGACAGTGAGAAGTGTAGACAGAGTCCATGGAGGGGAGGCTGGTTTGCGTAACTATTATCACAAGCATTTTGTTTTCTGTATTCTGCATTCTGTTTACTTTTTCCTATCTCAAAGTGCAATTAGTGGCTACTTTATTAGGTACACCTGTACACTTGCTTGTTAATGCAGTTATCTAATCAGCCAATCATGTGGCAGCAACTCAATGCATAAGAGCACGCAGACATGGTCAAGAGGTTCAGCTGTTGTTCAGACCAAACATCAGAATGGGGAAAAATGTGATCTCAGTGACTTTGACTGTAGAATCATTGTTGGTGCCAGAGAGGGTGGTTTGAGTATCTCAGAGACTACTGATCTCCTGGGATTAATAGCCTCTAGAATTTACAGAGAATGGTGCAAGAAAAAACAAAAAAGCACCCAGCGAGCGGCAGTTCTGTGGGTGAAAATATCTTGTTAATGAGAGAGGTCAGAGGAGAACGGCCAGACTCAGGCTGACAGGAAGGCAACGGTAACTCCAATATCCACGCATTACCACGGTGAAGAGTATCTCGCGTTGAACCTTGAAGTGGATGGTGTACCGTAGCAGGAGGCCATGAACATACACTCAGTGGCCAATTAGTTAGGACAGGAGGTGCCTAACTGGGAGGGATGGTGGAGGAAGAGAGACTTTGAATTTTTGAAGTTCTGTTTGTAAAAGTGACATCATCACCATTGTTTGCCTACACTACACTTCCAGATGACGTTACTTTCAGATGCACATCACAGTCCTGAGGAAGGGTCTCGGGAAACATTGATTGTTCCTCTCCACTGATGCTGCCTGACCTGCTGAGTTCCTCCAGCATTGTGTGTGTGTTGTTCTGCGCTATTTTGTAGTTTTTACACTTTATTCTGCTTCCACTCTCCTGTCCTGTCAGATTACTTCTTCTCCAGCCCTTTGCCTTTTCCACCTATCACCTCCCAGCTTGTTACATCTTCCGCCCCCCCCACCCACCTGGCTCCAGCCTATCACCTCCCAGCTTCTTACATCTTCCCCCCCCCACCCACCTGGCTCCACCCTATCACCTTCCAGCTTGTCCTTGTCCTCCCCCTCCTCCCCACATTCTTACTCTGGCTTCTGCCCCCTCCCTTTCCAGTCCTGATGAAGGGTCTTGGCCCAAAACATTGACTGTTAATTCCCGAGGTTGCTGGACCTGCTGTGTGTGTGTGTGTGTGTGTGTGTGTGTGTGTGTGTGTGTGTGTGTCTGTTACACTTTATTGTGCTTTGTTACACAGTGCAGTGAGCTAGAACAGTAACAATCTGATCTGTATGGACGTGTGAGGATATTAAACCAATTCCAATGGGTCTGAAACTACCTTGAAATGTCAGAGAGACATCATGAGCTGAGAATTGTTTAGTTATGCTGGTCGAGGGGGAGCGACTGACCCAGGGAGAATTGTGTTCTTCTGTGAAGTTGGATTCTCTTGTGACGCCCAGAGGGAGCAGGCAGACGGGCTGAGTGATATCTCCCCATCCAATGGCACACACTGGCACTGCCCCTCCCCACCCAATGGCAGGCACTGGCTCTGCCCCTCCCCACCCAATGGCACACACTGGCACTGCCCCTCCCCACCCAATGGCACACACTGGCTCTGCCCCTCCCCACCCAATGGCAGGCACTGGCTCTGCCCCTCCCCACCCAATGGCACACACTGGCTCTGCCCCTCCCCACCCAATGGCAGGCACTGGCTCTGCCCCTCCCCACCCAATGGCACACACTGGCTCTGCCCCTCCCCATCCAATGGCAGGCACTGGCTCTGCCTCATGTCTCCAGTGTGGGACGTTGGCAGGGTTGGAGAGGAGACCCCCCCCCTCCGAACCACAGCCCGGCCCCGAGCGGATCTTGCGAAGTGTGAGCCCAACGTCCTCCGATGTGGAGGTGCAGCAGGCGCTGAAGGCTGGCAGTTCACCCTGCTGGCTGTGTGTCTGCATGCCACTGAGCATTTGCAGCATCTGCAGAGTCTCTGGTGGTGGTGCTGCAGAGGAGGGTGTGTGGGTCCCTGAAGCAATCATGCAGCAGAGACGACTACGTGACCCCCCGCCACTGCTGCAGCGATCTGCATGCATTATCATAAAGTGCCTCAAACTGAAGATGGTGCAGGTTGCAGTGGTCTGAGAGGCAGGTCCTAGCATAACGTCTGCTGTGGTACGGTACATTCAACTCAAAACTGCCCAACGCACCACCCGCTCCAGCCCACCCACCATCGAGGACATCTGTACAGAAAGGTGCCAGAACAAGGTCAGTAACATCATGAAGGATCCCAGCCTCCC
The DNA here is from genome assembly GCF_963921235.1 of Mobula hypostoma. Taxonomy (NCBI): domain Eukaryota; kingdom Metazoa; phylum Chordata; class Chondrichthyes; order Myliobatiformes; family Myliobatidae; genus Mobula; species Mobula hypostoma. Next base: position 12,306,400 of record NC_086103.1, read on the forward strand.
TGCTCGTGGACTGTTTGTCCCACTCCCATCAGGGAGGAGGCTACGTACCATCCACACCTCGACCACCAGAATCAAAAACCATTACCTTCCCCAAGCAGTAAGGCTGATCAACACCTCCACCCATGAACCCACCCCTCCACACCCCCAACCACCACGACTTTATCATTTCCTGTCAGTCACCTTCTGTACAGACACTCCTGTGCCCAGTGTCACTTTATGGACATACAATCAATCTGTATATCGAAGCTCTCTTGCGCATTTATATTGTGTGCTTTTCTAATTATTGTGTTATTTATCTTACTGTTATTTGTTTATGCTGAATTGGATCTGGAGTAACAATTATTTCATTCTCCTGTACTGGAAGTGACGTTGAACAGTCTAGAATCTTGACTTTAAGGAGCTGATTAAATTAATGTTTCAAACTGGCTTTGCGGCAGGATGTTTGGGTAAATAAACAGCATCTGCTGCTTCATCTGATTCTGTTTACAGATCCTGTTCTAATATGAGACTCATTATTGATGATCCGGGCAACCGAGTGTGGACAAGTGCGTCAGAAACGGAACGACGTCCAAGTCATGAATTATTACCGTCCCTCTCTTTTTGTCTCTCCAGATTCATTCTCCTCAGCGTCGGATTGCGGTAACTCGAAGACATGTCCGCTGTGGTGAAGGTGAGCCGAACAAGCCGGGCAAGTGGGGGGAGACACAAGAGACGGTGGGGTGGTGGGGAAACCCGAGATTGGGAGAGTGGGTGGGAAGTGGCAGATGGAATATGGTGCAGTGGGGTCCACGGTCGTGCACTTTAGTAGAAGGAATAAAGGCGTAGACTATTTTCTAAATGGGGACTAAATTCAAGAGTCAGAGGTGCAAAGGGGCTTTCGAGTCCTCGTGTTGGATTCCCTATAGGTTAACTGGCAGGTTGAGTCAGTGGTGAGGAAGGCAAATGCAATGTTAGTATTCACTTTGAGAGGACTGGAATATAAAATTAGGGAAGTACAGTAATGCTGAGGCTTTATAGGGCATTAGTCAGACTGTTGTGAGCAGTTTTAGTGCCCTTGTCTAAGAAAAGATGTGCTGTCATTGGAGAGGGTCTGGAGGTGGATTACAAAACCGATTCTGGGAATGGAAGGGTTAACATATGAGGAGCATTTGATGGCTCTGGGCATGTACTCACTGGAGTTTAGAAGAATGAGATAGGATCTCATTGAAATCTATCGAGTATTGAAAAGTGTAGATAGAGAGGATGTGGAGAGGAAGTTTCCTATAGTGGGAGAGTCTAGGACCAGAGGACACAGCTTCAGAATAGACGGGCGTCCATTTAGAATGGAGATGAGGAGGAATTTCTTTAGCCAGAGGGTGGTGAATCTGTGGGATTCCTCACCACAAACAGGTGTGGAGGCCAAGATATTGGGGGTATTTAAAGTAGAAGTTGATAGGTTCTTGTTTGGTAAGGGTGTCATAGTTTGTGGAGAGAAGGCAGGAGAGGGGAAAATACATCAGCCGTGGTCAAATAGTGAAGCATACCAGAGGGGCTGAATGGCCTAATTGTGTTCCTGTGTCTTGTGGTCTAAATCCCAACAAATCTCCTGTCTCCGCAAGTTAACCTAATGACCAGCGTATTGAGGGGTACAGCAGCCCTGCTGGCCGAGGCATTGTCTCACAGATCCAGAGACCCCGGTTCGATCCCGGCCTCCGGCACTATCTGTATGCATGCAGTTTGCACATTCTCTCTTTGACCACCTGGGTGTCCACCGAGTACTCTGGTATCAAGGATCAACGTTATTCACTGAATGTACATTTACATGTGTTAGGAATTTGGGCAGAGGGTGACATCAAACAGAAAACAACAGCAGTCAACAATAACAGTGGATTATATCAAAATAATGTTAGATATTATAGTATGGATATAGAATAAAATGTGCAATAATATATAAATACCAGCATGTATTTGCAATGTAAACAGCATTATAAAAAGTGGATTAAAATGTTTACAGTACAGTAGCTGAAGTAATAGATAGAGGGGGTTGGGGGGTAGCTAGCTGGAATGGTTGAACAGATTAACTACCTGGGGAAAGAAACTTTTAAGATGGCGTGAAGTTTTTGTTTTAATCCCGCCCTACTGCTTTCCAGAAGGGAGTTTCTGGACAAAGCAGCCTGCAGGCTGGGTCGTATACTTGGTGTTTTCTCCCATAAACTGCAGAGTAGGTGGGTTAATTGTAAATTGCCCCCAATGTGTGGGCAAGGGGGTAGAATGTGGCGGGGGGGGGGAGTTGATGGGAATGTGAGATTAAAATGGGATAGCATAGACCCAGAGGGCCAAAGGGACTGTATGGATTATGTGTTCAGGTTGGGCTTGACCGACTGCCCACTTTGTGGGAACTTTAACCAAGTTTTCTCTACGTTCGAATCGTGCCCACTCTTTGGAAAAAAATATCATCTATCGAGCAACAGGAGCCGGGGTTGAGGGGGCACTTTACAAAAGAGAAATGCACACCAAACGCTGAAGGAACTCTGCAGGTCGGGCAGCATCTATAGAGAGGAAGACACCATCAACGTTTTGGGCCGAGATCCTTCATCAGGACTGGAAAGGAAGGGGGAAGAAGCCGGAATAAGGAGATGGGGAGGGGAAGGAGGACAAACTGGCAGGTGATAGGTGAGGAGGAAGGTGGGTGGGTTAGGGACAGTGGGTGAAGTAAGAATCTGGGAGGTGATAGGTGGGAAAGGTAAAGGGCTGAAGAAGAAGGAATCTGGTAGGAGAGGAGAGTGGACCATGGGAGATAGAGGAAGGAGGAGGGGAACCAGAGGGAGGTGATAGGCAGGTGAGGAGAAGAGGTAAGGGACTAGAGTGGGGAATTGAAGAAGAGGGCAGGAGGAAAGGATGAAAATTACCTGAAGTTGGAGACACTGATGTTCATGCCATCAGGTTGGAGACTACCTAGGCGGAATATTTATCTATTTCATTTGGAGTTGCAGTACAGAATCTGAATCAGGCTTATTATCACCAGCATGTGACATGAAATTTGTTAATTTAGTAGCAGCAGTTCAATGCAATACATAATCTAGCAGAAAATAATTAGATTAGATTATGAGGACACGCAGTCCTCTTTTATTGTCATTTAGTAATGCATGCATTAAGAAATGATACAATGTTTTTCCAGAATGATATCACAGAAACACATGACAAACCAAGACTGAAAAACTTAACAAAACCATGTAATTATAACATATAGTTACAACAGTGCAAAGCAATACCGTGATTTGATAAAGAACAGACCATGGGCACGGTAAAGTCTCAAAGTCTCTCGAAAGTCCCATCATCTCACGCAGGCGGTAAACCTCCAGCGCTGCAAACTTGCCGGTGCAGCATCCCGGAAGCATCCGACCACAGTCCGACTCCAAGTCCATCCGAAAACTCCGAGCCTCCGGCCAGCTCTCCAACACCGAGCACCATCTCTGCCGAGTGCTTCGACCCCAGCCCCGGCAATAGGCAAGGCCGAGGATCTGGGGCCTTCGTTTCCAGAGATTCTGGATCGCGCAGTAGCAGCTGCAGCGAAGCGGGCATTTCAGATGTTACTCCAGATGTTCCTGCGTGCTTCTCACGTCTGTCTCCATCAAATCAGGATTGTGCACGGCCCCTATTTAACGGATATGATAATAAATAAATCTTATTCCCTGTACTTTATACAGTATATGTATATTGAATAGATTAAATTTGTGCAATAAACAGAAATATTATATATTTAAATAAAAGTGAGGTAGTATCCAAAGATTCAATGTCCATTTAGGAATCGGATGGCAGAGGGGAAGAAGCTGTTCCTGAATCATTGAGTGTGTGCCTTCGGGCTTCTGTACCTCCTACCTGATGGTAACAGTGAGAAAAGGGCAGAGAAAGCCGTTATGACCCTTTGAGCTGTGCTGCCCAGTAACCCCTGCTTTATCCCTCGCCTAACCATGGGACAACTTACAATGACTGATTAACCTTCTAACTGGAATGTCTTTGGATTGTGGGAGGAAACCGGATCATCCAGGCGTTCCGCGGGAAGGACATGCAGACTCCTTGCAGAAGACGGTGGGATTGAACTCCGACACCCCGAGCTGGAACGACGTCGCGCTAACCGCCATGCGACCATGGCGCCCGATACCCGGTGTTGCTCCCCCACCCCCAGGGTGGTCCCGGCACGGCGAGAGAGGAGGCCATGGACCGGCACGTCGGCATGAGAATGGGGATGGGAATTAAAGTGGTTGGCCACCAGGAAATTCCGCTTTCAGCAGATGGAGTGGAGGTGCTGAGGAAATCAGTCCTCCAGTTTACGTTGGGTTTCACTGGCGTAGGGGAGGCAGCGTCGGGAGCACTGGACACCGTAGGCGACTCCAACACAGATTCCGAGGTGAAGTGTTGCCTCACCTGGGAGGACTGCTTGGGGCCGAATGGGCAGGTGCAGAGGGATCTCTCTGACACTTATGTCCCACCAGTTTGTCAGTTGTGGAACTGAATACTTCGAAGGATGTTGCTGGGACTTGAGGGCCTGAGTTATAGGGAAAGGTTGAATAGGTTAGGATTTTATTCTCTGGCGTGTAGGAGAATGAGGAGAGATTTGATAGAGGTATATAAAATTATGAGGGGTATAGACAGGGTAAATGCCAGCAAGGGACAGGTGAGTTCTGGGCTGGACGTCCTGCTCACTTAAAGAAGGTGAATCATCTCCCTTTCCAGGTGTAGTGATCACCATACGACCACTGTTTGGCTTGCCGTGCAGGAAATCACTCGCATTTGGCCTCTCCTACGCTACTGTGCCCACGGCAGTGCCTTCACGTGGTGTCCCTGTTCTTACCGGATTTGCTGTGTCATGGTGTGACTGAATGTCCAGCGGGCTAACTGGGCAGCCAGCCTGCCTGAGCTCATCAGCCTTGGTCGGCAGCCAGCCTGAGAGAAGGGCAGCTCTGATTCCACGCCCTGGTAGATGGGACTGGTTAGACTTGCCAGGCAGTCTGTCTAGGAGAAGGAAAACTCCGATACTCAACCCACAGCCGTGCGGTCACCGCAATTGTCGCAGCTCGCTGTGCTGTTGTGGAACGTCCCCCGGCCTAAGGAGTGGAAATCGGTTCGCACGCACGCACCGATCCTCGGTCTAAACCTACGCAGCGCAGGCGGGAAAAATGTCCTGCAGTGATGGCGATCCCTCCTGATCTTCGCAAGTGAAGAACCAGCGTTCACCATCAAATGCAAGCGAGCTTTTTGCACGGAGGTTTGGGTGAGACTCGAACTAGAGGTCACGGGTTAAGGGTGAAAGGTGAAACATCTAAGGGGAAGCTGAGGGGGAACGTCTTCACTCAGAGTGTGGAACGAGCTGCCAGCGGAAGTGGTGGATGCGGGGTTGATTTCAATGTTTAAGAGAAGTTTGGATAGGTATATGAATGGGAGGGATATGGAGGGCTCTGGTCGCTGTGCAGGTCAATAGATCTAGGCAAAATAATAGGTGTGCACGGACCAGATAGGCCACAGTGTGCTGTAGTGCTCTATGATTTGTTGAGCTCAGGAATGTACTCTGTGGAATTTGAAGCTTCCAGAAGACACCGTGGGCAGACAAAAGGACCTTCATTTCAACCGCCTACCTTGTCTTGTGTTAGCATGCGACTCCTGCCCTCGCTGTGGTTACAACTGTTCCCTTAGAGCGGGGTTTTTTTATGCCATGGACCCCAGGTTGAGAACGCCTGCCCTGGAGCAATACAACACAGAAACAGGCCTTTCAGCCCATCTAGTCCATGCCACACCTTTATTCTGCCTCATGTCCACTTTATTACACATGGGGGGGGGTGGCGGTTCCTGATAAAGTGGCCACTGAGTGCATATGGAGAGGGAGGTTGAATGTTGGCATTTGATGTGGGGTAAGTAAAGGAAAGCGTTGGCATGGACGGGTAGGGGCCGAGGGGCTTGTTTCTGAGCTGAATAGTTCTCTGCGAGGCTGACAGTAGATTCAGCCAGCGTGGACGAGTCCCTGCTGTCAGCGTTGCCAGGGATGTAACTAACCACCTCGCTTCATGCGACCATATAAGAGAATGAAGCTTTCAGCAGGAGCCCACGAGCCGGTGTTATTTATAGCCTAATGCACTGTGGCAGGGAGGGAGCAGCTGTGGAGAGCCGCTTCCAGGGGAGGTGGGGGGAGGGGTGGGGAGGGTGGGGAAGGGGAGGGATGATCCAGGAAGTGAAAAGGGGCCCCACGGTGGATTAAAGGCGATATAGATTTCTCAGGCAGAGTCACGGAAGGAGACAGGTGGAAGTCCTTTCGTGGAAAGTTTGCTCTTGTTCCAAACGGTGTGATAATTCATAGCGCATAGAGCATAGAGCAGCACAGTACAAGCCCTTCGGCCCACGATGTTGTGCTGACCCTTTAACCTACACTAATACCAATCGAACCCTTTCCTCCTATGTAGCCCTCCATTTTTCTATCATCCACGCGTCTACATAGGAGGCCCTGAAATGTCACATGTATCTGCCTCCACCACCACCCCTGGCCATGCGGTCCGCACACCCACCACTCTGTAACACACCTACCTCTGACATCTCTCCCCCTGTACTTTCTTCTGGGAACACTGAGAGTAACAACATCTGCCCTGGACTTTCACTGGAAGATGGGTTCAGATTCAGGTTCATTTAAGTATCACGTAGAAATGGAAGCTTACAGTGAAATGAGTCATTTATGTTGACAGCCAGCACTACCTAAGGAAGTGCTGGGGGGCAGCCTGCAAGTGTTGCCACAATTCCGGTACCAGGATAGCACGCCCACAACGCTCTGCACTACAGGAGACATCCTCTCCACATCCACTCTATCTGGGCCTTTTAATACTTGGTAGGATTCAATGAGGACCCCCCCCCCCCCATCCTCTAAAATCCAGAGAGTACAGGCCCAGAGTCATCAAATGCTCCTCGTAAATTAACCCTTTCATTACTGGGATCATTCTCATGAACCTCCTCTGGACCTGCCAGCATGTCCTTTTGCTGAGGTTGGATAAATCCCCACGGCCTCACAACACTTAACCCCTTATCAAACAAGAATTTGGCAATCTCTGTGTTAAATACACCCAATGGCTTGTTCAATAGCCATATGTGGCAACAAATTCCACAGCTTTACCACCCTCTGGCTAAAGAAATTCCTCCTCATCTCTGTTCTAAAGGAACGTTTTTCTATTCTGAGGCTGTACCCTCTGGTCTACGTCTCTCCTACTAATGGAGAGATGGCATTGTCCACTCTTTCCAAGCATTCCGGTATCCATTTGGTTACAAACAATCTCATCGTCAAACTCCAGACCCTGGCAGATAGCAGGTCTTTCCGAGACTGGATCCTGACTTCCTGACCAACAGACCACAATCAGCAAGGATAGGCAACAACGCCTCTGCCATGATAATTCTAAACGCTGGTGCTCCACAGCTTTGTATCTCCAGACCCCTACCCCACTCCCTGTAGGCTCTGTGTGGCCAGAATCTGCATTAGTAGGAGAGATGCAGCCTCGGGATAGAAAAACGTCCCTTTAGGACAGAGATGAGGAGGAATTTCTTTAGCCAGAGGGTGGTGAATTTGTGGAATTTGTTGCCGCATATGGCTATTGAACAAGCCATTGGGTGTATTTAACACAGAGGTTGATAAATTCTTGTTTGATAAGGGGGTTAAGCATTGTGAGTGGCTCTGGGTCTCAAATCTACGAAAGGCTGATTCCCAAATAACAATGAGTTGGAGGACACTAAGGAGATAAGGAGATAGAGCTTAGTGACGTGGTGTCATGGCAACGGTATTTCTGTAAGTGTCAGTGAAACAAAAGGGCTGGTTATTGACTTTGGAAGGTGGTGGGGGTGACCCACATGCTTGTGTCCACATCAACAGTATACAGGTTGAGAGGGCTGAGAGTTTCATGATCCTCAGTGTAAACACCACTGACAGCCTGACCTGGTCCAACCACGTCAATGTCACAGCCGAGAAATCTCACCAATGTCTCTGCTTCCTCAGGAGGCTAGGGAAATTTGGCATGACCCTGTCAACTTTAACCAATTTTTATCAATGCACCATGTCTGGATGCATCAGGGCAACTACTCTGCCCATGACAACAAGAAACTGCAGAGAGCTGTGGACGCAGATCAGCACGTCACAGAAACCAACCTCCCCTCCACGGACTCTGTCTACACTTCTCACTGTCTCAGTAAAGCAGCCAGGATAATCAAAAACCCCACCCACCCCAGACATTCTCTCTTCTCCCCTCTCCCATCGGACGGAAGATACAAAAGCCTGAAAGCACGTCCCACCAGGCCCAAGGACAGCCTCTACCCCACTGTTATCAGAGGCTTGAATAGACCTCTTGTAGGATCAGATGGTCTCTTGACCTTACAACCTATCTCGTTGTGATCTTGCACCTTGTTGTTTACCTGCACTGCATGTTTCTGGTAGCTTTTACACTTTATTCTGCATTGTTATAGTTTTATTTATTTCTGCTCAATGCACTGCGATGATTTGATCTGAAACAGTATATAGGGCAAGCTACTGAAGGGATCAAAAATCAAGACAGGAGGGTTTAGTTCCGATATGGGCAATGACGTCCCCACACACTATCCGCTGGGATGAATGAACTCTTCCCGGTTCTCCCTCACGTACAACAGCTGTGTGAGTTTATTTAGATTGCCCGGTATACTCGTGAGGAAGGGGACTTGCTGGTTGCTGCTGGAATTTGACATTGAGATCAGCTAGTTCCAGGGGCTGGAACAGATGGAGAGAGTGAGGGAGGGAGTGTCTTAATACATAGAATGCTGAACAGTAAGCATAGATCAGAACCTTTGGCGTACGATACTGTGCCAGCCTTTTAACCTGCACTAAAATCAATCTAACCCTTCCCTCCTCCTCTGTAAGGAGTTTGAATGTTCTCCCTGTGACTGCGTGGGTTTCCTCCAGGTGCTCCGGTTTCCTCCCACAGTCCCAAAGACAAACCAGTTAGTAGGTTAATTGGTCATTGTAATTGTTCTGTGATTAGGCTCGGGTTAAATCGGTGTGTTGCTGGCTGGTGTGGTTCTTGGGGCTGGAAGAGGCTGTTCCACGCTGTGTCTTCAGATAAGTATTCTAAGCACCAGAATATCCAATATCCTTGTGGGCAGGTTGGCTAGAGTTTTTTTGGGTGTGTTTAAACTAATTTGGCAGGGGGATGGGAACTGGAGTGATAGTGCTGAAGATGAGGTGGCTGGTTTACAAACAGAGGCAATGTGTAGTGAGACTCCTAGCAAGGAAAGGCTGATGATGGGGCAACATTGCACTGAACAGGATGAGTTGCAATGTCAAAGGCGGACAAGATCGAGAAGGGTGAGTACAGGACTGAAGGCGTTATATTTGAACGCACGCAGTGTACAGGATAAGGTCCATGAACTTGTAGCACAGTTACAGATTGGCAAGTATGTTGTAGGCGTCACTGATTCATGGCAGAAAGAAGATTATAGGTGGGAGTTTAATGTCCAAGGATGCACAATGTGTTGAAAGGACAGGCAGGTAGGCAGAGAGGGTGGTGTGGCTCTGTTGGTAACAGGTGAAATTAAATCATTAGAAAGAGGTGACAACGGGTCAGAAAGTGTTGAATCATTGTGAATAGAGCTAAGGAACAGCAAAGGTAAAAATACCCTGATGGGAGTTGTGTACAGACTTGCAAACAGCAGTAAGGATGTGGTCTGCAGATTACAACGGGAGATAGAAAATGCGTGCCAAAAGGGCAATATTACAGTAGTCATAATGGGTTTCAATGTGCAAGTAGATTGGGGAAAATTAGGTTGGTGCTGGACTCCGAGAGGGGGCGTTTCTAGAAAGCCTATGAGATTGCTTCTTAGAGCCGCTTGTGGTTGAACCCATTCGGGGATCAGCTATTCTGAACGGCGTGTTGTGCGGTGAATCGGAATTGATTAATTCCTTAAGTTAAAATATTATTTTAAAAATTAAGCTCAAGTTAAAAGAACCCTTTGAGGAAATTGATCATAGTATGATTGAATTCACTCTGCAATTTGAGAAGGAAGAAGCTAAAGTCAGATGTACCAGTATTACGGTGGAGTAAAGGGAATTGTAGAGGCATGAGAGAGGAGGTGGCCAGATTGATTGGAAAAGAACACTGGCAGGGGTGATGTCAGAGCAGCAATGGCTGGAATTTCTGGAAGCAATTCGGAAGGCACAGGATATATACATCCCAAAGAGACCATAAGACCATAAGACAAAGGAGCAGAAGTAGGCCATTCGGCCCATTGAGTCTGCTCCGCCATTTTATCATGAGCTGATCCATTTTCTCCTATTTAGTCCCACTCCCCTGCCTTGTCACCTTTGATGCCCTGGCTACTCAGATACCTATCAATCTCTGCCTTAAATACACCCAATTACTTGGCCTTTACTGCTGCCCATGGCAACAAATTCCATAGATTCACCACCCTCTGACTAAAAAAATTTCTTCGCATTTCTGTTCTGAAAGGGCGCCCTTCAATTCTTAAGTCATGCCCTCTCGTACTAGACTCCCCCATCATGGGAAACAACTTTGCCACATCCACTCTGTCCATGCCTTTTAACATTGGAAATGTTTCTATGAGGTCTCCCCTCATTCTTCTAAACTCAAGGAATACAGTCCAAGAGCAGACAAATGTTCCTCATATGTTAACCCTCTCATTCCCGGAATCATTCTAGTGAATCTTCTCTGTACCCTCTCCAACGTCAGTACATTAAAGAGGAAGAAGAATTCTAAAGGCAAGATGATACAATCATGACTAACAGGGAAGGCAAAGCCAACATAAAAGCCAAAGAGAGGGCATATAGTAGACTAGAGCAAAACTTAGTGGTAAGTTAGAGGATTGGGAAGCTTTTAAAAGCCAACAGAAGGCAACTAAAAAAAGTCATTAAGAAGGTAAAGATGGAATACGAAAGTAAGCTAGCTAATAATATTAAAAAGGATACCAAAAGTTTCTTCAGATACATGAAGTGTAAAAGAGAGGTGAGAGTGGATATTGGACCATTGAAAACTATGCTGGAGAGGTAGTAATGGGGGACAAGGAAACAGCAGGTGAACTGAATAAGTATTTTGCATCGATCTTCATCATGGAAGACACTAGCAGTATGGTGGAAATTCCAGGTGTTAGGGGTCATGAAGTGTGTGAAGTTACCATAACTAGAGAGAAGGCTCTTGGGAAACTGAGAAGTCTGAAGGTAGATAAGCCACCTGGACCAGATGGTGTACACCACAGGTTAGGAAGTGTATAGTCATGCACTCTGGTAGAAGTAATGAAAGGGTTGACTGTTTTCTAAATGGAGAGAAAATACAAAAAACTGACGTGCAAGGGGATTTGGGATTCCTTCTGCAGGATTCACTAAAGGTTAATTTGTAGGTTGAGTCTGTGGTGAGGAAGGTAAATGTGATGTTAGCATTCTTTTCCAGAGGACTGGAATTTAAAAGCAAGGACACAACATTGAGACTTTATAAACCACTGGTGAGGCCTCACTTGGAGTACTGAGAGCAGTTTTGGGCCTCTTATCTTGAAAAGGATGTGCTGAAACTGGAGAGGGTTCAAAGGAAGTTAACAAAAATGATTCCAGGATTGAATGGTTTGTCATATGAAGAGTGTTTGATGGCTCTGGGCCTGTATTCACTGGAATTCAGAAGAATAACGGGTCATAGTCATACTTTATTGATCCCGGGGGAAATTGGTTTTCGTTACAGTTGCACCACAAATAATAAATAGTAATAGAACCATAAATAGTTAAATAGTAATATGTAAATTATGCCAGGAAATAAGTCCAGGACCAGCCTATTGGCTCAGGGGTGTCTGACCGTCCAAGGGAGGAGTTGTAAAGTTTGATGGCCACAGGCAGGAATGACTTCCTATGACGCTCTGTGCTGCATCTCGGTGAACCTCATTGAAACCTATTGAATGGTGAAAGGTTTTGATAGAGTGGATGTGGGGAGCACGTTTTCTATGGTGGGAGAGTCTAAGACCAGAGGACACAGCCTCAGAACATAGATGAGGAGGAACTTCTTTAGCCAGGGAATGGTGAATCTGTGGAATTCTTTGCTACAGGTAGTAGTGGAGGCCAAATATTTATGTATATATAGACCGTAAGACATAGGAGCAGCAATAGGCCATTCGGCCCATCAAGTCTGCTCTGCCATTCAATCATGGCTGATCCTTTTTTTTTCTCCTCCTCAGCCCCACTCCCCGGCCTTCTCACTGTAACCTTTGTATCATGTCCAGTCTAGAACCTATCAAGCTCTGCCTTAAATACCTCCAGACCTGGCCTCCCCAGCTGCCTGTGGAAATACATTCCCACAAATTCACTACTCTCTGGCTAAAGAAATTTCTCAGCATCTTTGTTTTAAATGGATGCCCCTCTATACTGAGTCTGTGCCCTTTTGTCTAAGCTCCCCCACCATGGGAAACATCTTTTCCACATCTACCACATCAAGGCCTTGCAACATTTGAAAGGTTTCAGTGAGATTCCCCTTCATTCTTCTAAATTCCAGTGAGTACAGACCCAGAGCCATCAAACTTTCCTCGTATTATACCCCCTTCATTCCCAGAATCATCCCTGTGAACCTCCTCTGAACCCTCTCCGTTGCCAGCACATCTTTTCTTAGATAAGGAGCCCAAAACTGTTCACAGTACCCAAGGTGAGGCCTCACCAGTGCCTTATAAAGCCTCAGCATCACATCCTTGCTCTTGTATTCTAGACCTCTTGAAATGAATGCTAACATTGCATTTGCCTTCCACCACCAACTCTACCTGCAAGTTAACTTTTAGGGTGTTCTGCACAAGTCTGTTTGCCTTTCAGATATTTGGATTTTCTCCCAGTTTAGAAAATAGTCTGTACATTTTATTCTGCACAAGCCTGTTTGCCTCTCAGATATTTGGATTTTCTCCCAGTTTAGAAAATAGTCTGTACATTTTATTCTGCACAAGCCTGTTTGCCTCTCAGATATTTGGATCTTCTCCCAGTTTAGAAAATAATCTGTACATTTTATTCTACCACCAAAGTGCATGACCATGCATTTTAAGGCAGAGGTTGATAGATTTTTGATTGATCAGGGCATGAAGGGATACAGATATGGGGAGAAGGCAGGAGATTATGATTATGAAGACACACAGTCCTCTTTTATTGTCATTTAGTAATGCATGCATTAAGAAATGATATATTATTTCCTCTGGTGTGATATCACAAAACACAGAACAAACCAAGACTGAAAAAACTGACAAAACCACATAATTATAACATATAGTTACAAACAGTGTAACAATACCATAACTTGATGAAGAAGTCCGTGAGCACAGTAAAATTCAAAGTTTCTCAAATGTCCCACATCTCACGCAGATGGGAGAAAGAAGAAAAAATTCTCCCTGCCATGCCGACCACAATCCGACTCTGAGTCATCCGAAAACTTTGAGCTGTGATCAGCTCTCTGACACCGAGTGATGAGCGCCATCTCTGTCCGAATGATTCAACCTCCTTCTCGGTCGCCAAAAGCAGGCAAGGCTGGGGATTTTGAGGCCTACCTTTTGAAAGATTCCCGACCACACAGTAACGACAGCAGCGAACGGGCGTTTCAGAAATTTCTCCAGATGTTCCTCTGTGCTTTCACGTCCATTCTCCATCAAATCAGAATTGTCCACGGCCCCTATTGAACAGATATGATACCATTTTTCACCGGAGGGCTGCTCACACGCGGCACGCCGCCATCTTCTCCTCCCGATTGGGGCCAAGAGGGGAAATGTATCAGCCTTGATGGAATAGCGGAGCAGACTTGATTGGCAAATGGCCTGCTTCTGCTCCTATATCTTATGGTCTAAATAAATAAGTAGCAGATAGGACATTACAGCACACTACAGGCTCCTCAACCTACGAGGTCGTGCTGACAACTTAACTTACGCTAAGGTCTATCCAACCCTCCCCTCCCATGTAGCCCATCCATGCGGCAATGTGAGGACCGATTTACTGAGAAGTGTAGACAGTCCATGAAGGAGTGACTGGTTCCTGTGATGTGCTAATCTGTGTCCACAGCTTAAACAGCCAGATACACTAAATGTCCTGAATGTACCGCCACCCCTGACAAGGCGTTCCACACACCCACCACTCTCTGTGGGGGGGGGGAACCCTACCTCTGACATCTCCCCTATACTTTCCTCCAATCACATTCAAATTATATCCCCTCGTACCCGGCATTTCTGCTCCAGGAGAAAGTCTCTAGATGTTCGCTGACCGGCCGTCATTATTTTATATATATCTATAAGGGCACCTCTCAGCCTCCTTTACTCTGGGGGAAACTGTCCCAACCTGTCCAGTCTCTCCTCAAACATGAGATTCTGCAGATGCTGGGAATCCAGAGCAACACCCACATAAAATGCTGGAGGAATTCCATGCACCCACCACTCTGTGTGTATATTTTAAAAAAAAACCTACTTCTGACACCTACTTTCTTCTGGGAACCCTGAAATTAGCAACGTCCACACCGGACTTATACTGGAAGGCAGGTTCAGATTCAGAATATTTATCACGTGTACGTGGAAACACACAGTAAAATATGTCATTTACATGTAACAGCTAACACAAGCTGAGGAAGTGCTGGGGGCAGCCTGCAAGTGTTGCCACACATTCCAGTGCCAACTTAGCATGAACACGACGTTCGGCAGAACAACACAAGCTACAACGACAACAAAACAACAACCAGAAACATGAGGTTGTTATAATCGGTGATTTTAACTTTCCACATATTGACTGGGAATTCCACACTGTCAAAGGACTAGATGGGATAGAGTTTGTCAAATGTGTTGAGGAAAGTTTCCTTCATCAGTACATAGAAGTCCCAACGAGAGAGCGCGTGATACTGGATCTGCTGTTAGGGAATGAGACAGGGCAGGTGACAGAAGTTTGTGTCACAGAACTCTTTGCATTTAGTGATCACAATGCCATTAGTTTCAAAGTAAATATGCAAAGAGATAGGTCTGGTCCGCGGGATGAGATTTGAAATTGGAGAAGTACCAATTTTGACGGTATCAGAAATGATCTGGCAAGTGTGGAGTGGGACAGGTTGTTTTCTGGCAAAGGTGTACTTGGTAAGAGGGAGGCTATCAAAAGTGAAATTTTGAGAGTGCAAAGCTTGTGTGTGTAATCAGAATAAAAGTTAAAGATAGCAGGTGTAGGGGACCTTGCTTTTCAAGAGATATTGAGGCCTTGGTTTAAGAAAAGTTAACAGGTGCATAGCAGATATAGACAGGCAGGAGCAAATGAGGGACTTGCATATAAGAAATATAAGGGAGCACTTAAGAATGAAATCAGGAAGGCAAAAGGAAGGCACGAGGTTGCCCTAGTAGACAAGGTGAAGGAGAATCCTAAGGGATTCCACAGATATGTTAAGAGCAAAAGGATTGTAAGGGTCAAAATTGGTCCTTTGGAAGATCAGACTGGTAATCTATGTGCGGAACCAAAAGAGACGGGGAGATCTCAAATGGATTTTTTGCATCAGTATTTACACGGGAGATGGATACAGAGTCTACAGAAGTGAGGCAAAGCAGTAGTGAGGTCATGGACCCTGTACAGATTACAGAGGAGGAGGTGTTTGCAGAGGGTGGATAAATCCCCAGGGCCTGACAAGGTTTTCCCTCGGACCTTGTGTGAGGCAAGTGCACAAATTGCATTGGCTGTAGCAGAGACATTTATAGAACATAGAATAGTACAGCACATTACAGGCCCTTCGGCCCACAATGTTGTGCCGACCCTCAAACCCTGCCTCCCATATAACCCCCCCACCTTAAATTCCTCCATATACCTGTCTAATAGTCTCTTAAACTTCACTAGTGTATCTGCCTCCACCACTGACTCAGGCAGTGCATTCCACGCACCAACCACTCTCTGAGTAAAAAACCTTCCTCTAATATCCCCCTTGAACTTCCCACCCCTTACCTTAAAGCCATGTCCTCTTGTATTGAGCAGTGGTGCCCTGGGGAAGAGGCGCTGGCTATCCACTCTATCTATTCCTCTTATTATCTTGTGCACCTCTATCATGTCTCCTCTCATCCTCCTTCTCTCCAAAGAGTAAAGCCCTAACTCCCTTAATCTCTGATAATAATGCATACTTTCTAAACCAGGCAGCATCCTGGTAAATCTCCTCTGTACCCTTTCCAATGCTTCCACATCCTTCCTATAGTGAGGCGACCAGAACTGGACACAGTACTCCAAGTGTGGCCTAATCAGAGTTTTATAGAGCTGCATCATTACCTCGCGACTCTTAAACTCTATTCCTCGAATTATGAAAGCTAACACCCCATAAGCTTTCTTAACTACCCTATCTACCTGTGTGGCAACTTTCAGGGATCTGTGGACATGTACCCCCAGATCCCTCTGCTCCTCCACACCACCAAGTATCCTGCCATTTACTTTTTACTCTGCCTTGGAGTTTGTCCTTCCAAAGTGTACCACCTCACATTTCTCCAGGTTGAACTCCATCTGCCACTTCTCAGCCCACTTCTGCCTCCTATCAATGTCTCTCTGCAATCTTTGACAATCCTCTACACTATCTACAACACCACCAACCTTTGTGTTGTCTGCAAACTTGCCAACCCACCCTTCTACCCCCACATCCAGGTCGTTAATAAAAATCATGAAAAGTAGAGGTCCCAGAACAGCTCCTTGTGGGACACCACTGGTCACAATCCTCCAATCTGAATGTACTCCCTCCACCACGACACTCTGCCTTCTGCAGGCAAACCAATTCTGAATCCACCTAGCCAAACTTCACTTCACCATGCCTTCTGACTTTCTGAATAAGCCTACCATGTGGAACCTTGTGAAATGCCTTACTAAAATCCATATATATCACATCCAGTGCACAACTCTCATCTATATGCCTGGTCACCTCCTCAAAGAACTCTTTAAAACATCCTTAGTGACAAGTGAGGTATTGGAGGATAGCTAATGTTAAGCTGTTAAAGAAAGGCTCTAAAAATAAACCAAGAAATTATAGGCAGGTGAACCTGACATCAGATTTGGGAAAACTATCAGAAAGTATTCTAAGGGTATTTGGATAGACATGGACTGATTAGGGATAATCAGCATGGCTTTGTGCATGTTAAGTCTTATCTAAATATTCTTACAGAGTACTTTTTGAAGATGTTACCAGGAAAGTGGATGAAGCAAGGCAGTGGATATTGTCTACCTGGACTTTAGTAAGCCACTTGATATGGTCCTGCATGGGAGGTTGGTCAGGATGGTTCAGTCACTTGGCATTCAAGATGACGTAGTACATTGGATTAGACATTGGCTTTGTGGGAGAAGCCAGGGAGTGGTAGTAGATGGTTCCCTCTCTGATTAGAGGCCTGTGGCTAGTGGTGTGTTGCAGGGATCGGTGCTGGGTCCATTGTTGTTGTCATTTATATCAATGATCTGGATGATAATGTGATTAAATGGATCAGCAAATTTGCGGATGACGCCAAGATTGAGGGTGCAGTGGAGAGTGAGGAAGACTATCAGGAGCTTGCAGTGGGGTCAGATGGGATTTAATGCAGACACCTGCAGGGTTTGCAGTTCGGGAGGACCAACCAGAGTAGATCTTACACAATGAATGGTAGGGCTTTGAGGAGTGTGGTAGAACAGTGGGATCTGGGACTACATGTCCATAATTCATTGAGAGTAGCGTCACAGGTAGATAGGGTTTATGGAAAGCTTTTGGCAGATTGGCCTTCATAGACCAATGTACTGAGTACAGGAGATAAGATGTATAAGTGTATAAGATGATGAGAGGCGTTGATCGTGTGGATAGTCAGAGGTTTTTTCCCATGGCTGAAATGGCTGCCACTAGAGGACACAGGTTTAAGGTGCTGGGGAGTAGGTACAGAGGAGATGTCAGGGGTAAGTTTTTTACACAGAGAGTGGTGAGTGTGTGGAATGGGCTGCCGGCAATGGTGGTGGAGGCGGATACAATAGGGTCTTTTAAGAGACTTTTGGATAGGTACATGGAGCTTAGAAAAATAGAGGGCTATTGGTAAGCCTAGTAATTTCTAAGGTAGGGACATGTTCGGCACAACTTTGAGGGCCGAAGGGCCTGTATTGTGCTGTAGGTTTTCTATGTTTCTATGAGATGGGATGTTATGGTGAAGTTGAGATAAAGACGCTGGTGACGTCTAATTTGGAGTACTGTGTGCAGTTTTGGTCACCTACCTACTGGAAAGATGTAAATGAGATTGAAAGAGTGCAGAGAAAGCTTACAAGGATGTTGCTGGGACTGGAGAACCGGGGTTAAAGGGAAAGGTTCAATAGGTTTGGTCTTTATTGCGTAGAACATAGAAGATTGAGGGAGGATTTGCTAGAGGTATACAAAATTATGAGGGGTATAGATAGGGTAAATGTAAGCAGGCTTTTTCCACTGAGGTTGGGTGGGACCACAACTAGAGGTCATAGGTTAAGAGTGAAAGTTGAAAAGTTTAAGGGGAACATGAGGGGAAACCTTCACTCAGAGGGTCGTGAGTATGTGGAACGAGCTGCCAGATCAAGTGTTGCATGCGAGCATGATTCAACGTTTAAGAGAAGTTTGGATCAGTACATGGATGATAGGGGTATGGGGGGCTGGGTCTGGGTGCAGGTCGATGGGAGTATGTAACTTAAATGGTTTTGACATGGAAGAGGGTTCAAAGGGCCTGTTTCTGTGCTGTATTTTTCTATCACTATGACTCTAAATGGTTAATCAAGCTCCTTCCACAACCTCCTAACCATTCACACACATAGGCAAGCCTTCATCCCCAAGGATGGGCAGGACTTGCTGACCTTTGAACTCTGGCCGTGCTGACCCAGGACCTTTTCAGCTTCTTGTCTCAACCATTGGACTCACTGACTTGGTTCTTCATCCTTCCGGTTTTGGTGTCCAGACTCCGGTTAACTAGCGATGGTAGAGTTATGTGACCTTGCCGACTCCAGCCATCAGTGTGAGCGATCAGACACCTCCCTCCAACATAGGGAAGGTCAAGGTTCAAATCACAATCAGATTTATTATCACTGATTTCTACAGCACCAAATTTGTTATTTTTCAGCAGCAGTAAAGTGCAAATACATAAAATCTATAAATCACAAAAATAAATGCATAATGTAAAAAAATTAAATACAAGATAGTGTTCACGGGTTCATGGACCATTCAGAAATCTGATGACGGAGGGGAAGAAGCTGTTCCTGAATCGTTGAGTGTGTGTCTTCTGGCTCTTGTACCCACACCCTGATGGTAGCAATGAGAAGAGGGCATGTCCTGGGTGCTGAGGGTCCTTAATGATGGACGGCATCTTCCTGAGGCACTGCCTCTTGAACGTGCCCTCAATGATGGGGAAGGTTCTGTCCGTGATGGAGCTGGCTGCGTCTGCAGCCCTCACTCTGCGATCGTGTGATCCCGTGCACTGGAGCTCCAGGCCAGGCTGGGATGGGCCTGCAGCCCTCACTCTGCGATCGTGTGATCCCGTGCACTGGAGCTCCAGGCCAGGCTGGGATGGGCCTGCAGCCCTCTCTCTGCAGCCTCGTGTGATCCCGTGCACTGGAGCCTCCAGGCCAGGTGGTTTTGCAACCTGACAGAATTCTCTTCACTGTCAGCTGTAGAAATTTGTAGGATGACAAAAACTCGTATAATGACACAGTTTACTGTATGTTTCCATGTACATGTGATCAATCAGGGGTTCCCAACCTTTTTCATGCCATGGACCAATACCATTAAGCGAGGGGTCTGTGAACCCCAGGTTGGGAACCCCTGTGATAAATAAATCTAAATCTGAGTCTTCAGTGAGATACCTCATATACTCCCAGCTGGGCAGAGGAATTGACACTCCTCCTACAAAATTGAATCAATGTAACCAGGGAAGGCATGGCATTTGATGTGTTCAAGATTTAAGATTGTTTAATGTCATTTCCAGTAGACAAATGTAAAGGAGAAAGGAATAATTGTTACTCCAGATCTGATGCAGCACAAAAACAAAATAAGATAAAGAACACAACGGTAAAAAAAAGCTGAATCAGTCTACAGTCCTGTGCAAAGCTCTTGGGCACATATATACAGCTAGGGTGCCTAAGACTTTTGCACAGTACCGTAGTAATTTTAGGTATTACATTGTACTGTCGCAAAAAAAAAACAAAATTTCATAACACATCTGATTCTGCTATGGGTCTCTATTGTGGACTGAGAGTGGGAACAGGGGCAGGGAGAGGGGAATCATGGAAGGGAGAGGGGAGGGAGCAGGAAGCACCAGAGAGACATTCTGTAATGATCAATAAACCAATTGTTCAGAATCAAATGACCTTCCCTGGTGTCTGAGGGCTGGGTCTGTCTGCACCTGTAACCCCCCCCCCCCCGCCATCCCACCCACCCCCGGAACTCCTTCTCTGCCACCTGTCCCACACGACTGCCGTGGCGCTCCACCCTTGCCATTCCCAAAGTCCCTTTTTCCCACCAGATTTACATACTTGTTCTCTGCTCCAAGCTGACAAACACAGTACTGTGCAAAAGCCTTGGTGTTAGGTACACAGGACTGTAAACACATCAGACGGGTGATACAGATATAAAGTGATGTGAGGAACAGGAGTGTATGTACGTAAGATGACTGACAGGAAATGATGAAGCAGTGGTGGTGTGTAGGAGGATATCGCCATCATCATCATCATCATCATCAGGTGCCGTGCCCAGTTTGAGCTTTGACTGCCATGGCCCACACACTCCTGTTTCAGGTCAAGTGGATCAATTCGTTGGTATTCATTTCCAGTTCTCTGGCTGCCGTCTCCATCATCATTTGTCTTTGTCTTCCTCTTGCTTTCTTCCCTTCAATCTTTCCCATAATTACCGTGCATTCTAACTCCTCCTTCCTAATCACATGTAGGGAGGTATATTTTAACAAATAAATTCTTTACTATTTGGTGCAGATTGATTGATTGATGGATGTGTTTTGATTCCCGCAGGGCGGCAGGGCCGGGTACCGGGGCAGTGTGAAAGCCTCCCAGAATTTTTCGGCCAATCAGGATGCGGAGATTCTCTACAACGCTATGAAAGGAATTGGTGAGGAAGCTCCTACTGCTGGTTAACTCCTGGCTTGGTGTTGACGGGCCTCGGGCGGGGGTGGTGGGGGACCAGCACTTGGAAGTGTAGAGGCTGTTCCGATTTCACCACCACGTGTTGGGAGCTGGAGATCGGTTCAGTTCACCAACTTCTTCCACAACAGACAAAATGGGCGTACACACACAAAATGATGGCGGAACTATGCAGGTCCGGCAGCATCCATGGAAGGGAATAAACAGTCAATATCTCAGGCCGAGACCTTTCATCAAGACGGGAAAGGAAGGGGGAAGAAGCCTGAATCAGTATGTGCAGAGGGGAAGGAGTACAAGCTGGCAGGTGACGGGTGAGACCAGGTGAGGGGGAAGGTGGGTGGGTGGGGGAGGGGGGATGAAGTGAGACACTGGGAGGTGATAGGTGAGACCAGGTGATGGGGAAGGTGGGTGGGTGGGTGGGGGAGGGGATGAAGTGAGACACTGGGAGGTGATAGGTGAGACCAGGTGAGGGGGAAGGTGGGTGGGTGGGGGAGGAGGATGAAGTGAGACACTGGGAGGTGATAGGTGAGACCAGGTGAGGGGGAAGGTGGGTGGGTGGTTGAGGGGGATGAAGTGAGACACTGGCAGGTGATAGGTGAGACCAGGTGAGGGGGAAGGTGGGTGAGTGGGGGAGGGGGATGAAGTGAGCCAGGTGAGGGGGAAGGTGGGTGGGTGGGTGAGGGGGATGAAGTGAGACACTGGCAGGTGATAGGTGAGACTAGGAGAGGGGGAAGGTGGGTGAGTGGGGGAGGGGGGATGAAGTGAGACACTGGGAGGTAATAGGTGAGACCAGGTGAGGGGGAAGGTGGGTGGGTGGGTGGGAGAGGGAGATGAAGTGAGACACTGGGAGGTGATAGGTGAGACCAGGTGAGGGGGAAGGTGGGTGGGTGGGAGAGGGGGATGAAGTGAGACTCTGGGAGGTGACAGGTGAGACCAGGTGAGGGGGAAGTTGGGTGGGTGGGTGAGGGGGATGAAGTGAGACACTGGCAGGTGATAGGTGAGGCCAGGAGAGGGGGAAGGTGGGTGAGTGGGGGAGGGGGGATGAAGTGAGACACTGGGAGGTAATAGGTGAGACCAGGTGAGGGGGAAGGTGGGTGGGTGGGAGAGGGAGATGAAGTGAGACACTGGGAGGTGATAGGTGAGACCAGGTGAGGGGGAAGGTGGGTGGGTGGGTGGGAGAGGGAGATGGTGAGACACTGGGAGGTGATAGGTGGAAGAGGTAGAAGGCTAAAGGAGTAATCTGATCGGAGAGGTGAGTGGACTATGGGAGAAATAGAGGGAGGAGGGGCACCAGGGGAGGTGATTGGCAGCTGAGGAGAAGAGGAGGGGTGAGAGGGGAACCAGAATGGGAAATGGATGGAGAGAGAAAGAGGCGAGGGAATAAAATTACCAGAAGTTAGTGAAATCGATGTCCATGCTGTCAGGCTGGAGAATACCCAGACAGAATATGAGGTATTTTCCCTCCAACCTGTGTGTGGCCTTGTTGCGGCAGTAAAGGAGGCCATGTTGGAACGGGAATGCTGGAATCGAATGGGCTGCTGGAGGTGCTTACTGTGTCAGGTGGCATCTGAGGAGGGAAATGGGCCGTCGACATTTTATGTTCAGTCTCTTGTGACCACAAGGAGGATGCATTCTGCCTAAGAAATGGTCAGATTCAGGTTCATTGTCACCGACGTAGGTTGTGAAATTTGTGGTGTTGTGGCTGTGGTAATCCTGCTTTTTACAGGCATAAAAATGGCTATAAGTATATGGTCTGAAAGAGGAACAGTGAGGGAGTGTTCTTGGCCTGTTAGAGCATTCAGAAATCTGATGATGGAGAGGAAAGAGAATTGTCAAGTGTATGTTTTCGGACATCTGGAACCTCCTCGCCGATGGCTGTGATGAGAAGAGGGCATGTTCCAGATGGTAGGGCCCTCCATGAAGATCGCCCCCTCTTGAGGATGCCCTCGAAGGTGGGGAGGGCTGTGCCCGTGACGGAGCTGGTCCCAGAATCACTGAGTGATTACAGCACTGATAGGCCCATCGGCCCATCAAATGTGTACTAGCTCCACACAAGTGGTCCTGCTCTCCTCCAATCACTTCGAAAATCTTTCCCTTTTAGATTGGAAATGGTTTATTGTTGTCACACGTACCGAGATACAGTGAAAACTTGTCTTGCACATTTGTTCATACAGATCAGATCATTACACCGTGCATTGAGGTAGAACAAGGTAAAAGAATAACAATGCAGAATGAAGTGTTACAGTTACAGAGAGAGTGCAGTGCAGGCAGACAATAAGGTGTAAGGTCATAACGAGGTAGATTGTGAGGTCAAGAGTCCATCTTATTGTATTAAGTGCCTGTTGGAGGATCTGATGAGAGTGGGGTAGAAACTGTTCTTGAGCCCGGTGGAATGTACTTTCAGCCTTTTGTACCTTTGGCCTGATGGGAGTGAAGAAAACTACCGGGGGGCGGGGGGCGGGTCTTTGCTTACCCTGACGAGGCAGTGAGAAGCGTAGTCGGAGTCCATGGAGGGAGGCTGGTTTCTGAGCGTTATCTACACCTCTCTGGGAAAGTATTTGTTTTGGTTGGTGCTCTACCCCTCCAGTGAATACCGTCGTTTGGGTCAACATCCAACACAGTCCGAGGATGTGCTCGGGGTAGCCCTGAAAAGTCGCCACGCTTGTGGCCCCAGCGTGGAATGCTGCAACTTACTGTATTTGGAATATGGGAGGATTCCGGAGCACCCAGAGGAAAGCCACGTGGTCGGAAGAGTGTACAAACCCCTTACAGACGGTGGCAGGAGTTGAACCTGGGTTGCTGGCTCTGTGATAGAGTTATACTAACTGCTACTCTACCGACCGTCCAAATTCTGTTTTATTTTGCTGTAACTGCCTGCAGGACAATGAATCACAAGGCAGTACATGGTAATATATGTGTTCCTTGATAGCAAATTTAATTTGAGCTTTGAACTTCTCCTGCCCCTGTCTAAAGTCCGTTGTGCCTTCAGAAGTCACCTTAGTGTTTTCTCTACATTATTCCTGAGGTTTTGGAGATGGTACTGTGCAGAATCAGGCCCAAGGTGACCTCACAAAGGGAGTGGATGAGCCAACTCTGGTTGATCAACTAGGCAGTCCCAAAGGCTGGTTCAAAATGTATTTATTTAGAGATACAGCGCATTAACAGACTCTTCTGCCCAGTGAGCCTGCACCATCCATTTACACCAATTGACCATGAACCTATGAACCAGTAGGCCTTTGGAATGTGGGAGGAAACTGGAGCACCCGGAGGAAACCCATGCAGTCATGAGGAGAACGTACAAATTCCTTAAGGGCAGTGGTGGGAATTGAACCCAGGTCACTGGCACTGTAAAGCATTACGCTAAA
The DNA here is from genome assembly GCF_963921235.1 of Mobula hypostoma. Taxonomy (NCBI): domain Eukaryota; kingdom Metazoa; phylum Chordata; class Chondrichthyes; order Myliobatiformes; family Myliobatidae; genus Mobula; species Mobula hypostoma. The sequence goes on from NC_086103.1 coordinate 12,330,853, forward strand.
CCACTATGCTACGGTACCGCCTCTAATCAGCTGAGTTGAGGGTGATAGAAGAGCAGGGATAGAAGCAGTGGCTTCTTCAGCTGCAGTAACTGAATTATTCTTTCTGTTCTGAATACAGGCAGTGACAAGGAGACCATCATTGACCTCCTGACCACCAGGTCAAATGCACAGCGGCAGCAGATCTACACGAGCTACAAAACTCTCTACGGAAGGGTAACTTATCACCTTGTCTTCTCCAGAATGTTTCACACAAACAACGTAGAACATTGCACACAGTACAGGCCCTCAGATGATGGAAGAGCATAGGTTATCAGAAGCTTGGATACAGTTAGCCCCTTTTTCCCAGGATGGTCATAGACCATTACAGCACAATGCAGTCCCTCTTGCCCATGATGTTGTGTTGACCTTTTAACCTACGCTCAGATCAATCTCCTATGTAGCCCTCCATTTTTCTATCATCCATAAGCCTGTCTCGGAGTCTCTTAGTTGTCCCTAATGTATCTGCCTCTACCAGCACCCCTGGCAGCACGTTCCCCACACCCACCACCCTCTGTGATTTAAAAAAAAACCTCGTATTCGTCATTTCTGCAGGCTGGTGTCACTGAGGTACAGTGTATCATCGCCATTTTATAGAGCACTCCGTAGCCATGCTTACAGCCATAGAACAGTACGGTATCATCCCTTGCTTGTATCATGTTCTTAACTTAATCCAAGATCAATCTAGTGCAGGGTTCCCAACCCTTTTTATGCCATGGATCTTACCATTGACTGAGGGGTCCATGAACTACGTGTTGGGAACCCCTGATCTAATCCCACCCTGCCCCCACACTTGGCTAAATTCCATGGGCATACACCCCCCCACACACTCTGCTAAATCCCATGTGTATATGCCCAGCCTATCCCATGGGCAAACACGACCCCACACTCTGCTAAATCCCATGGGTATACGCCCAGCCTATCCCATGGGAAAACAGCCCTCCCCCACACTCTGCTAAATCCTATGGACATACCCCAGCCTATCCCATGGGTATACACCATCTCCACACTCTGCTAAATCCCATGGGTATATGCCCAGCCTATCCCATGGGTATACACCATCTCCACAGTCTGCTGAATCCCATGGGTATACACCATCTCCATACTCTGCTAAATCCCATGGGTATACGCCCAGCCTATCCCATGGGTGTACACCATTTCCACACTCTGCTAAATCCCATGGACATACCCAGCCTATCCCATGGGTATACACCATCTCCACACTCTGCTAAATCCCGTGTGTATATGCCCAGCCTATCCCATGGACAAACACAACCCCACACTCTGCTAAATCCCATGGGTATACGCCCAGCCTATCCCATGGGCAAACAGCCCTCCCCCACACTCTGCTAAATCCCATGGACATACCCCAGCCTATCCCATGGGCAAACACGACCCCACACTCTGCTAAATCCCATGGGTATATGCCCAGCCTATCCCATGGGTGTACACCATCTCCACACTCTGCTGAATCCCATGGGTATACACCATCTCCACACTCTGCTAAATCCCATGGGTATATGCCCAGCCTATCCCATGGGTGTACACCATCTCCACACTCTGCTAAATCCCATGGACATACCCCAGCCCATCCCATGGGTATACACCATCTCCACACTCTGCTAAATCCCGTGTGTATATGCCCAGCCTATCCCATGGACAAACACGACCCCACACTCTGCTAAATCCCATGGGTATACACCATCTCCACACTCTGCTAAATCCCATGGACATACCCCAGCCTATCCCATGGGTATACACGACCCCACACTCTGCTAAATCCCATGGGTATACGCCCAGCCTATCCCATGGGTATACACCATCTCCACACTCTGCTAAATCCCATGGACATACCCCAGCCTATCCCATGGGTATACACGACCCCACACTCTGCTAAATCCCGTGGGTATACGCCCAGCCTATCCCATGGGTATACACCATCTCCACACTCTGCTAAATCCCATGGGTATACACCATCTCCACACTCTGCTAAATCCCATGGACATACACCCAGCCTATCCAACTTTTCCCACATTGGGATGATTAAGGCAGTAAAATACAGGAGCAGAATTTGGCCCATTCACCAGACCAACGCGTTTGATATATTTTGTCCCTCAACCCAGATAAGTGTGAGGTGGTTCATTTTGGTAGGTCAAATATGATGGCAGAATATAGTATTAATGGTAAGACTCTTGGCAGTGTGGAGGATCAGAGGGATCTTGGGGTCCGAGTCTATAGGACACTCAAAGCTGCTGTGCAGGTTGACTCTGTGGTTAAGAAGGCATACGGTGCATTGGCCTTCATCAATCGTGGAATTGAATTTAGGAGCCGAGAGGTAATGTTGCAGCTATATAGGACCCTGGTCAGACCCCACTTGGAGTACTGTGCTCAGTTCTGGTCGCCTCACTACAGGAAGGATGTGGAAGCCATAGAAAGGGTGCAGAGGAGATTTACAAGGATGTTGCCTGGATTGGGAAGCATGCCTTATGAAAACAGGTTGAGTGAACTCGGCCTTTTCTCCCTGGAGCGATGGAGGATGAGAGGGTGAGAGTTTTTTTAACCACTCTGTGGAATGGGCTGCGGGCAACGGTGGTGGAGGCGGATACGATAGGGTCTTTTAAGAGACTTTTGGATAGGTACATGGAGCTTAGAAAAATAGAGGGCTATGGGTAAGCCTTGTAATTTCTAAGATAGGGACATGTTCGGCACAACTTTGTGGGCTGAAGGGCTTGTATTGTGCTGTAGGTTTTCTATGTTTCTATGTTTTCTAACCCCAGTCTCCTGCCTTCTCCTTGTAATCTTTAATATCCTCACTAATCACGAGACCGTCAATCTCCTCTTTAAATATACCCAATGACTTGGCCTCCACAGCCACCTTTGGCAATGAATTCAACAGGTTCACCACTGTCTCGCTGAAGAAATTCCTCCTCATTTCTGTTCTAGATGGACATCTCTCTATTCTGAGGCTGTGTTCTCTGGTCTTAGACACTCCCACTGTCGAAAACATCCTCTCCACATCCACTCAGGCCTTTCACCATTTGATAAGTTTCAATGAGGTCACCCTCATTTTTCTAAACTCCAGTGAGTACAGGCCCAGAGCCATCAAACTCTCATTCCTGGAATCATTCTTGTGAACCTCCTCTGGACCTCTGCCCCCCCCCCCCCACCGATGCTAGCACATTCTCTCGTAGGTATGGGATCCACAAGTATTCACAATCCTTAATCCCTGTTCTTCTGCCTCCCCCCTCCCCCCCCATGAGCTTTGACACCACGACTAATCAAGAACTTATCAACCTCAGCTTTATATAAACCTAATGACGTGGCCTCTGGCAAGAATTCCACAGATTCACCACCCTCTGATTTAAAGAAATTATGGGAGAATCTAGATGGGCCAAAAGATTAAGTAAGACTAAAGAAAGTCTAACTTAATTTATTAGGAACATCTAGGACAAAGGATTTAAGCCATGGTGATGTTAGCGGAGACATCTGGAACTTGTCCCCAGCTCCCAGGAAGTCTTCAACGTTGGGGTCAGTTGGACTTTCCAAGACTGAAGTTGAGGACGTGATAAAGCATTGGTCAGACTACTTTTGGAATAACTGTGAGAAATTTTAGGTCCCAATCTAATGAAAGTTGTACTGTCCCTGGAGAGGTACCAGAGGAGTTTTATGAGAATTATCCCAGGAATGAAAGGGTTAATGTATGAGCTGCGTTTGATGTTTCTGGGATTGTACTCACTGGAGTTCAGAAGGATGAAGGGGGTCTCTTTGAAACCTACCAAATAATGGACAGAATGGATGTGGAGAGGATGTTTCTTCTGGTGGGAGCATCTAGGACCTGGAGGCACAGCCTCAGAATAGAGGGATGTTCATTTAGAACAGAGATGAGGAGAAATTTCTTTAGCCAGAGGGTGGTGAATCTGTGGAATTGCCATGGACAGCTGTGGAGACCAAGTCACTGGGTATATTTAAAGGGGAAGTTGGTGGGTTCTTCAGTGATAATGGGGTTGAAAATAAATTTGCTGTTTGTGATTTTTGTAATTAACTTGTATGAAGAAGTTGAAGCGTGGGTTAGTGATTTGCAGATGACACAAAATTTGCCATGGATAGCGCAGAACGTTGTCATAGGTCACAGCAGGATGTAGACAGGATGCAGAGCTGGGTGTTGAGTGGCAAATGGAGTTCAGCCTGTAAAGGTGTGAAGTGATTCACTTTGGAAGGTCGGACTTGACGACAGAGTACAGGATTAATGGCAGGATTCTTAACAGTGTGGTGGAACAGAGAGATTTCGAAATCAAATCCATAAATTCCCCAGAGCTGCTGTACAAGTTGAAAGGGTGGTTAAGGTGGTTGGTGTGTTGGCTTTCATTAGTCAGGGAATTGAGTTAAAGAGCCGTGGGGTAATGTTGCAGCTCTATAAAACCCTAGTTAGACCACACTTGGAATATTGTGTTCCATTTCAACATAGGAAGGATGTGGAAGCTTTAGAGAGGGTGCAGAGGAGATTTACCGGATGCTACTTGGGTTAGGGAGCATGTCTTATGAGGACAGGTTGAGTGAGTTAGAGCTTTTATCTCTGGAGAAAAGGAGGATGGGAGGTGACAGGGTAGATGTGTACAAGATGCTAAGAGGCATAGATCGAGTGGACAGTCAGGGACTTTTTCCCAGGGTGGAAATGGCTAATACGAGGGGACATAATTCTAAGATAATTAGAGGAAAGTTCAGGGGAGATGTCAGAGGTAGGTTTTTTACACAGACTGACAGGTGTGTGGAGCACGCTTTCTGGGGTGGAGGCAGAGGCAGATACATTAGGGACATTTAAGAAACAATTATATAGGCACGTGGATGATAGAAATATGGAGGCTGGGTGGGAGGGAAGGGTTAGATTGATTGTGGAGGAATTCTACAACATTGTGTGCTGAGAAACCTGCACTCTTCTATGTTCTGTGATGTGATGCGATGACAGAGAAGACTCAATGGGCTGAATGGCCTGATTCTACTAAATTACTGTGAAGAACACTGGGGGGAGTGGGGGGGAAGCCAAGGCCACTCCTGCCACCGTTGAGGGTTTTGCACCACATGTGTCTCTGTGTTACGATCTTTCTGTTACAGGATCTGATCGGGGATCTGAAGTATGAGCTGACGGGCAAGTTTGAGAGGCTCATCGTGGGACTGATGAAGGCGCCAGCCGAATATGATGCCAAGGAGCTGAGGGATGCCATCCAGGTACAGTGAAACAGGTGTATGCTTGGCAATTGCAGTCCAGCGCGCCCCAGTAAAATGTAACGCCCCTTCATCAGAGGAACTTTGTCTGAGAATCACTGACTGTTTCCATCAAAAATCCTACAATTATTTAGGAGGAAATTAATAATTAGCTGCTGAGGAACTCAGCCGCTCAGGTAGCATCCACGGAAACGAATAAACAGTTGACATTTTGTGCCGGGACCCTTCATCAGGAGGGGGAAGAAGCTGGAATAAGAAGGTGGGGGAGAGAGGAAAGAGTACAAGCTGGCAAATGAGGGGGAAGGTGGGTGGGTGGGGAGAGGGGGGATGAAGTGAGACACTGGGAGGTGACAAGTGAGACCAGGTGAGGGGGAAGGTGGGTGGGTGGGGAGGGGGGGATGAAGTGAGACACTGGGAGGTGATAGGTGAGACCAGGTGAGGGGGAAGGTGGGTGGGTGGGGGAGAGGGATGAAGTGAGACACTGGGAGGTGATAGGTGAGACCAGGTGAAGGGGAAGGTGGGTGGGTGGGGAGAGGGGGGGCTGAAATGAGACACTGGGAGGTGATAGATGAGACCAGGTGATGGGGAAGGTGGGTGGGTGGGGGAGGGGGATGAAGTGAGACACTGGGAGTTGACAGGTGAGACCAGGTGAGGGGGAAGGTGGGTGGGTGGGGAGGGGGATGAAGTGAGACACTGGGTGGTGATAGGTGAGACCAGGTGAGGGGGAAGGTGGGTGGGTGGGAGAGGGGGATGAAGTGAGACTCTGGGAGGTGACAGGTGAGACCAGGTGAGGGGGAAGGTGGGTGGGTGGGTGAGGGGGATGAAGTGAGACACTGGGAGGTGATAGATGAGACCAGGTGATGGGGAAGGTGGGTGGGTGGGGGAGGGGGATGAAGTGAGACACTGGGAGTTGACAGGTGAGACCAGGTGAGGGGGAAGGTGGGTGGGTGGGGAGGGGGATGAAGTGAGACACTGGGAGGTGATAGGTGAGACCAGGTGAGGGGGAAGGTGGGTGGGTGGTGAGGGGGGATGAAGTGAGACACTGGAAGGTGATAGGTGAGACCAGGTGAGGGGGAAGGTGGGTGGGTGGGGAGGGGGGATGAAGTGAGTCTTTGGGAGGTGATAGGTGAGACCAGGTGAGGGGGAAGGTGGGTGGGTGGGGGAGAGGGATGAAGTGAGACACTGGGAGGTGATAGGTGAGACCAGGTGAAGGGGAAGGTGGGTGGGTGGGGAGAGGGGGGCTGAAATGAGACACTGGGAGGTGAGAGGTGAAGATGGTCGGATCTGATCAGAGAGGAATGTGGATCATGGAAGCAAGAGTGGGAGTTGGGGGGGGTCAGACAGGAACAGTGTGGGGGGGCCATTGGGATGAGGGGGTGGTGGAGGGGAAAGAAGCGGTGATGTGGCAGGGATGGGTGAATCTGGGTGAATTGAGAGGAGAGAGTAAAGGAGTAAATGTGGAGGATATTACTGGAAGTTGGAGAATTCGTTGTTCGTGCAGTCAGATTGTAAGTGACCCGGGGGCTGTTCTTCCAGTTTGAGTTTGGCCTCAGCCTCGCCTCCAAATCCTGGCACCAATGTTCCCCTCTCAAATAGCCTCAGATCAGCTTCGGAACAACTTCAGTGCCCTACATGCACTGCGAATTATATTAACATTTTATTAACTTGTTTGTGGTAACATTTTGTTTGATGTGCTGTGATGGAATGTGGCTTTCTCCTTGCCATTGGGAGACTGGTGAAGCACTCGGGTAACATTTATTGTATGCACAGACTCTCCCCCCTCAGCCACTGAACCTTGCAACTCCTCCAGAGTTGTCACAGGTCTATTGGTGGCCTCCCTCACTGGTCCCCTTTTTGCACGGTCACTCAGTTTTTGAGGACAACTGGCTCTAGGCAGATTTACAGCTGTCCCATATTCTTTTTATTTCTTGATGGTTGACTTAAATGTACTCCAAGGGATATTCAGTGACCTGGAAATTTTCTTGCATAAGATTTGGTGTGTCATATTAAAGTGGGTGAATACTTAATGCAATCAATTATTTTGTGTTTTATATTTATAATTAATTTAGATCATTTTGTAGAGATTTGTGTCAAAGTGAAAACCAAAGTCTTTTTCTGTTCATCAGTGTCAAAAAAAGCCAAATTAAATCCACTGTGATTCAATGTTGTAAAACATTAAAACTTCTGCGGGGGGGGGGGGGATGAATACTTTTCAGAGACACTGTGGGTATAGTCAGATGACAATAAATTTCATCTTAATCTTGAATCTGAGATTATCTATTTGATACTCAAACAGAGGTGGTGGGGATTGTTTGGAAATTGAACCTGAGGTGACATGGTTTGAAGAATCTGCCTAAAGACAGATAAAGATACCAGAGGGCACAGATTCAGAACAGAGGGATGTCCATTTAGAACAGAGATGAGGAGGAATTTCTTTAGCCAGAGGCTGGTGAATCTGGAATTCATTGCCACAGGCGGCTGTAGAGGCCAAGTCATTGGGTGTATTTAAAGCAGAGGTTGATAGGTTCTTGATGAGTCAGGGTGTCAAAGGTTACAGGGAGAGGCAGGAGAATGGGATTGATAGGGAACTGGATCGGATATGATGAAATAGCAGAGCAGTCCTGATGGGTCAAATCGCCCAATTCTGTTCCTACGCCTTGATAAAGATGAGCTTTATTTAGAAACATAGAAAATAGGTGCAGGAGTAGGCCATTCGGCCCTTCGAGCCTGCACCGCCATTTATTATGATCATGGCTGATCATCCAACTCAGAACCCTGCACCAGCCTTCTCTCCATACCCCCTGATCCCCGTAGCCACAAGGGCCATATCTAACTCCCTCTTAAATATAGCCGATGAACTGGCCTCAACTGTTTCCTGTGGCAGAGAATTCCACAGATTCACCACTCTCTGTGTGAAGAAGTTTTTCCTAATCTCGGTCCTAAAAGGCTTCCCCTTTATCCTCAAACTGTGACCCCTCGTTCTGGACTTCCCCAACATCGGGAACAATCTTCCTGCATCTAGCCTGTCCAATCCCTTTAGGATCTTATACGTTTCAATCAGATTCCCCCTCAATCTTCTAAATTCCAACGAGTACAAGCCCAATTCATCCAGTCTTTCTTCATATGAAAGTCCTGCCATCCCAGGAATCAATCTTCTTTGTACTCCCTCTATGGCAAAGATGTCTTTCCTCAGATTAGGGGACCAAAACTGCACACAATACTCCAGGTGTGGTCTCACCAAGGTCTTGTACAACTGCAGTAGTACCTCCCTGCTCCTGTACTCGAATCCTCTCGCTATAAATGCCAGCATACCGTTCGCCTTTTTCACCGCCTGCTGTACCTGCATGCCCACTTTCAATGACTGGTGTATAATGACACCCAGGTCTCGTTGCACCTCCCCTTTTCCTAATCGGCCACCATTCAGATAATAATCTGTTTTCCTATTTTTGCCACCAAAGTGGATAACTTCACATTTATCCACATTAAATTGCATCTGCCATGTATATGAAAACCTACAGTAAAATGTGCTCTGCGTTAATGATCTACAAAGTCTGAGGATGTGTTGGGAACAGCCTGCAAATGTCACTATACTTCTGGGAGCGTGCCACAACTCACTAGCCCCAACCCGTACGTCTTTGGACTGGGTGAGGAAACCGGAGCACCCGGAGGAAACCCACAGGGTCTCGGGGAGAATGTAGAAACTCCTTTCGGACAGTGGCAGGATCAAACCCTGATTACTGGCACTATGAAGCACTGTCCTCATTTCTCTCTCCCTTGGTAGGGTCTGGGAACGGATGAGAAGTGTGTGATTGAAGTTCTTGCATCCAGGAACAACAAACAGATTCATGCGTTGACCAGTGCCTACAAGGAAGGTGAGGTGAACGTTCGGGTGAGGTAACCTAAGTTGTGGGACTGCTGGTGATTGGGATACCACTGACCCAGGTTGTCACCGCCTGCTCATCACCACCTTATGCCAACTGACCCAAAGGACAAACCTGTGATTGGCAAGGGGAGGGGGAGGGGGAGGTGGGTGTGGTGGGGGGGGAGAGGGAGGTGGTGAGTGTGCGGGGGGAGAGGGAGGTGGTGAGTGTGAGGGGGAGACGGATGTGGTGGGTGTGGAGGAGAGGGATGTGGTAGGGGTGTGGAGGAGAGGGATGTTGTAGGTGTGTAGGGGAGAGGGAGGTGGTGGGTGTGAGGGGGAGAGGGAAGTGGGTGTGAGGAGGAGAGGGAGGTTGGTGTGAGGGGGAGAGGGAGGTGGTGGGTGTGGAGGAGAGGGAGGTGGTAGGTGTGATGGGGAAAGGGAGTTGGGGAGGTGTGTGGAGGAGAGAGGTGGTGGGTGTGAGGGGGAGAGGGAGGTGGGGAGGTGGTGGGAGAGGCAGGAGAGGATTTGGAGTGGTGGAGTTTGGGAGCCAGGAGGAGGTGGGAAGCCACCCTCCATTGCCTCTGACAGCATTGTATCCTTTCTCCTGTATAGTGTATGAATCCGATCTGGAAACTGATGTTGTTGGAGACACATCTGGACACTTTAAGAAGATGTTGGTGGTGCTGCTGCAGGTATGTGCTCTGGCAATGGAACTGTGTAGAAAGATATCATCCCATCCCATCCTCCGTGAATTTATGCAGGAGGAGTGAGGATGGAACCTAACTTGCCAGTGTATGAGGTCACACTGACGTTGTGTTGCTAACTCTTACCCATTTTGGTACCATGAGGTAAATTCATGGTAGGACAGTCACCTCTCGAGTGAACAAGTATTATCCTAGCCTCTTCTCCACAGTTTACGAGAAAGATTGAAGGAGTGCAGAGAAAATTTACAAAGATATTGCCGGGTCTTGAGATGTTGGAGGAGAGGGAGTCATCGGGAAAAGTCAAATAGGATAGGACTTTATTCCTTGCAATGTAGAAAACCGAGTGGAGATTTGATAGAGGTATACAAAATTATGAGGAGTATCGATAGGGTAAATGCAAGCAGGCTTTTTCCGCTGAGGTTGGGTGAGACTGGAACCAGAGGTCACGGGTTAAGGGTGAAAGGTTTCAGGGCAACACGAGGGCGGTGCAAGTGTGGATCGAACTGCCTTCGGAAGTGTTGGATGTGAGTTTGCTTTCAAATTAAAGAGACATTTGGTTAGGTACATGGATGGGAGGGGTGTGGACAGCTCTGGTCCGAGTACAGGGCAATGGAGCTAGGCAGAATAACAGATACATATGAGCTGCCAGCCAGGACTAGGGAGACTGATCTGCCTGAATCAACGAGCTTTAAGGCACCAGTAACCCGCCTTTGCCCCTTCTCCTGTCGGTAGAATCACCTCCAATGGGCCTAGTAGCTCAGCCACGAGCGAAAGCCAGGAGCTGGACTTGGTTGTCCGAGGCTATTTGAGGTGCATGCCTTTGGGAGCATTTAATAGGTAGTGGGAGCCTGTCCACATTACCACCCTGGTCTATACCAACCTTAAGGAACCAACCCTAACCTAATCACGGGACAAGTTACATTGACCAATTAACCTACCCGGGACGTCTTTGCACTATGGGAGCAAACCAGAGCACCCGGGGAAAACCCATGCATTCCACGGGGGGGACTTGCAGAATAGCGCAGGAACTGAATGACACTCTGGAATGCCCCGAGCTGTCAGCGCAGGCTAACTGCTACACTACCATGGCAATTACCACAGATGCTGCAATGAGATTCAACGCGTGTTGTCTGGGTGAGCGTTTCAGGTCCCCGGATCATAAGACATAGGAGCAGAATTAGGCCAGTATGCTCTGTCATTCCATCATGGCTGATTTATTATCTCTCTCAACCTGGGGTCCACACGGGCCCCTTGGTTAACGGTAGGAGTCTAGGTTGGGAATCCCTACTCTAAAGCGAATTCTCCTGCCTTCTCCCCATAACCTTTGATGCCCTGACTAATCAAGAACCTATCAACCTTCATTTTAAATATATCCAACGACGTGGCCTCCACAGCCGTCTGTGGCAATGAATTCCACAAATTCACCTCCCCCTCCCACCCACTACTGGAAATATCCTCTCCATGTCCATTGTATCCAGGTCTTTCAATACTTGATAGTTCTCAATGAGAATTGGTGTTGGGCACGTGGCCAAGTGGTTAAGGTGTTCGTCTAGTGATCTGAAAGTTGCTAGTTCCAGCCTCAGCTGTGGCAGCATGTTGTGTCCTTGAGCAAGGCACTTAATCACACATTGCTCCTGTGTCTGTGCGAGGAGTGGTGCCCCACACAGACTTCCAATCTGCGGCATGTAAGGCATGAAAAAATGCCCAACGCAGGCCTCTCGTGGTGTGAGTCTATATTCCCTCCCTCCCCCCCCAATGAGAACTCCCTCATTCTTCTAAGCATCAGTGAGTACAGGCCCAGAGCCTTCAAACTCTTCCTACGTTAATCCAATGACAGTTGTAGCAGGGTGAGAAATTAATCTTTTGTCCTTTCTGCTCCTTGTGCCTCCCAGGGAACCAGAGAGGAGGATGATGTTGTGAGTGAGGACCTTGTGGCTCAGGATGCCAAGGTAGGTCCGCAGTAGGTCAAACCCAGACTCGGTGACTTGATAGAGGTGTGTACAATGATAAGGTTCAAGGATCAGCTTTGTTCACCATATGCAATCAGAGGCCACTTTATTACAAACCTCCCGTACCTGTGTATGTTCCTGGTCTTCTGCTGCTGTAGCCCATCCCCTTCAAAATTCAACGTGTTGTCCATTCAGAGATGCTCTTCTGCACACTACTGTTGTAACGTGTGGTTATTTGAGTTACTGACACTGTCCTGTCAGTTTGAACCAGTCTGGCCATTCTCCTCTGACCTTTCTCGTTAACGAGGCATTCCCCTCACAGAACCACTGCTCAATGAATTTTAATTTTGTTTTTCACACCACTTTCTGTAAACTCTAGAGACTGTGTGTGAAAATCCCTGAAGATCAACAGTTTCTGAAATCCCTGCCTGGCACCAACAATCATTCCACGATCAAAGTCACTTAGATCACATTTCTTCCTCATTCTGATGTTTGGTCTGAACAAAAACTGCATCTCTTGATAACCAGATTGCAGTGCTGCCCTGGTCCGTGCAAAACAAATATTTACAATGCGTGTGGTATGGCTTCGTTACATGCAACAAGTGACTTTGATGGTCCATAACATTCTTTCTTTCTTTTTAAATCTTTTTATTGAGTAAGTATACAAAAAAGGTAAGCCATATAAACATTAATACAATGTTAAAGTATAATAAAATTCCAAAAGATAACAATACCAAAAAGAAAATACTACAATGTAATTTAAGCATAAGAAACCAAGATAACATAATAGTTTACTAAATTTTATATATATCAATGGAAAAAAAGAAAAAAAAACCCCCCAAAAAAAACCCACCGTGCAACTAACTAAAAGCAAGGCAAAGCAATGGGCTAACTTGAAACCAAACAGAGTTAAACTTAAAATCACGTCCTCAATCCCGACCTCCATTAAAACAGTGGAAAAAAAACAAGAAGGGTAAATATTACATTAAATAAAAATATCGAATAAAAGGTCCCCAAATCTGTTCAAATTTAAATGAAGAATCATAAAGGTTACTTCTAATTTTCTCCAAATTCAAACATAAAATCGTCTGAGAAAACCAAAAAAAGGTAGTTGGAGCATTAAGCTCTTTCCAATGTTGTAAAATACATCTTTTCGCCATTAAAGTAAGAAATGCAATCATTCTACGGGCTGAAGGGGAAAGATTACTAGAAATTTTAGGTAGTCCAAAGATAGCAGTAATAGGGTGAGGAGAGATATCTATATTTAATACCTTAGAAATAATATTGAAAATATCTCTCCAAAAAGTTTCCAAAGTAGGGCAAGACCAAAACATATGAGTTAAAGAGGCTATCTGCCCCGAACATCTATCACAGAAAGGATTAATATGCGAGTAAAAACGCGCTAACTTATCTTTGGACATATGTGCTCTATGAACCACTTTAAATTGAATTAGGGAATGTTTAGCACAAATAGAGGAAGTATTAACTAATTGTAAAATCTGCCCCCAATCATCCACAGAAATGGTAAGCCCCAATTCCTGTTCCCAATCTACCCTAATCTTATCAAATGGAGCTTTCCTAAGTTTCATAATAATATTATAAATCATAGCCGATGCACCTTTCTGACATGGATTAAGGTTAATTATCGAATCTAAAATATATATAGGAGGGAGCATTGGAAAGGAAGAAAGTATAGTACTTAGGAAATTTCTAACTTGTAAATATCTAAAAAAATGTATTCTTGATAAGTTATATTTATTAGATAATTGTTCAAAAGACATAAGGGAACCATCTAAAAATAAATCCAAAAACCGTAAAATACCCTTAGTCTTCCAAGTTTGAAAAGCGCGATCCGTAAAAGAGGGAGGAAAAAATATATTACCTAAAATAGGAATCGCTAACCCGAATTGATTAAGATCAAAAAATTTTCTGAATTGAAACCAAATGCACAAAGCATATTTAACTATCGGGTTAGAGACCTGCTTAAGGCGTTTCGAATCAAAAGGAAGAGAGGAACCTAAAATAGAACCAAGTGTATAACCCTGAACAGATTGTAATTCCAATGCTACCCATTTAGGAATAGATAGTATGTCCCGGTCAAGTAACCAAAATTTCATATGTCGAATATTAATAGCCCAATAATAAAATCTAAAATTAGGTAATGCTAAACCTCCATCTCTCTTAGCTTTCTGTAAATGTATTTTACCCAGTCTCGGATTCTTATTCTGCCAAATAAATGAAGAAATTTTAGAGTCAACTTTATCAAAAAAAGATTTAGGAACGAAAATTGGTAATGCCTGAAACACATATAAAAATTTTGGCAAAAAAAACATCTTAACTGCATTAATACGACCAATCAAAGTTAAATATAAGGGAAACCATTTAGATGAAAGTTGAGTAATATGGTCTATTAATGGTAAAAAGTTAGTCTTAAATAAATCTTTATGTTTACAAGTAATTTTAATCCCAAGATATGAAAAGTAATTATTAATCAATTTAAATGGAAATTTATAATATAAGGGAAGATGTTTATTAATCGGAAAAAGTTCACTCTTACTAAGATTTAATTTATAACCTGAGAAAAGACCAAATTGTGCTAATAACTCTAAAACAGCAGGAATGGATCTCTCAGGATTAGAAATATATAAAAGTAAATCATCAGCATAGAGTGATAATTTATGGGACTTTAATCCCCGAGTTATCCCAGTAATATTTGAAGATTCTCGAATAGCAATTGCAAGAGGTTCTAATGCAATATCAAATAATAGGGGACTAAGAGGACAGCCTTGTCGAGTACCACGAAAGAGAGGAAAAAAAGGTGAGTTTAAAGAGTTAGTACGAACCGAGGCTACAGGGGAGTAATATAACAGTTTAATCCAGGATATAAATTTCAAGCTAAAATTAAACATTTCAAGCACCTTAAATAAATAAGGCCATTCTACTCTATCAAAAGCTTTCTCAGCATCTAAAGAAATAACACACTCAGGAACATTTTGTGAGGGAGTATAAACGATATTTAACAATGTACGAATATTATAAAAAGAGTAACGACCTTTACCATAACATTCAAAGGCCAACTGAAATCCAGGGTGTAGCATTATTCAGCTGCACAACTGGGAAGAAGTTATTTCCCAGTCTTACTGTCTTGGCTGAGATGTTTCTGTATCTCCTACCAGACGGCAGGAGATTGAACGGACAGTGTCCAGGATGGGATGGGTCTTGAATGATGTTACCAGCTCACAGTAGGTGTTGAGAATTGTAGATTGTCTCCGGAAGTGACTGGATTAATGGGGCAAGTGTCTTCCTGATGCTCATGGCTGTGTTTTGAATCACGCAGGAGCTGTACGAAGCCGGGGAGCTCCAGTGGGGAACGGAAGAGAGCACATTTATCACCATCCTGGGAAGCCGTAGTTTCTGCCACCTTCGGTTAGGTATGACTCAACAGCAACATCAGACTGCCAGCAGCTCCTCCGTAAAACGTAGGAATAGAATTAGGCCTTTCAGCTGATCAAGCTCACCCCGCCATTCCATCGTGGCTGATGTATTATCCCTCTCAACCCCATTCTCCTGTCTTCGCCCCATAACTTTGGACCCCCTTATTAATCAAGATGTTATCAATCTGGTTTAAATATCCCCAATGACTTGGCCTCCACAGATTCACCACTGTCTGGCTAAAGAAATTCCCCCTCGTCTCTGTTCTAAAGGGACGTCCTTGTATTCTGAGGCTGTGCCCTCTGGTCCTGGACTCACCTATTATAGGAAACATCCCCTCCACATCCACTCAATATATTTGGTATGTTTCTATGAGTTTTCACCCCCCTCCCCCCATTCTCCTAAACTAAGTTCATTGAGTATTGGCCCAGACACATCAAAGACTCTTCGTATTTTAACCCTTTCACTCCTGGGATCACCTCCTCTGGGCCCTCTCGGATGCCAGCGTGTCCTTTCTTAGATGTAGATAGGTACATGAATAGGAAAGGCTTGGAGGGCTGTGGTCCAAATGTAGGCAAATGGGCCTAACTTAGATGGCATCATGGCTGAGTCGGGCCGAAGGGCCTTTGACTCTATGACAATGGTCTGGTCAGGTTACTAGTCCCCTGATACGATCAGAAGGAGCAATCAGTCGACCTTGTCAGGATGTGAGTGTTTCCCTGTGCAATGTTAACCATCCCTCCGGGTGGCGTGGTAGTTGTTAGTGTAGTGGCCTGTTGCTGTACTCTCTTCCTAAATCTCTAAATCTGTACTAGAGTGGGGAGCTATTTTGTCACCTGGGTTTAATTTCTGTAATAATTGAAACCCAAAATAATACAGCTGCTGGAAATCAGCAATAAAAAGCTACGGAAGCTATGTAGTGATGCGTGGTTAGCATAACACTATACTGCATCAGCAGTCTGGGTTCGATTCCTGCCATTGTCTGTAATTTCTCCTCGTGACCACCTGGGTTTCCTCTGGGTGCTCTGGTTTCTTCCTACTTTACAAATAGTTAAGTTAAAGTCTGTCCCGAGCCTTATAGGCTCATCAGGCCGGTGCTTATGCCGGTTTCCGTGGTGTGAAGCGACTGGGAGTACGAGACTCACCCCCCACCCTCCCGGATAGGACGCCAGTCTATTGCAAGGTTAACCCCCAGCATTTTTGCCGGTACCCATTTTCAGCTGGGTGGACTGGAGCATTGTGTGGTTAAGTGCCTTGCTCAAGGACACAACACGCTGTCTTGGCTGGGGCTCGAACTCACAACCATTCAGATCGCTAGTCCAATGCCTTAAGCACTTGGCCACGCACCACACTTTACAAATATGTGCAGGTTAATTGCTCACATGGGTGACATTTGGTGGTGTGGGCCTTAAGGGCCTGTTACTATACTGTATCTCAAAAAAAAATGTTCTTTTCCAGTGTTTGACGAGTATCAGAATATCGCCGGGAAGGAGATTGAAGACAGCCTGCGGGATGAGCTTTCGGGAGACTTTCAGAAGCTGATGTTGACAGTGGGTAAGGAAACACTTGCTGTTGGTTGGCAGGAAGTCAAAGTCAGGTCGATTGCCATCTACACAAGTCCATAGGTACATAGGTGCAAGGAGAAACTTACTTGGGTGACAAGATCTCTGAGAATCTAACCTGGTCCCAACATATTGATGCACCTATAACGAAGGCAAGACAGCTGCTATACTTCATTTGGAGATTGAAGAGATTTCGTTTGTCAACTAAAACACTCAAACTTTTATAGATGTACCTTGGACAGCATTCTGACAGGCTGCATCACTGTCTGGTATAGAGGAAGGGTTGCTGCACAGGACTGAAAGAAGCTACAGAAAGTTGTAAAATTAGTCAGCTCCATCTTGGTATTAGCCTCCGTAGTATCCAAGACATCTTCAAGGAGGTGTCTCAGAAAGGGAACGTCCATTATTAAAGACCCCCGTCACCCAGGGCATGCCCTCTTCTCATTGTTACCGTCAGGGAGGAGGTACAGAAGCCTGAAGGCACACAGGAACAGCTTCTTCCCCTCTGCCATCTGATTCCTAAATGGACATTGAACCCATGAACACTACCTCACTTTTTAAAAAAATATACAGTGCCTATAAAAGTATTCATCCTCCTGGAAATTTTCATGTTTTATTGTTTTACAACATTTAGTCACAGTGAATTTAATTTGGCTTTTTAACCACTGATCAACAGAAAAAGACTCTTCCATGCCAAAGTGAAAGCAGATCTCCACAAAGTGATCTAGATTAATTACAAATATAAAACACAAACTAATTGATTGGCCAGTATTTAGTAGATGCACCTTTAGCAGCAATTATTGCCTTGAGTCTGTGTGGAAAGGTCTCCATCAGCTTTGCATATTTGGACACTGCAATTTTTCCCCATTTTTCTTTACAAAACTGTTCAAGCTCTGTCAGATTGCATGGGGATTGTGAGTGAACAGCCCTTTTCAAGTCCAGCCACAAATTCTCAATTGGATTGAGGTCTGGACTCTGACTTGGCCACTCCAGGACATTAACTTTGTTATTTTTAAGTCGTCCCTGTGTAGCTTTGGCTTTATGCTTGTGATCATTGCCTTGATGGAAAACAAAACAAACCTTCTCCCAAGTCATAGTTCTCTTGCAGTCTGCATCAGGTTTTCCTCCAGGATTTCCCTGTATTTTGCTGCATTCATTTTACCCTCTACCTTCACAAGCCTTCCAGGGCCTGGTGCAGTGAAGCATCCCCACAGCATGATGCAGCCACCACCATGCTTCACAGTAGGGGTGGTGTGTTTTTGATGATGTGCAGTGTTTGGCTTACACCAAACATAGCGTTTAGTCTGACGGCCAAAAAGTCTAATTTTGGTTTCATCAGACCATAGAACCTTCTCCCAACTGACTTCAGAGTCTCCCACATGCCTTCTAGCTGAGTTTTTTTTCAACAGTTGCTTTCTCTTTGCCACGGTCCCATAAATTTGTGACTGATGAAGCACCTGGGTAACAGTTGTTGTATGTGTAGTCTCTCACATCACAACCATTGAAGCTTGTAACTCCTCCAGAGTTGTCACAGGTCTCTTAGTGGCCTCCCTCACTAGTCCCTTCTTGCACGGTCACTCAGTTTTTGAGGACGGCCTGCTCTGGGCAGATTTACAATTGTGTCATATTCTTTCCATTTCTTGGTGATTGACTTAACTGTACTCCAGGAGATATCCAGTGACTTGGGAATTTTTCTTCATCCGTCTCCTGCCTTGTGCTTTTCAATAACCTTTTGGTGGAGTTGCTTGGAGAGTTCTTTTGTCTTCATGGTGTAGTTTTTGCCAGGATACTGACTCACCAGCAGTTGGACCTTCCATGTACAGGGGTATTTTTACTACAATCAATTCAAACACTTTGATTGCACACAGGTGATCTCCATTTAACTAATTATGTGACTTCTAAAACCAATTAGCTGCACCAGTGATGATTTGGTGTGTCATATTAAAGGGAATGAATATTTACATAAACAATTATTTTGTGTTTTATATTTGTAATTAATTTAGATCACTTTGTAGAGATCTGTTTTCACTTTGACACAAAAGAGTCTTTTTCTGTTGATCGGTGTCAAAAAAGTCAAATTAAATCCACTGTGATTCAATGTTGTAAGACAAACCATGAAAACTTTCAAGGGGTGGGTGTGAATATTATTTTGTAGACACTAGATATTATTTCTGTTTTTGTGCTATTTTTAATCTATCAATATACATATATATACTTACTGTATTTGATGGATTTATTTATTTATCCTTTCTATAGTTATCACATGTACTGCATTGAACTGCTGCTGCCATGTTAACAATTTGACAACAAATACCGGTGATAATAAACCTGACTCTGATTGTAATTTTGAATTGTAGCAGCATTGGATAAACAGCAGTCACAAGAAAAACATTAGTCCTCATAAAATACACACAATTTCAACAAGAAGGAATTGATCGACTTTATTCACCACATGCATTTACATGTATTAGAGTTTGCTGTGGTGAGTTGCTGTGACATGTAACAAGAAAATATTCAGCAATTATAAAGAATAAAGAAATCTTATAAAAGTAAAGTTAGAGGTTAAAGTATGGCTATGGAATAAAATGTGCACAAATACCTAATTACCAGCATGTATTTCCAGTGTAACAACATTATAAGCAGTGGTTTAAAGTGTTTCCAGTGCAGTGATAGGGGTAATACATAGAGGGGGTGGTGCAGGGGCTAACTAGAATGGTTGATCAGATTAACTGCCTGGGGGAAGAAACTTTTAAGATGGCGTAAAAGCAATTAGAATTTTAAAAAAGTCAATTTTAGCACAAAGTGGTCACAGTGTTACTTAACTGTAATGACTGCAGTTTTGTGGTGTCTGAAAAGAGGATGCTGTCTAAGTTGCATGCCATCTTGGACAATGTCTCCCATCCACTACATAATGTACTGGTTGGGCACAGGAGTACATTCAGCCAGAGACTCATCCCATCGAGATGCAACACAGAGCGTCATAGGAAGTCATTCCTGCCTGTGGCCATCAAACTTTACAACTCCTCCCTTGGAGGGTCAGACACCCTGAGCCAATAGGCTGGTCCTGGACTTATTTCCTGGCATAATTTACATATTACTATATAACTATTTATGGTTTTGTTACTATTTATTATTTATGGTGCAACTGTAACAAAAAAACAGTTTCCCCCGGGATCAATAAAGTATGACTATGACTACGACTATTGTTGTTCGGTTCAAGAACCGAGTGGTTGACAGGAAGTAGCTGTTCTTGAACCTGGCGGTGTGGGACTTCAGGCTTCTGTACCTCTGCCTGATGGGAGCTGTGAGAAGATGGCCTGGTCTGGATGGTGGGAGTCTTTGATGATGGATGTTGCTTTCTGCAGTGCCTCTTGTAGGTAATAGGAATGGTGGGGAGGGAAGTGTCAATGAGGTATTGGGCTCAGTCCACTTCCATCTGCAGCTCCTGACGTTCCTCTGCAGTACCAGAGCACGATGAGCGTTGGAAGTATCCAGACCAGTCAGGCCCACTCTCAACAATAGATCTGTAAAAGTTTGCAAGGAACAATGCAGGGGAAACTTCACCCTCCCTAGAGGGGAATTGAACTGACACAGTTTGAGCTAGGTTGTTGGTTTATGAGATGCCACGTTTTCACGATAGCTGGGAGATCATGTTCACTCTTAGTTCCTGAACCGGACCGTCACTGGACTGCCCTCTCACCCCAAACCAGAATCCGGTTTACCATCAACATCTTCATGATGTGAAGTTTGTTGGTTTGCAAAGACATGAAATTACTATATATTTTAAAATAAAAAGTGGGAAAAGAAGATAGAACAATGAGGACCATTTAGAAATCTGGTGGTGGAGTGAAAGAAGCTGTTCCTAAATAGTTGATTTTGGGTCTTTTGCCTCCTCCCCAATGCTAAAAATGAGAAGATGGTATGTCCTATGTGGTGAGGATCCTCAGTGGTAGTTTCCACCATCTTGATGCTGACTCTTACAGAGGTGCTTGACGGTGGGGGAGATTGTGTCCGTGATGGAGCTGGTCAAGTCTACAAATCTGTGCAGCCTCTTGCTATCCCCTGCATTGGAGCTTTCAGCCCAGGCTGCAACCTCACACTCAGTACCAGCAAGACCGAGGAATTGATTGTGGACTTCAGGAAGGAGAAGTTAGGAGTCCTCATTGAGCTGTCAGTGGTGGAGGAGACGAGCAGTTTCAAGTTCCTGGGCATCAACATCTCTGAAGGTCTATCCTGGACTGAATATATAGTGATGCAATTATGAAGGAGGCATGAAGGTGGCTGCATTTCATTAGGAGTTTGAGGAAATTTGGTAAATTTGTACAGATGTACCATGGAGAGCATTCTAACCGGTTGCATCACCACCAGATAAGGAGGCACCAATGCGTAGGATCGAAAGAAGCTGCAAAGGTTTGTAGGCTCGCTAAGCTCCATCGTGGGCACTGCCTTCCCACCATTGAAGGCGGTGAAGACCCTGTTGCTGAAGACCCTCCCACTGAGGACATGCTCCCGTCTCATTCCAGACATTGGGAGTCTGAAGGCACACACTCAATGTTCTCAGAACAGCTTCATTCCCTCTGCCATCAGATTTCTGAATGGTGCATGAACCTGTGAGCACCACCTCACTGCCATTTTAATTCCTCTCCCAATTCCCATCCTGACATGTCCGTCCACGGCCACAATGAGGCCACTCTCAGAGTGGAGGAGCAGCACTTCATATTCTGTCTGGGTAGCTTCCAACCTGATGGCATGAATATTGATTTCTCCAACTTCCGGTAACTTTCTCCCCCTCCCTCTTCCGTCTTATTCTATTCCCCACTTTGGCCTCTTACCTCTTCTTCTCACCTGCCTATCACCTACTCTGGTGCCCCTCCTCCTTCCCTTTCTCCCATGGTCCACTCTCCTCTCCTGTCAGATTTCTTCTTCAGCCCTTTGCCTTTTCCACCTATCACCTCCCAGCTTCATACTTCATCTTCCTCCTCCATTCACCTGGCTTCACCTATCACCTCCCAGCTAGTCCTCCTTCCCCTCCCCGTACCTCATTCTGTAATTTGGCCCCTTCATTTCCAGTCCTGATGAAGGGTCTAGGCCCAAAATGTCATCTGTTTATTCATTTCCACAGATGCTGCCTGACTTGCTGAGTTCCTGTCGAACCTGTTGGAATTCTTTGAGGAGATTACAAGCTGGATAAATAAAGGGGATGCTGTGGATGTTGTATATTTTGGTTAGAGCATTGGCTGATTGGTAGGAGGCAACAAGTGGGAATAAAAGGATCCTTTTCTGGTTGGCTGCCAGTGACTAGTGTTGTTCCACAGGGGTCAGTGTTGGGACCGCTTCTTTTTATGCTGTATATCAATGATTTAGATGATGGAATAGATGGCTTTGTTGCCAGGTTTTCAGATGATACAAAGATTGGTGGAGGGGCAGGTAGTGTTGAGGAAACAGGTAGGCTGCAGAAGGAATAAACAGATTAGGAGAATGGGCAAGAAAGTGGCAAATGAAATACAATGTTGGAAAATGCATGATCATGCACTTTGGTAGTAGAAATAAATGTGCAGACTGTGTTCTAACCTGGGAGAAAATCATAAAATCTGAGATGCAAATGGACTTGGGAGTCCTTGTACAAAACACCCTGAAGGTTAACTAAACAACAGGAATTCTGCAGATGCTGGAAATTCAAGCAACACACCTAAAAGTTGCTGGTGAACACAGCAGGCTAGGCAGCATCTCTAGGAAGAGGTGCAGTCGACGTTTCAGGCCGAGACCTGACGAAGGGTCTTCGCCTGAAACATCGACTGCACCTCTTCCTAGAGATGCTGCCTAGCCTGCTGCGTTCACCAGCAACTTTTATCTGTGTTGCCTGAAGGTTAACTTGCAGGTTGAGTCAGTAGTAAGGAAGGCAGATGCAATGTTAGCATTCATTTCAAGGGGTCTAGAATACAAGAGCAGGGATGTGATGCTGAGTTTTTATAAGGCACTGGTGAGGCCTCACCTTGAATATTGTGAACAGTTTTGGCCTCCTCATCTAAGAAAAGATGAGCTGGCATTGAAGAGGGTTCAGTGGAGGTTCACAAGGATGATTCCAGGAATGAAAGGGTTATCATACAGGAACATTTGATAGCTTTGGGTCTGTACTCACAGGAATTTAGAAGGATTGGGGTGGGGGATCTAATTGAAACATTTTGAATGTTGAAAGGCCTAGCCAGAGTAGATGTGGAAGGAATGTTTCTCATGATGGGAGAGTCTAGGACAAGAGGGCACAGCCTCAGGATAGAGGGGCATCCATTTAAAACAGGGATGCAAAGAAATTGCTTTAGCCAGAGGGTGGTGAATTTCTGGAATTTGTTATCACAGGCAGCTGTGGAGGCCAGGTCGTTGGATGTATCTAAGGCAGAGCAGGATAGGTTCTTGATTGGACATGGCATCAAATGTTCTGGGGATAAGGCTGAGGAGGAGGAAAAAAGGATCAGCCTTGGTTGAATGGCGGAGCAGACTCGATTGACCAAATGGCTTCATTCTGTTCCTATGTCTTACAGTCTTCTTCCAGTAATTTGTGTGTTGCCTCTTTTGCGCTATTTGTTTATGTAGTTTGTATTTATTTTCATGTACTGCACTGGGCTGCTGCCAGGAAACATCCGATATATGTAAGAGTTGTTAAACCTGATTCGGACTCTGATGCAGCCAGTCAGAATGCTCTCCACTGGAGATTGGTGGAAAACTTCCCGGGGCCGGGGGGGTTACACTTCCCCACACCATTTACCCCGGTTCTTCTCTGTGCTTGCCTCGGTCTTCGCTGTGATCCGGTGGGTAGGTTGGAGGTTTGGTCTGATGCCACCTGGTTAATGTTGCCTGTTTGCCTGTGCCCCGCAGTCAGATGTGCCAGAAACAAGCCGGAGTACTTCGCTTCCCGACTCTTCAAGGCCATGAAGGTAAAGCAGTTTGCGCCGGCGGAAAACGTCGACACATCCCAGACAGCCGTAAAGCAGAGAATTAGATCCTTCATCCCAGCGCTCCAGTGCTGGCAATACACCTACCGTTGTGAATCCCACTTCCCAGCATTAGTTCCATACCCCTCTGTGCTGCTTGCACTCTTGTTCTTTATCACCCAGACTCGTCAGGTGTCCTTTCTCGGTACTCATCTCCGGCGCTATCTTGTGTGTTGCAACTTGCAGCCCCCTCCCACTTCTCCACTTCCCCCCCCATCTGCCCATCGCACACACTGGGTCCCCTTCCCTCCATTGCTGCCCCCTCCTTTAGACACATTCAGATATACACTTGGTGTCCACTTTATTAGGAGTCTCCTGACCCTAATAGAGTGGACACTGAGTGTATGTTTGTGTCCTCTGAGCTGCTGTAGCCCATCCACTTCAAAGTTTGATGTCTTGTATGTTCAGAGATGCTCTTCTGCACACCACTGCTGTAACATGTGGTTATTTGAGTTACTGTCATCTTCCTGTCAGCTTGAACCAATGTGGCCATTTGCCATAGACCTCTCTCATTAACAAGGCATTTTAACCAACAGAACTGCTGCTCGCTGGATTTTCATACCATTCTCTGTAAACCCTAGAGACCGTTGTGTGTGAAAATCCAGGAGATCAGCAGTTTCTGAGATACTCAAACCACCCCATCTGGCACCAACAATCATTCTACTGTCAAAGTCACTTAGAACACATTCTTCCCCATTTGTTCCCCATTCTGAAGTTTGGTCTGAACAACGACTGAACCTCTTGACCGTGTCTGCATGCTTTTATGCATTGGGTTGCTGCCAGATGATTGGCTGCTTATATATTTGCATTAACGAGCAGGTGTACAGCTTGGCCATTGTATTTATCACAAGTACATCGAAACACACAATAACATGTTGTTTGTGTAACTGTATGTTTCGATGTATTTGTGAGTCATAGACCATTACAGCACAGAAAGAGGCCTTTTGGCCCTTCTAGCCCATGCCAGTCCCATTGACCCAGACCATATCCCTCCATACCCCTCCCATCCATGTACCTATCCAAGCACCTCTTCAATGAGGCACAGTAGTGTAGCAGTCACTGTAACTCTGATAAAGGGCCAGTGACCGATGTTGGGGAAGTCCAGAACGAGGGGTCACAGTTTGAGGATAAAGGGGAAGCCTTTTAGGACCGAGATGAGGAAAAACTTCTTCACACAGGGAGTGATGAATCTGGAATTCTCCGCCATGAAACAGTTGAGGCAATTCATTGGCTATATTTAAGAGGGAGTTAGATATGGCCCTTGTGGCTAAAGGGATCAGGGGGTATGGAGGGAAGGCTGGTACAGGGTTCTGAGTTGGATGATCAGCCATGATCATACTGAATGGCAGTGCAGGCTCGAAGGGCCGAATGGCCTACTCCTGCACCTATTTTCTATGTTTCTATGTTTCTATGATCACCAATTACAGTACAATTTCCACCGCTGCTTGTAGGGAGTTTGAACATTCTCCCTGTGACCACGTGGGTTTCCTCTCACATTCCCGAGAGGCACGGGTCTGGGTAGCTGAGTTGTGGGCACACTATGTTGGCACTGGTGACACTTTCAGGCTGCACGTCCACGGACTGTGACGGTCGTTGGCACAGCAGAATTGCACCCTGACCACTGCCGCTGTAAAGTGTTATACTAACCACTGTGCCAGTGTGTTATCCCTGTGAACACGCCCCCTCCCACAGAACGGGCCCCTTTGATGTGGTGCAGCAGCCGGGGCAGAAGATAGATACAGACTTCAAGGGCAGAACACCAGATGAGGGCTCTTTCCCTTGCTCCCTCCCTCTCCATTTTCCTCCCTATCTCCTCTCCCCGTCTCCTGCTCCCTCTCCCTCAACCCTCTCCCTCTCTCTCACTTTCACTCTCTTTTCTTACCCCTCTCTTCACCCCTCTTTTCACCCCCCCTTCCCCACCCCTCTTCCCCACCCCCTTCCCCCACCCCTTCCCCCACCCCTTCCCCCACCCCTTCCCCCACCCTTCTCTTCCCCCTCCCCTCCTCTCTTCCCCCTCCCCTCCTCTCTTCCCCCTCCCCTCCTCTCTTCCTCCTCCCCTCCTCTCTTCCTCCTCCCCTCTCCTCTTCCCCCCCCACTCTCTTCCCTCCCTTACCCTCTACAGGGTATGGGAACACGGGACAACACTCTGATCCGAATCATGGTGTCCCGTAGCGAGATCGACATGCTGGACATCCGTGAGGAGTTTCGGAAGAAGTACGAGAAATCACTGCACAGTATGATCCGGGTGAGTGTCGGGGCGAATAATTCCAAAAATAAGGAATATTGTGGTGGTGTTCATGGGTTCACAGTCCATTCGGAAATCTGATGGTGCAGGGATGAAGCTGTTCCTAAATCATTGAGCGTACTGCCCTGGCTTACGTAACCAGTCAGAATGCTCTCTACAAAACAACTTTTAAAGTTGTCAGGAATTTTCCTGCGATCGTGGGTTTGGGAATCTCCTCCTGAGCAGAAAGGAAATATTGGAGAATTTGAGGGGTGGGTCGGGAACATCACGCTAAAAATCCTTCACTTCTGGAAAGATCAGCCAGGAAAACAACAAATGCTTTACAGCCTCAGGAATCGGTGATCGGGGTCAAATTCTCGCCGTTGTCTGCACTGAGTTTGTACGTTCTCCCTGTGACCACGTGTGTTTCTTCCACATGCTCTGGTTCTGTCCCGTGTTCCAAAGACGTATTGGTTAGGGTTAGTGAGTTGTGGGCGTGCTGTGTTGGTACCAGAAGTGTGGCAACACTTGCAGGCTGCCTCCAGCACATCCTCAGACTGCGTTGGTCGTTGACACAAATGAGGCATTTCACTGTTTCGATGTACATGCGACAAATAAATCAGAACCAGGTTTAATATCATTGGCGTATGTCCTGAAATTTGATGTTTTGGGGCAGCAGTACTTTGTATTGGATAATTAAAAAAATATAAATTAAAAACTATATATTCAGGCAGATGGGGCTCGTCAGCTGTGATTGGCAGCTCATCTAGAAGGAAAACTCTGATCTCAAACCTCCGCTGCCTTGCTGCCATACCCACTCACGGGGAAGGTTTCAGGAGTAAACCCCGGGGGAAAAAATCTGGAGCTGGGGTCCCTAAGACAGCCCTACATTGAGTTCAACGCTGACTGGCAACTCCTGCGATGCCACTGGTGCCAAACTGTATCGGTCTCTGCCGTTCCTTTGGATTCATCAGCTCTGTGGAGAGAGGGAGCCTGCAACATGGGAAACAGCTTGCTCTCTGTATCGTACTGCCCTGGCTTGTGTATCCTGACCGCTAGGATGCAACATCCAGGGTCGACCCTGACCAACAGAGGGTCACTCATAATACCATAAGAAATATATATATACACACACATATACATACAGTATTAGATTAGATTATGAGGGCACTCAGTCCTCGTTTATTGTCATTTAGTAATGCATGCATTAAGAGATGATACAATGTTCGTCCAGTATGATATCACAGAAACACAAGACAGACCAAGACTAAAACTGACAAAAAACACATAATTATAACATATAGTTTCAACAGTGCAAAGCAATACCGTAATTTGATAAAGAACAGACCATGGGCACGGTTAAAAAAAGTCTCAAAGTCCCGATAGCCTCATCATCTCATGCAGACAGTTGAAGGAAGAAACCTCTCTTTCTGCCATGAGCTTCCAGCGCCGCAAACTTGCCGATGCAGCACCCTGGAAGCACCTGACCACAGCCAACTCTTGAGTCCATCCGAAAACTTCGAGCCTCCGACACCGAGCACCATCTCTGCCGAGCGCTTTGACCCCATCCCCGGCCGCCTAGCGACGAGCAAAGCCGAGGACTCGGGGCCTTCCCCTCCGGAGATTCCGGACCACACAGTAGCAGCAGCAGCGAAACAGGCATTTCAGAAGTTTCACCAGATGTTCCTCCGTGCTTCTCATGTCCGTCTCCATCAAATCAGGATTGTGCACAGTGCCCTACTTGACAAATAACAGATATTCATCACCGGAGTGGCCGCTGCGAGCTGCGTTGCGCCGCCATCTTCTCCTCTACAGTATATGGGACAGTATATGTACCCGAGACTTTGCTCAGTACTGTATGACCTATAGTTTTACTGCTACTGGTGCTGTATACAATTAAATTAAGTAGTGCAAAAAGAGCCAAAAAAGAAAAAAATGATTTTGTGTACGTGGGTTCGTTGTCCATTCACAAATCTGACAGTGGAGGGGAAGAAGCTGTTCGTCTTCAGGCTCCTGTAGCTCCTCCCTGATGGTAGCAGTGAGAAGAGGGCATGTCCTGATTAACATTCTCTTTAAATTTCATGTCACGTAAGACAGAGATTCTGATTCTGAATGGGTGGGGGGGGGGGTGATTACAGATGGGAGTAACCATAGGTTTCATTCATCCTTTCTTCCTTACAGAGTGACACCTCTGGGGTGTACAAGCGAGCTTTGCTGCGGCTGTGTGGCGGTGACGACGAGTAAGTTTGTCTTCCTCCCTGACGGGTAGAAATGGGAGTCGTTACCCGGCTACTGGAGGCAGAGGGTTGGGTGGACTGTTCAGAGAGATTTTCCCTTGCCGACTAGAGCCACATCATCCCTACCCCAAAGGCTGGGGTGGGGGTGCTTGTTCACGGGGTTACAGTGTGGAAAGTGTTGTCAAGGGCAGAAGTTGGCCCCGGATTTAATTTATTGTATACGTCAGTGGGGTTACAGCTAATTACACCCACCTACCTTTATTCCCCTGCTCCTTTGATACTCTTGAACTGTCTATAGATCCTTCAAAGATGCTGTGCAAGTTGGTTGGGTGGTAAAGAAGGTGCGTGGTATATTGGTCATTAGTCGGGTTGGGGGTAGAGTTTGAGAGCCGCAAGGTAATGTTGCCGCTCTATGAAACCCTGGTTAGACCACACTTGGAGTACTGTGTTCAGTTCTGCTCGCCTCATTACAGGAAGGATGTGGAAGTTTTAGAGAGGGTGCAGAGGAGACTGGCCAGGATGCCATCTGGATTACAGAGCGTGTCTCATGGTGAAAGGTTGAGCAAACTAGAGCTGTTTTTCTTTACAGCTTACAGAGGGAGGGAGGAAGGATTGTAATATAGGTTGAACGTTCAGTGGGAGCACAGTGCAATCCCAGACGCAGCCAGGGGAGACGGAGGCTTGGGGAAGATGGGGAAGGGATGTCAGGTACTGAGAAACAGTGAAAACCACTTGCTCGCCTGCCATCCAGACAGATCGTTCCTGACGAAGGAAAGCAGAGTGGGAATACAGATCCCTGAAAGTGGCGTCACAGGTAGATGGGGTCATAAAGAGAATTTTTGGCATATTGGCCTTCATAAAACGAAGTATTGAGTACAGGAGATGGGATGTTATAGTGGAATTGTATAAGACATTGCTGAGGCCTAATTTGGAATATTCTGTGCAGTTTTGGTCACCAACCTACAGGAAAGATGTACATAAGATTCAAAGAGTGCAAAAACAATTTTACAAGCAAGTTGTTAAGACTTGGGGACCCGAGTTATAGTGAAGGGTTGAATAGGTTAGGACTTTACTCCCTGAAGTGTAGAGATTGCGGGGAGATTTGATAGAGATATGCAAAATTATGAGGGGTATAGATAGGGTAAATACAAGCAGGCTTTTTCCACTGAGGTTTGGTTGGACAAAAACTGGAGGTCATGGGTTAAGTGTGAAAGGCGAAATGTTTAAGGGGAACATGAGAGGGAACTTCATGTAGGGTGGTGAGAGTGGTGGATGCGGGTTTGATTAAAATATTGAAGATAAACTTGAATAGGTACTTGGATGGGAGGGATGTGGAGGGCTATGGTTCAGTTGTGGTCTGCTGGATTTGGCATGGACTAGATGGGCTGAAGGGCCTGTTTCTGTGCTGTACCCATCTGTGACTCTGACTTTAATAAAGCGTTACAGAATATAATGTTATTTGGAGCAAAGGAGGATGAAAGGTGTCTTGATAGAGGTGTATAAGATGGTAAGAGACAGAGATTAAGTGGACAGTCGGAGACTTTTTCCCAGGGTGGAAATGGCTAATACCAGGGGGCATAATTTTAAGGTGTTTGGGGGAAAGTATAGGGTCAGAGGTAGGTTTTTCACACAGGAGGGTGGTGGGTGTGAGGAACGTGCTACCAGGGGTGGTGGAAGAGGCAAATACATTAGGGACATTTAATAAAAAAAAACTCTTGGATAGGCAGATAGATGATAGAAAAAATGGAGGACTATGGAGGAAGAAAGGGTTAGATTGACCTTAGAGCTGGTTATAAGGACAGCACAACATTGTGGGATGAAGGATTTGTGCTGTTCAATAGTTCATAGTTTTTAGGGTCTGACAGCGAAGGGGAAGCATCTGTTCCTTAATGGTTGAGTGTGGGTCTTCATGCTCTTGTAGATATAGGACCAGAATCCTTGTGGGCAGAGTTAAGAAACTGAAAGGGTAAAAAGACCCTTTTGGGGGTTATATATAGGCCTCTGGAAGTAGAAAAGTCATGTATTAAGACAATGTTACAATAGTCCTGGGGGATTTTGATATGCAGGTAGATTGGGAAAATCAGGTTAGTGCTGGATCCTGTGAGAGGGAATTTGTAGAGTGCCTGCTAGATGGCTTTTAGAGCAGCTTGTGATTGAGCACACTAGGGGAATGCAATTCTAGACTGTATAATGAACTAGAATTGATAAGAGAGCTTAAGTTAAAGGAAACTTTGGGAGGCAGTGATCATAATATGATACAATTCACCCTGCGGTTTGAGAGGGAGAAACTAAAACCAAATGTATCAGTATTACAGTGGAGTAAAGGGAATTACAGAGGCATGAAAGAGGAGCTGGCCAAAGTTGATTGGAAGGGGACAATAGCAGGGTTGACAGCAGAACAGAAACGGATGGAGTTTCTGGGGGAATTCAGAAGGTGCCGGATAGATACATCCCAAAGATGAAGAGGTATTCTAAAGGCAGGATGATACAACCATGGCTGACAAGAGAAGTCAAAACCAACATAAAAGCCAAAGAGAAGACACATAAGATAGCAAAACTTAGTGGGAAGGTCAAGGATTGGGAAGCTTTTAAAAACCAACAGAAGGCAACTAAAAAGCCATAAGAAGAGAAAAAGTAATCTATCCAGAAATATCAAAGAGGATACCAAAAGTTTTTCAGATATATGGAGTAAAAGAGAGGCGAGAGTGGATATTGGACCACCAGAACATGATGCTGGAGAGGTAGTAATGGGGGACAAGGAAATGGCGGGCGAACTGAATAAGTATTTAGCGTCAGTCATCACTGTGGATGGCACCAGCAGTGTGACAGAAATGCGAGAGTGTCGGGGGTGGGGTGGGGAAATGGGTGCAGAAGGGTGTGTTACTGCTATTACTCAGGAGAAGGTGCTTGGGAAGTTGAAAGGTCTGAAGGTAGCTAAGTCACCTGGACCAGATAGACTGCACCCAGGGTTCTGAAAGAGGTAGCTGAAGAGATTGTGGGGGCATTCATTAGTAATGATCTTTCAAGAATCACTAGGTTCTGGAATAGCTACGGAGGACTGAAAATTGCAAATGTTACTCCACTCTTCCAGAAGGGAGAGAAGCACAAGAAAGGAAATTGTAAGGCAGTTAGTCTGACTTCAGTGGTTAGGAAGATGGTGGAATTGATTGTTAAGGATGAGGTTTTGGAGTCCTTGGAGATGCATGGTGAAACAGGTCAAAGTCAGCATTAGGGGAAATCTTGCCTGACAAATCTGTTGAAATTATTTGAGGAAATAACAGACAGAATGGACAGGGGA
The DNA here is from genome assembly GCF_963921235.1 of Mobula hypostoma. Taxonomy (NCBI): domain Eukaryota; kingdom Metazoa; phylum Chordata; class Chondrichthyes; order Myliobatiformes; family Myliobatidae; genus Mobula; species Mobula hypostoma. The sequence continues at coordinate 12,362,363 of NC_086103.1, forward strand.
GAGTCAGTGGATGTTGTGTACTTGGATTTTCAGAAGGCCTTTGACAAGGTGCCACACATGAGGCTGTTAAACAAGTAACGAGTCCATGGTATTACAGGAAAGATTCTAGCATGGATAGAGCAGTGGCCAATTGGCAGGAGGCGACAGTGGGAATAAAGGGGCCCTACTCTGGTTGGCTGCCGGTGACTAGTGGTGTTCCACAGGGTTGTTATTGGGATATGTCAACGATTTGGATGATGAAACTAATGGCTTTCTGGCCAAGTTTGTAGACGATACTAAGCTAGGTGGGGTGGGGGGCAGGTAGGGTTGATAAAAGCTGGGAGTCTGCAGTAGGACTTAAGCAGAAGGGAGAATGGGTAAAGAAGTGGCAGATGGAATATAGGGTAGGGGAGTAGATGGTCATACACTTTGGTAAAAGAGAAAAAACATACTATTTTCTAAAGGAAGTAAATTCAAAAATCAGAGGTGCAAAGGGACTTGGGAGTCCTTGTGGAGGTTAACTTGCAGATTGAGTCAGTGGTGGTGAAGGCAAATGCAATGTTAGCTTTTGAGAGAAATAGAATATAAAAGCAAAGATGTGGTACTGAGGCTTTATAAGCCACTGTCAGACCGCGCTTGGAGTATTGTGAGCAGTTTTCGGCCCCTTATCTAAGAAGGGATGTGCTGGCATTGGAGAGTGTTCAGAGGAGTTTCCCAAGAATGATTCCAGGAATGAAAGGGTTAACATACGGTAAGTGTTTAATGGCGCAGGGCCTGTACTCACTGGAGTTTAGAAGAATGAGGGGGGACTTCATTGATACCTATCGAATATTGAAAGGCCTAGATAGAGTGGATGTGGAGAGGATGCCTCCTATAGTGGGTGAGTCTAGGACCAGGGGCCCAGCCTCACAATAGAAGGATGTCCATTTAGAACAGAGACGAGGAGGAATTTTTTTAGCCAGAGGGTGGTAAATCTGTGGAATCCGTTGCCATGGATGGTTCTGAAGACCAAGTCATTGAGTATATTTAAAGCAGAGATTGATAGGTTCTTAGTTAGTCAAGGTGTCAAAGGTGCAGTGTAGGTTCACGAGGTTAATTCCCGGGATGGCGGGACTGTCATATGTTGAAAGATTGGAGCGACTGGGCTTGTATACACTGGAATTTAGAAGGATGAGAGGGGATCTGATTGAAACATATAAGATTATTAAGGGATTGGACAGGCTAGAGGCAGGAAACATGTTCCCGATTTTGGGGGAGTTCAGAACCAGAGGCCACAGTTTAAGAATAAGGAGTAGACCATTTAGAACAGAGTTGAGGAAAAACTTTTTCACCCAGAGGGTTGTTGATCTGTGGAATGCTCTGCCTCAGAAGGCAGTGGAGGCCAATTCTCTGGATGCTTTCAAGAAAGAGTTAGATAGAGCTCTTAATGATAGCAGAGTGAAGGGATATGGGGAGAAGGCAGGAATGGGGTACTGATTGTGGATGATCAGCCATGATCACAGTGAATGGCGGTGCTGGCTCGAAGGGCCGAATGGCCTACTCCTGCACCTATTGTCTATTGTCTGTTGTTATGGGGAGAGGAAGGAGAATGGGGTTGAGGGGGATAATAAATCAGCCCTGATGGGCTGAGTGACAAATTCTGCTCCTACTTTTTGTCTTATGGTCCTCCCTGATGGTTGTAATGAAAAAATAGCATGTCCTGGATGGTGAGGGTCCTTCATAATGGATGTCGCCATCTTGAGTCACTACCTTCTGAAGATATTGTCAATAATCAAGGTTGGGGGCAAGGATTTTGGAAACGGAGGCAGGGTGGGGGTTGGCAACATGAGTGGCCTCAGGTGTGGAGTCTTGAAACGTGTGCATTCCCCTCCCCAGCCCCATCGACCTCGGTGTCCTGTACCCCTCCCGGGCCTCACATCTTGTCCTGTTTGCTTGACGTTGCAGTGTTGCGGGTGAATTTTTCCCTGAGGCCGCGCAGGTTGCCTATCAGACCTGGGAACTCAGTGCCACTGCAAGAGTCGAGGTTTGGTTCAAACACCCCTCCCTCACCTAACCATCTGCTAACCACTTCCATGTGCTAACCGCGGCTTGTGTCTAATCCACCCTATGGACACACCACACTGACCTTAAAGAGACAGTAATACCCACTCTCCCCACCACCTTGGTCTGGCTTCTACCGCCTTCCTTTATCGGTATTGGTTTATTATCATCACATGACTGAGTACAGTGGAAAAACTGGTCTTGCTTACAGATCAGATCATTGCTGAGGGAGAACAATGCAGAATGAATTGTAAAAGCTACTGAAAATGTGCAGTGCAGGTAAATGATGAAGTGCAAGTTGATAATGAGGTAGATGGTGAGGCCAAGAGTCCATCTTGGTCTAGAGGAGGTTCACAAGAATTATCCTGGGAATAAAAGGGTTAATGGATGAGGTGTGCTTGATGGCTCTGGGTCTGTACTCACTGGAGTTCAGAAGAAACCTCATTGAAACAGATTGAATATTGAAAGGCCTAGGTAGAGTGAAGGTGCAAAAGTTGCTTCCTATAGTGAGCGGAGTCTAGGACCAGAGGGCACAACCTCAGAAAGTTCCCAGTTCAAAGTAAATGTTATATTTAAAGTACATATATTTCACCATAAACAAGCCTGAGGTTCATTTTTTGTGGGCATTCTCAGCAAATCAATAGATTAGTAACTATAACAGGATCAATGAGAGACTGCACAATTAGTGCGTTCTACCAGAGTGCAGAAGACAACAAACTGTGCAAATGCGATTATAAATAAATAACAATAAATAACAAGAAAATGAGATGAAGAGTCCTTGAAATGAGTCCATTGGTTGTGGGAATATTTCATTGATGGGCTGAGTGAAATCATCCCTTCTGGTTCAATAGCCTGATGATTGAGGGGTAGTAACTGTTCCTGAACCTGGTGGTGAGAGTACTGAGGCTCCTGTATCACCTTCCTGATGGCAGCAACGAGAAGAGAGCATGGCCTGGGTGGTGAGCACCCCTGATAATGGGGATGCTGCTTTCCTGCAACAGCATTTCATGTTGCTGTGGTTAGTATTGGGGACAGCTTTACCATTGATGGATCGGACCATATCCACTACTTTTTGCGGGATTTTCCGTTTAAGGGCGTTGGTGTTTCCATACCAGGCTGTGATACAACTAGTCAATATAACCTCCACAAGATGGAGCCGACTAAATTTACAAGCCTCTGCAGCTTCTTTCAGTCCTGTGCAGTCGCCCCCCCCACCCCCCAATACCAGACAGTGATACAGCCTATCAGAATGCTCTCCACAGTACATCTATAGAAGTTTTTGTATGTAAATATCTTCAATTTCCTAATGAAGTATAGTTGCTGTCTTGCCTTCTTTATGACTACATCGATGTGTTGGGACCAGGTTAGGTTCTCAGAGATCTTGACACCCAGGAACTTGAAACTGCTCACTCTCTCCACTTCTGATCCCTCTATAAGGATTGGTATGTGTTCCTTTGTCTTACCCTTTCTGAAGTCCACAATCAGCTCTTTCGTTTTACTGATGTTGAGTGCCAGGTTGTTGCTGTGACACTATTCCACTAGTTGGCATATCTCACTTCTGTACACCCTCTCGTCACCACCTGAGATTCTAACAACAATGTTGTATCATCAACAAAGTTATAGATGGTATATTAGCTATGCCTAGCCACACCATCATGGATATAGAGAGAGGGTAAAGCAGTGGGTAAAGCACACACCCCTGAGATCGTCAGCAAGGAGGAGATGTTATCACCAATCCGCACAGATTGTGGTCTTCCAGTTAAGAAGTCGAGGATCCAATTGCAGAGAGAGGTACAGAGGCCCAGGTTCTGCAACTTCTCAATCAGGATTGTGGGAATGATGGTATTAAATGCTGAGCTATAGTCAATGAACAGCATCCTGATGTAGGTGCTTGTGTTGTCCAGGTGGTTTAAGGCCGTGTGAAGAGCCTTTGAGATTGCATCTGCCATTGACCTTTTGTGGCGATAGGCAAATTGCAATGGGTCCAGGTCCTTGCTGGGGCAGGAGTTCAGTCTAGTCATGACCAACCTCTCAAAGCATTTCATCACTGTCGATGTGAGTGCTACTGGGCGATAATCATTAAGACAGCTCAGATTATTCTTCTTAGGCACTGGTATAATTGTTGCCTTTTTGAAGCAGGTGGGAACTTCGGCCCTAGCAATGAGAGGTTGAAAATGCCCTTGAATACTCCTGCCAGTTGGCTGGCACAGGTTTTCAGAGTCTTACCAGGTACTCCATCGGGACCTTCTGCTTTACGAAGGTTCACTCTCTATAAAGGCAGCCTGACATTGGCCTCTGAGACGGAGATCACAGGGTCATCAGGTGCAGCAGGGATCTTCACAGCTGTACTTATATTCTCCCTTTCAAAGTGGGCATAGAAGGCGTTGAGTTCATCTGAGTTCATCACTGCCATTCATGCTATTAGGTTTCACTTTGTAGGAAGTAATGTTTTGCAGACCCTGCCAGAGTTGTCATACATCTGATGTCACCACCAAACTCATTCAAAATTGTCTCTTCGCTCTTGAGGTAGCCCTCCGCAGATCGTACCTGGTTTTCTGGTACAGGCCTGGGTCGCCAAACTTGAAGGCCACAGATCTTGCCTTCAGCAGACAACGTACCTCCTGGTTCATCCATGGCTTTTGGTTTGGGAATGTACAGTAAGTCTCTGTAGGCACACACTCATCCACACAGGTTTAATGAAGTTGATAACAACTACAGCATACTTATCCAGATTTGAAGATGAATCCTTGAATACAGTCCAGTCCACCAATTCAAAGCAGTCCTGTAGACGCTCCTGTGCTTCCTTCGTCCATACCAGCTTGGTCCTCACTACTGGTGCTGCAGTCTCCAGTCTCTGCCTATACTCAGGGAGTAGAAGTACAGTCAGGTGATCACACTTCCCGAAGTGAGGGCGTGGAATAGCACAGTAGGCATTCCTGATGGTGGTGTAACAATGGTCCAGTGTGTTGTTTCCTCTGGTATTGCAAGTGATCTGTTGATGGTAATTACTGAGTGATTTTTTTCAGACTGGCCTGGTTAAAATCTCCCAAAACAATAGTGAAGGCGTCAGTCTGCGCTGTTTCGTGCATATTGATTCCATTGCTCAAATCATCTAAAGCCTGATTGACGTTGGCCTGAGGTGGAATGTATACTGCTACCAAAACAACCCCGGAGAACTCCTGTGGTAGGTTAAAAGGTTGGCACCTAACGGCTAGATATTCTGATGAGCAGAATTGGGACAGCACTGATATATTTGTGCACCAAGAAGAGTTGATCATGAGGCAAACTCCTCCACCTCTGCTTTTGAGAGCTTCTATAGATCGATCCTGGTGGTGTATAGTAAACCCGTCGATCTGAATCGCGGCATCCGGTACAGAAGGGGTTAACCAGGATTCCGTGAAACAAAGGACACACACGATCCTAATGTCCCTCTGATTCTGGCTCTGAGATCATTGGTTTTATTCACCAGAGACTGTGCGTTTGCCAGCAAGATAGTCGGTGTAGGGAGTTTAAAACCCCGTTTCCTTAACACACTCGTATTCCTGACCTGCAGCCACGTTCCCTGAGTGGAATCCGGCGAGAAATCGGCATTGTTTCTGTGGGTATTAAGCAGCATTAGTTTGTTTAAACGCATTAAGAAATCTTTGTTGACTGTACTGACCTTGGAAGCAGTTGTGCTTTTCAGCTGTATCAGGCTGAAATGAGAATATTTAGCTGTCGCAATTGAGAGTTCTGCTGCTACACGAGTCGCCCGGAGGCGCCCCGGATGACTCCCCATTGCAGGTGAGAAAACTGCCCTCTCTGGAGGGGAGTGGAGCATGTGCCCTGATGAAGGGTCTTGGCCTGAAATGTTGATGTTTATTCCTCTCCAAAGACCTGCATGACCTGCTGAGTTCCTCCAGCATTTTGTGCACGTTGTGTAAATGCACACAGACAATAGGGTGCAACGTAGATGGTGAGGTTAAACTGTTCATGAAAGAATTTGCAGACAAGTGAAATTGAAATGGCTATCTCAAGCCCTAAAAGTAGATCAATCTTATAGTTTGAATTCACTTAGGTTTCTGCAGCTTTTAAAACATTCCGAACTGTTTCCGAGGCAGTTAGGTGATGGGATGTAGTAAAACAGGCAGTCAGTGCAACAGTGAGCCGTCACCCTGGACAGCGGGAGTTGTCTGGTCAGATTAAGAGTTGAGCTCGTATTGCCCATGTCAGGAGTCCACTGGTTGTAAAGAAGGGCAACTGAGGGTTTACGGTGGCACATTGAGGGTTAAATCCTCTCATGCCATTACATCCTTCTGAAAGCTACTCTGTACAGACTTGTCAGTCGTGAATATGAATGGAGAACATTCTGACACAGAGCTTGTTGTGATACTTCTCACTGTTTAGGTAAAGAAAATAAAAATTGATTTTTGATCTTACCTTCGTGGTAGAATCACAGGCAAACGGCATTAGTCAGTTAAAGAGATGCGTGTACAGAATGCAGACATAGTCTCTTCAGCCTATACAGCCCCCCACCCCAACCTACAGAGTCCCTCCCCTCCTCGACCGCATCTCCCCCTCAACATTCGCCCTCTGTTCCCATTACTCCCTTTCATATCACTCCCACCCCTCTTCTCCCCAATTTACCCTCCTCTCTCCATTCTACCACCCCTTCCTTCCATCTCCCCCTCCCCCTTTCCCCCTCCCCTCCCCCTTCCCCCTCCCCCTCCCCCTTCCCCCCTCCCCCTCCCCCTTCCCCCCTCCCCTTCCCCCTCCCCTTCCCCCTCCCCTTCCCCCTCCCCCTCCCCCTTCCCCCTCCCCCTTCCCCCCTCCCCTTCCCCCCTCCCCCTCCCCCCTCCCCCTCCCCCCCCCCTCCCCCTCCCCCCTCCCCCTCCCCCTTCCCCCTCCCCTTCCCCCTCCCCCTTTCCCCTGCTCCCACTCCCCCTTTCCCCCTCTCCCCCTCCCCTTTCCCCTTTCCCCCTCTCCTTTCCCCCTCCCCCTCCCCTTTCTCCCTCCCCCTTTCCCCCTCCTCCTTCTCCCCCTCCCCTCCTCCTTCTCCCCACCCCTCCCCCCTTTCCCACACCACTCGCTATCTTCCCTTTCCACCCCGACCTTGACATCAATTTTCCCCCTCCCTATCCCTCAACGCCGTAGCGGGGACTCCCACCCTCTCTCCCCTTTGAACTATTGCACTTTGCAGTCCCGGGGTTACTGTCTCTTTAAGTGATGAACTGGGTTTGCGGAATCTGCTGCTCTTCCACTAACGCTGCTCTGCTGACGCTCGCAGTGGGTTTGGGTGGGTTTGGGTGGGTGGGCACACCAGCTGTTGAGGCTAAACCCAACCCCCCCCCACCCAAACGTTGACTGTTTATTCCTCTCTATAGATGCTACCTGACCTGCTGAGTTGCTGCGGCGTTTTGTGTGTGTTGTTCTTGCGAACTCTACTGGCTCCCGCTCACTGCACCTGCTTCCTAACGCAGTGGGTCAAACGGCTGCTTATTCCGCTTGCACTCAGTGACCGCTATCGAGTTTCATTCACTCAGGACCCTGAGGGCGCAGGGTTTGGGGTTCACTGCTCTCCCCCTCGCACTCATCAACTCTCTCTGCTTCCCCACGCCCTCACTGACCAATGCTTCTTACTTTCCTTTTCCCCACAACAGCTGAAGGGGACGATACGCCCAGCTGCCGACTTCAAACCTGAGGTGGACGTAAAGGCCCTCCGCAAGGCGATGAAAGGAATAGGTCAGAGTTGCGGAAGCTTCCAGAAGCATTGCAGCTTATTGTCGGATGGCTGGTGCTTTAATTTACTCTCTCCCCATCCCATCTGTGAATCTAATTGCCAGAGAGGCGGCTTGGGATCCTGACTAAGAGTTTTGAACTGCTAGAAGTTATTTGTTTATTGAGATATACAACATGGAACAGGCCCTTCCGGCCTTTCGAGCTGCGCGGCCAGCGACCCTTGACATAACGCTAGCCTAATGACAGGGCAATTTACAGTCACCAATGAACATCTTTGCACTGTGGGAGGAAACTGGAGCACTCGGAGCAAACCCATGCTTTCACAGGGAGAACGTACAAACTCCTTACAGATGACATGGGGATTGAACTCTGAACTCTAAGGCCTCGAGCTGTAAAAACTTTGCGCCAGCCACTACATTACTATGACACCCACGGTACAGAAACAGAATCACTTTTCATCACTGAAGCACGGGAGCAGATTTGTTGTTTTGTGACAGTAGTACAGTGCAATACATTAAACATTCATTATAAGTTACAAGAAACATATATTTTAAAAAGTGCAAACAGAGACAAATAGAGAGGGGGTGTGCATGGTCTGTTCAGAATTCTGATGGCAGAGGGGGAGAAGCAGTTCCTGAAACGTCTTCATGATGAGGGTCTTGAATGATGGATGCTGCCTGTTTGAGGCATTCACCTTTTCAAAGTGCCCTCGATGCTGGGGGGGCTGGTGCCCATGATGAAGCTGGCCAATTTCCTTACAACTCCCCTCACCCACCCACCTTCCCCCTCACCTGGTCTCACCTATCACCTCCCAGTGTCTCACTTCATCCCCCTCACCTGGTCTCACCTATCACCTCCCAGTGTCTCACTTCATCCCCCCTCCCCACCCACCTTCCCCTTCACCTGGTCTCACCTATCACCTCCCAGTGTCTCACTTCATCCCCCTCACCTGGTCTCACCTATCACCTCCCAGTGTCTCACTTCATCCCCCCCTCCCCACCCACCTTCCCCTTCACCTGGTCTCACCTATCACCTCCCAGTATCTCACTTCATCCCCCTCCCCACCCACCCACCTTCCCCCTCACCTGGTCTCACCTATCACCTCCCAGTGTCTCACTTCATCCCCCTCACCTGGTGTCACCTATCACCTCCCAGTGTCTCACTTCATCCCCACCCCCACCCGCCCACCTTCCCCCTCACCTAGTCTCACCTATCACCTGCTAGCTTGTCCTCTTTCCCCTCCGTCCAACTTTTTATTCGGGCATCTTCCCTCTTCCTTTCCAGTCCTGATGAGGGTCTTGGCCCAAAGCATCAATTGTTTACTCTTTTCCATAGATACTGCGTGACCTGCTGAGTCTGTGTGTGTGTTACCATCTGGATCGCAGAGGGTTAGAGGTATAAGATGATGAGAGGCAGACAATTGTGTGGGCAGCTGAGGGCTTTTTCCCAGGGCTGAAGTGGTATCACGAGAGGGCACAGTTTTAAGGTGCTTAGAAGTGGGTACAAGGGGGATGTCGGAGATAAGTTTTTCACTCAGAGAGTGTTGGGCGTGTGGAATGCACTACCAGTCATGGTGGTAGAGGCAGACACAATAGGGCCTTTTAACAGCCTCTTTGATAGGTACATGGAGCTTAGAAAATAGAGGGCTATGCAGTAGGGAAATTCTGGGCAGTTTCTAGAGTAGGTTACATGGTCAGCAGAACATTGTGGGCCGAAGGGCCTGTAATGTGCTGTATGACTAGTGAACTAGATTAGATTTTACAAGAATCCTCTCATTTGGTGACCACTGTAAGTTGTGGTACACTTCATGTTTAAATGAAATAATTAATTTGTGTGTCACGGTATTGTAGCGGTTAGCACAACTCTATCATAGTTCGGACATCACAGTTTGGAGTTTAATTCTGGCATCCTTGGTAAGGCGTTTGTAAGTACTCCCCATTAACGTGGGGGTCTCCTCTGGGTGCTCTGTTTCCTCCCACAGTGCACGGTTAGTAGGTTAATTGGTGATTGTAAACTGTCCTGTGATTAGGGTGGGGTTAAATAGGTGGGTCACTGGGCAGTGCACTTGTTGGGTTGGAAGGGGAGAAACGGGAGTGGGGGTGCAGGGAGGTACAGTGTATATTCCTCGTTGCTTTTGTCTCTTCCCGTTGGCTCTCAGTGGGGAGGGGATTCCCCCCGGTGATCGGAGGGAAGACGTTGAAGGGCGCCACATTAGGGTAGCAGTTAGTGCGACGCTGTTACCGCTCGGGGTGTTGGAGTTCGGAGTTCAATTCCGATGTCCTCTTTTAGAAAGTCTTACGTTTTCCTGTGATCATGTGGGTTTCTTCCGGGTGCTTTGGTTTCCTTCCACAGTCCAAAGGTTAGTAGGGTAATAGATCACTGTAAATTGTCCCATGGTTTGGGTAGTTGGTGTTAAATCGGGGGTTTGCTGGGCACTGCGTCTCATTGGGCTGGAAGGGCCTGATCCTCTCTGTATCTCTGTTCCTCTCTGTATCTGTGAACCTCTCTGTATCCGTGTTCCTCTCTGTATCCGTGTACCTCCCTGTATCCGTGTACCTCCCTGTATCCGTGTTCCTCTCTGTATCTCTGTTCCTCTCTGTATCCGTATTCCTCTCTGTATCCATGTACCCCTCTGTATCCGTGTTCCTCCCTGTATCCGTGTACCTCCCTGTATCCGTGTTCCTCCCTGTATCCGTGTTCCTCCCTGTATCCGTGTTCCTCCCTGTATCCGTGTACCTCCCTGTATCCGTGTTCCTCCCTGTATCCGTGTTCCTCCCTGTATCCGTGTTCCTCCCTGTATCCGTGTACCTCCCTGTATCCCTGTTCCTCTCTGTATCCGTGTTCCTCCCTGTATCCGTGTTCCTCCCTGTATCCGTGTACCTCCCTGTATCCGTGTTCCTCCCTGTATCCGTGTTCCTCCCTGTATCCCTGTTCCTCTCTGTATCCGTATACCTCCCTGTATCCGTGTTCCTCTCTGTATCCCTGTTCCTCCCTGTATCTGTACACTCGCTAACTCAGGCCGCCTGCTCTCTTGTCCAGGCACTGACGAGGAGGCGATCATCAACATAATTTCCCAGAGGAGCAATGCACAAAGACAGCATCTCCGGCAGCAGTTCAAATCCCAGCTGGGCCGGGTAGGTCCTCGGCGTCTCGAAGGATAGAGGCCAACGTATTCAGACATGAGATCTTAAGGGCACTGTTGTAGGGAAATAAGTTCGTGGATTCAGTAAAGGGGGCAGAAGACACAAACTGTTTAAAATTTTAACCATTTATCAACAACGACAAGCACTAAAATGTTCAAGTTACAGAGATGGGGGCCCTCTACCTGCACTACCCTTCCAGTCTTTCCACAGCACGGCCTACACAACCCCCAGTCCACGGTGATTCAGAGAGCTGGAGCTGCACAAGCACTACATTGAAATGTTAGCTGTACCCTGGTGCCAAAAGCAGCCAATGGAAGGCCTACAGTTTTCTTCAAGTGGGCCAGTCAACAGATAACATGGTGGCTGTGGCTTTTGACCAGCAGATAGTCTTTACCCTCTGTGTTTATCTTGTGGCAGCGGTACAGTGCTGAAACCTAATTCTGATTCGCTGCATATAAAATCACTATAACTTATAATAAATAAATAAATTTGGATTCACGGCCATTCAGGAATCTGATGGCGGAAGGGAAGAAGCTGCTCCTAAGATGTTGAATGTGTATCTTCAGGCTCCTGTACCTCCCCCAATGAGAAGAGGGCATGTCCTGGGTGATGGGGGTCCTTAATGATGGATGCCGACTTTTTGAGGTGTCGCCTTGGAGAAGTATTAGGAGCATTTAAGAGATTTTTAGATGGATGAAAGGAAAACCCCGAGGGTTATGTGGGAGGAGAGGGTTAGGTTGATCTTAAAATAGGCTAAAATGTTGGCACGTTGTGGGCTGAGGGGCCCGTACTGTGTTGTAATGTTCTGTGCCCTCGATGGTGGGAAGGCTAGTGCCCATGATGGAGCTGGCTAAGCTCACAGCCCTGCGCAGTGTCCCCTTCGTGCCAGACGGGGGTACAACCAGTCAGAATGGTCTCTGCGGTATGTAAATCCGTAGAGGTTTGCTATGACATACCAACTCTTCTCAAAAGCACAAGAGATTCTGCAGACGGTTAAAGGAATGGAGAGGGAGGGGCTGCGCTGTGTCTGGAATTAGACAGGCAGTGTGGTCATGAGGGAGGGGGTAAAAGAAAGGCTTAGTAGACTGGTAGGAGGGTGAGAGGATGGTGCAGTTAGATCAAGGGGGTGAGTTGGAGGGAGGGATTACTGGGGCTGCATGGGGAAAGTGGGTATGGGTGTGGGTACGGGTTTGGACTGAGCGGAATGGATTAGACGGGGTGGTTGGGTGGAGGGGTATTATTGTGGAGCTGGAACGAGATTTAGGAGAGGGTGAGGGAATGGTGTATTGGGCTGAGGTGGGGATTAGACTGTGGGGAGGTTATCGGGCTGGAGGGGACGTTACTCTGGGTGTGTGGTGGAGCACGGTTTGATCTGGGGCAGCCCTTCACTCTCACAGTCTCCCCCCCCTCTCCCCAGGACCTGATGGCCGACCTGAAGTCTGAGGTTGGTGGAAACCTGCAGCGCATCCTCCTGGGCCTCATGATGACTGCCGCTGAGTTTGATGCCAAACAGCTTCAGAAGGCAATGAAGGTGAGTTGTGTTCTGGCCCACACCCCTCCTGAGATCGACCAAGATCATTGGCTCAGCTCAGAGACTGCACTCCAACCCTTTATAGATGTTCTTCATCTCTTGAGTGGGGTTTTAATTTTGAATCCCCCTTCTTTTATTCCCCACTTTGGCCTCTGACCTCTTCTCCTCACCTACCCATCACCTCCCCCGGTAACCCTCTTCCTTCCCTTTCTCCCATGGTCCACTCTCCTCTCCGGTCAGATTCCATCTCCTCCAACCCTTTACCTTTCCCACCCTCTGCTTCACCTATCACCTTTCACCTTATCCTCTTTCCTCTCTCCTCTCTTTCCACTTTTTCATCCTGGCTTCTTCCCTCTTTCTTTCTGGTCCTGAAGAAGGGTCTCAGCCCAAAACGTCAACTGTTTATTCATTTCCATTGACGCTGCCTGGCCTGCTGAGTTCCTCCAGCATTTTGTGTGTGTTGCTCTGGATTTCCAGCATCTGTAGACTTTGTAGAATCATGGGAAACAAACCCCTCGGCCCACCTGAGGCTTTACAAGGATTTGGTCAGGCTGCGTGGAGTATCATCAGCAGTTTTGGGCCCTCTATCTAAGAAAGGATGTGCTGGCATTGGAGAGGGCCCGGAGGGGCTCACGAGAATGATCCCAGGAATGAAAGGGTCAACGTAGCAGAAGCGTTTGACAGGTCTGGGCCTGTACTCGCTGGAGTTTAGAGGAATGGGAAAAGATCTAATTGAAACCCATCGCATATTGAAAAGGCCCGAAAGAGTGGATGTTTTTAGTAGTGGGGGAGTGTAGGACCAGAGGGCACAGCCTCAGAATACAAGGAAGTCCCTTTAGAACAGAGATGAGGAGGAATTTCTTTAGCCAGAGGGTGGTGAATCTGTGGAATTCATTGCCACAGACGGCTGTAGAGACCAAGACATTAGTATGTTTAAAGTGGAGGTTGATAGGTTCTTGATTAGTCAGGGTATCAAAGCTTACAGGGAGAAGGGGTTGAGAGAGATAATAAATCAGACGTGATGGAGTGGTGTGGTGGATTTGATGGGCTGAATGGCCTAATTCTTCTTCTATGCTTTGTGATCTTCTCCCCATTCAATCCTGGCATGCCAGCATTTATTACTCATCCCTACACTGAGCATAAAGTTACGAGTCAGGTCCAGAAGGAGAAAGTGGGCTGGTTAATGTGCCAGGGAAGGGGAACTGAAAACTAGGGAGTATAGGTTGAAGATGAGAGGGGAAAGATCATCAACGAGGATGTGCTGGGGGCAGCCCACAAGTGTTGCCACGTTGCCGGCACGAACACAGCATGCCCACAGCTTACTAACCCTAACCCGTCGCCTTTGGAATGTGGGCGGAACCCAGAGCACCCGGAGAGAACACATGCGGTCACGGGAAGAACCTACAAACTCCTTGCGGACAGAGGCACGAATTGAACCCGGACCGCTGGCACCGTAGTAGCATTACGCTACCCTCTCTGCGTGTGGGAAGAAACTTCTTCCCCCAGAGGGTTGTGTGCATGTCCAGCGAGCTGCCAGATGAAGTGGCAGAGGTGGGTACACGAACAACGTTTAAAAGATATTTGGACAGATGCATGGATAGGAAATGTTTAGGGGGTGATGGATCTAACTGTTTAATTCTTAGATTAGACTATTTAATTGTTATTTTCTTGGTAGTTTAACCGTTAATTGTTTGCTTATATTTGATCTTACAGGAATTACTGAGTATGCTTCTTAGTGGTGACAATATGTATATGCAAGTTCAGTCTGTTCCTCATGGTTATACAAAGTATAATTTGAAAGGTTCTGGAAGCTTCTTTGTTCTGCATTATTGAATAAGAGCTATCTCATTGGTTAACTCTTATCTACAAATTTAAATGGAAATTTCCCATAAAAGAGCTTCTCCATGCTGGGTGCCATTTTCTTAATCTTAGCATTTTAGGTACTAAGCCCAGCTGAACCATTTCTACTCACAGGAGTAGGCAACGGCAAGTTTCTAGTGCCTTAAATCAAGTTGTTTTGGGCAGACGGGGCTCATCAGCCGTGATTGGCAGCTCATCTAGGAGAAGGAAAACTCTGATCTTAAACTTCTGCTGCCTTGTGGCCATCCATTCATGGCTTTGGGAGTAAACCCTGAGGCAAAATCTGGAGTTAAGGCAATCCTACGTTGGGGTCAATGCTGACTGGCAACTCCTGCGATGCCACTGGTGCTAAACTATCTGTCGCTGCCATTTCTTTGGGTTCATCAGCTGCATGGGGAGGGGGAACCTGCTACATAGGCAACGGCAAACTCTTCGTATCGTACTGTCCTGGCTTGTGTACCAGCTTGTATATCATGTAGACAGGACACAATGTCCATGGTCAACCCCAATCAATGGAGGGCACCCAGCATCTTAGTCTCTTTGTCTTTAAGCTTTCTGCTTCTAACTCCTGTTCCAGTTCCCTTTGTTCTATCAACGCTTAATAAAATGATCATGAAGCTACAGGTTTGTGCCTTTTTCCTGACTTCTGAAAGAACCGTGGATTGAAAACCTCAGAATCCAACAATGGACTTTGGGCAAATGTGGGCAACTGGGACTTGCTCGGGCAGCGTGCTTAGTGCGGATGAGTTGGGTTGAAGGACCTGTTTCCGAGCTGTGTGACCATCACATTCTTGTTTTGCACAGGGTGCGGGCACGGACGAACGGGCCCTGATCGAAATTCTTACCACAAGGACAAATCATGAGATTTCGGACATCAAGGAGACCTACAAGGAGGGTGAGTTTTCATGACCTAGTCCTAATCCAAGTTTCTCTCTCACATCCCGGCTGTGAGAATATTTGGGATTTATCTATCACCTCATTATAGGATGAACGTGGAAGCCTTAGCAGGGGTTCCCAACCTGGGATCCTCGGACCCCTTGTTTAATGGTAGGGGCCTATGGCATCGAAAAGGTGTAGACGAGATCTGGACTAGAGAGCATGTCTTATGAGGATAGGTTGAGCGAGCTAGACCTTTTCTCTTTGAAGCAAAAGAAGATGAGACTTGATAGAAGTGTACAAGATGATAAGAGGCATAAATTGAGTGGACATTCAGAGACTTTTCCCCAAAGTGGAAATGGCTAATACCTGGGGGCATAATTTTAAAACAATTGGAGGAAAGTATAGCGGGTGTCGGAGGTAGGTTTTTTACACAAGAGAGTGGTGGGTGTGTGTAACACCCTGCCGGGGTGTTGATAGAGGCAGATACATTAGGGACATTTAAGAGACTCTCAGGCAGGTGCATGGATGGTAGAAAAATGGAAGCTTTGTGGGAGGAAAGGGTTAAATTGGAGTAGGTTAAAGGGCCAGCTCAACATCATGGGCCGAAGGGCATGTAGTGTGCTGTACTGTTCTGTGTTTTATTTATTGTTTGTCTGTTTTGTATTGTTTTCTTTTTGTTGTATTTGGCCGAATGTGAATTATTATTGACGTTGAATTATTATTTATTCTTGTCACACACTGCGAGATACGGTGAGAAGGTTTAGTCTGCGAGATACGGTGAGAAGGTTTAGTCTGCGAGATACGGTGAGAAGGTTTTGTTTGCGAGATACGGTGAGAAGGTTTAGTTTGCGAGATACGGTGAGAAGGTTTTGTTTGCGAGATACGGTGAGAAGGTTTAGTTTGCGAGATACAGTGAGAAGGTTTAGTTTGCGAGATACAGTGAGAAGGTTTAGTTTGCGAGATACAGTGAGAAGGTTTTGTTTGCGAGATACGGTGAGAAGGTTTTGTTTGCGAGATACGGTGAGAAGGTTTTGTGTGCGAGATACGGTGAGAAGGTTTAGTCTGCGAGATACGGTGAGAAGGTTTAGTCTGCGAGATACGGTGAGAAGGTTTAGTCTGCGAGATACGGTGAGAAGGTTTAGTCTGTGAGATACGGTGAGAAGGTTTAGTTTGCGAGATACGGTGAGAAGGTTTAGTTTGCGAGATACAGTGAGAAGGTTTAGTTTGCGAGATACAGTGAGGAGGTTTAGTCTGCATGTCATCCAGACAGGCTGTTCCTAACAACACAGGATGCTGAATGAGGCTTTATTCCCCCGAATGTAGAAGATTGAAGGGAGATTTGGTAGAGCAGGGGTTTCCACACAGACCCCTCGGTTAATGGTTGGGGTGCGTGACATAAAAGAGATTGGAAACCTCTGTGATAGAGGTATCTAGAATTATGGAGGGGTATAGATAGGGTAATAGGGTAAGTGCCAGCAGGCTTCTTCCACCGAGGTTGGAGGAGATTAGAACTGGAGGTCATGGGTGAGGGGTGAAAGTTGAACTGTTTCAGGGGGAACATGAGTGTGGAACGAGCTGCCAATGCAAGTGGTAGATGCTGGGTCAATTTCAACATTTAAGAGAAGTTTGTATAGGTACATGGATGGGAGGGGTATGGAAGAGGCTATGGTCCAGGTGCAGGCCAATGGGAGTAGGCAGGTTGATAGTTCAGCATGCACTAGATAATCCAAAGAGCCTGATTATGTGCGTAGTAGTCTGACTTGATGATTCTACAGAGAGAGTGCAGTGCAGGCAGACAATAAGGTGTAAGGTCGTAACAAGGGAGATTGTGAGGCCAAGAGTCCATCCTACTGGGATTGGACTCCATTTTCTTGTACAAGGGAACTATTCAATAATCCGATAACAGTGGGGTAGAAGTTGTCCTTGTGCTTGGTGGTACATGCTTTCACGTTTTTGTTATCTGCTGCCTGATGGAAAAACTTAAATTTAGAGATGGCTTTGTAAAATAAAGAGTCACCCAATTAAGGCAAAATGTTTCTCTTGCGGTAGTGAGTCGCTCCCGTGAAGGGCGGTGGAAACAGAGCGTTCGAGTATTTTCTCAGGGGGTGATGATTCGTGCGGGGGGCGGGTGGTGAACTGATTCCGAGACTGAGGAGCTGAAATGAAAATGAGATCAGCCATACGGTGTGGCACACGTTGTTCTCTGCCCCCTGCTCAAATGGCAGACCTGAGACGGAGAGGGGGAGGGAGGGAGAGAGAGAAACAGAGATGGAGAGAGAGGGTCATCGGTATCACATTGGTGTGTTTACGTTTCCGTTCTCTCTGCAGCCTATCACAGCAGTTTAGAAGACGATGTCGGCTCTGAAACGTCTGGTCACTTCAAGAGATTCCTTATTTCACTAATCCAGGTACAAGATGACTGAAGACCATGGAATAAGTGCTGTTGCTCTGTCTGGTTTGCACTGGTGTCTTGGACCAGCTGTGCCTT